>NC_053489.1:345300145-345658571 GCF_905171775.1 Rana temporaria | reverse complement strand
TGTGTTAAAGACCTGTTATTTAACCACTTAAGACCTGGACCATTATGCAGGTTAAGGACCTTGCCTCTTTTTGCGATTCGGCACTCCGTTGCTTTAACTGAAAATTGCGCGGTCGTGCGACATGGCTCCCAAACAAAATTGGCGTCCTTTTTTCCCACAAATAGAGCTTTATGTTTTTTATTTGTTGCGCTATAAACAAAAATAGAGCGACAATTTTGAAAAAATCTATATTTTTTTACATTTTGCTATAATAAATATCCCCAAAAAAAGATATAAAAAACATTTGTTTTCCTCAGTTTAGGCCGATACGTATTCTACTACCTATGTTTGGTAAAAAAAATCACAATAAGTGTTTATCCCCTATTTTGTAAACACTATGGGGCAGATCCACAAAAGGATTACGCCGGTGTATCTACTGATACGCCGGCGTAATTTTAAATTTCCCACGTCGTATCTTTGTTTTGTATCCACAAAACAAGATACGACGGCATCTGGGATCGTTCCGTCGAAATCCGCGTTGAGTATGCAAATTAGCTAGTTACGGCGATCCACGAACGTACGTCGGCCCGGAGCATTTTTTTACGTAGTTTTCGTTCGGCTTTTTCCGGCGTATAGTTAAAGGTGCTATATGGTGGCGTACTCAATGTTAAGTATGGCCGTCGTTCCCGCGTTCAATTTTGAGTTTTTTACGACGTTCGCAAATAGGAATTTAAAGTGGTTAACCACTAGGTGGCGCTTAGGGGTTATGTGTGCCCTAAGGGAGTGATTCTTACTGTAGGGGGGGTGTGGCTGTAGGCGTGATGTCACTGATCGTCATTCCCTATATCAAGGAACAGACGATCAGTGTCACTGCCACAGTGAAGAACGGGGAAGGTGTGTTTACACACACACACACACACCTCTCCCCGTTCTTCAGCTCCTGTGACTGATCGCGGGACACCGGTGGTGATCGGGTTCGTGGATCCCGTGGGCGCGGAGCTTCAGACCGGGTCGCGCGCGTGCACGCGACCCACGGCTGGGCTCTTAAAGGCAACGTATAGATACATGCCTGTGCCCAGCCATTCTGCCGACGTAAATGTGCAGGAGGCGGTCCTTAAGTGGTTAACATTTGAATGCAATTACACATAACAGACATATAAATAATAATCAAAAATAAAATGTGTGACATACATTATGCAATAGCATTCTGCTGCCAGGGTACACAACCAGCAGAAGACATGAAAAACAAAGTGAAACCCTCACGCACAGTGGCACCATTGCTAGTGCCCCTACTGGCACCTCCATCTTCAAAAAGGTACCCATCATGAATTCGGACATTAGTTATGAAGCACACATGCTGCTTTTAATGCAGATATTGCATTCTCCATTTTTAAATTGATAGATATATGTAGGAACCACCACTTGTTCTATAAAATGCAAAGGCCTCATCCCCAACATAGAAAAACGTCAGTGGTGGCCCATTTGTCCCTGGCAGCGGACAGTCCTGTGGCAGGTCCAGGCCATTTTCCCTCAACATTCTTCCAAAAATGATTGCGCAAAAAATACTGGAGTCTGAGCTGCTGCCATACAATCCTATGTCTATATATCTAAAACAATAATTTGCATCAGCCAATGCTAGTAAGACAAACAAAAATGTTTTTTATAGTTAAATAATTTGGTACCACTGCCAATGGACATCACTACTCTTATATGTTTTTCGTCATTTCCCCTGACACAATTCAGAAAATTGCATTGGTCCCGCTATCTAGCACCAATCTTTGGGAGTGGGCGTCTTCAGTGCCAAATCACTAAGAACATTCCAGATGTCTCTGCATGTATCATGTATAATATTGCTGGCAGTAGTTTTGCCAACCAAGAACTCAAAATGCAAACTTGCAAAGGAATGTCCAGTTGCCAGGTACCTAAAATGGCAGAGTAAATACAGTTTATTAGAATGATGCATATTAACAATAAGCTACTTCTATATTAAACTAAAAACAAGCTTGGAAGGTGGTGCCTGAGGAAGTGAAGGAAGAAGAGGAGCAAGAGCAAAACACTGGCGATGTACAGGGATAATTAATATGGTAAAAACAATCATACCCACAAAAACATGCTAGTATTTATTTCAATTCATGTAAAAAGGATCAAAGAATTATGTGGATCTCAAAATGCCAGGTGAGAAGACGAAAAAATAAGTAAGTAGTAAGTTACCTCAATGTTATAGCGAGTCTTTCAACAGCCAGAATACTCCTTTCAAAAACTGGTGTTGCTAGAGAGCAAAGCAAACAATTCATCAAAACTGTAAAGAGAAAATATATGCCTATTAGCTACATTGAGCATGTACAAATTGACCATTTTTAACTATTTCCATTTTTTAAATAATTTGCTCAGGTTTTTGTTAACACTTCTATCTATTCGAAGATAAAAAATAGAAAAAGAGTCATAGTGACCATGCATATACACGTTTTCATAAATATATCTTGGAGCATTTGCAAGTTGACAAATACAAATGTTCTCACCTTCTAATTGACATCCGTGTGTAGTTGGAGAATTTGTCTTCATGAGCACGGAGTTCATTGTAAAGGATCCAAAACTGGCCTCTCCCTTCCCTTTGGGCGATGACGGGATGGATCCAAAACCTATGCCTTCTCCTAGGCCAGTTATCCTCTTCTTCATCTATACATGCTGCTACAGCAGCCATAATGACTGCTGACCCAACATAATTCATAGCCAACATGTTTGCTAAGCACTATCCAACATTTGACAACGAAAGAGGAAGGGCAAATGACTAAGCAGGATAAGGAATTACATCACTATGACTAAATCGCAGAACATCAAAGTCACACAAAGTCGTTCGGAAAGTTGTGTCAAATCGCAACAAAAATTGCATTGCAAAGTCGCACGGTAAATCGCGCGACTTTGGGGTCGCAATAGTGGAAACCGAGCCTAAAAAGGAACTACACTACATCTGAGCACCACAAATCAAAAACACTGTTTTTAGTATTCACCCATCCATCCAGGTCTCCATGCCTTATTTTGCTGAGAAATCACTTTGAAAACCACCCCCTAGCATTTTTGGCAGTGGCCATCTTAAGTAAGGGCAGATGATTCATGTAGCATTTACTTCTTGGAATCCATCTGCCCTTAGCTTAGGTATGCAGGCAGGAGGGCGTGCTTAGCTGAGAAAACCCCTCCTCGCCTCGTGGGATGTATGACATAATTTGCCCAGGCCTGAAAACCAGGAAGTAACTGAAGAAATTTTAAAAGACATTTTAAAACACGTAAATATCATATTTAGGAATCTCCTATCTCTTTACTAACGCTAGCAGCATGAGGATGACAAATAGTCGACTGAGAGAGTGACGTTCGACTTACTTATCTTGCCAAATTTTTCCCACTTTCCACCTTATAAAAACTGGCTATATCCAGTAGCATTGATTGTGCAGCAAAAATCTGACAGGGTGGTTGTAATGAAGTTGTTTGGCAGATCAACTTCTGTATAACCACCCATGTTTTGAAAATCGGCTAGCTTATTACCCTGTTTTACTGATTCCTCTAACTGAGACCTGCTGTCTAGTCACAAGGGGATAACAGATTTTGGAACATTGACCCCTCTATCCTCTTTGATGTATTCACTGAAAATACACAGTCTAAAGCTTTTATATCTACTTGTTGCCTGGACATCTCAAACAAAACTCAATTAAGGCTAGAGAGCAGTGGGTTGGTGACCTGGGTACCCTGGATCAGTGGTAATCTACTATTGATGATGTACCCTTTGTTTCACCCAGATTATCCCAGCTTACTTATCCCAGCTTATTACTTCTGAGAACTCACTTGATCCCAGCTGAATTATTTAAAATGGGACGTACCCTCCTCTTATTTGTAATAGATGTGAAAGGGAACATGAGGACTTGCTGCATAGGCTTTGGCATTGTCCAAAATTGGAATGGTATTGGCAAAACGCCAAGAACCCCCACTAAGTTTCTCATATGTAAACGGTGTTGGATCCATTCACAGGTGTGAATGTGACCTAAAGTAACTGTGTCTGATCTGTTAAAGCAAAACTCCACTCAAAAGGGGAAGTTCCACTTTAAGCACTCCTCCCCCCTCCTTTGCCACATTTGGCATGTCATCTTTTTTTTGGGGGGGGGGGGGGGGGCGGGTACTACGTTTTGACAGGTAAAAGCTCTTATACCGCCTAGGTGATCCGAGTGGAAGTTCTCCTCTCCCTCTCCCTTCCTGCAATCTCAATGCTGTGCAAGCTGCAAGCTGTCACAGCCAGGTGCCCACAGTTGTAATTCCAGTGTCGGGTAGAGAAGAGGAAGGGAATCGACTATTCGGGTGGCCACATTGCTGGATCCTGAAACAGGTGAGTGTGTGTTTATTAAAAATCAGTAGCTACATATTTGTAGCTGCTGACTTTTAATAAATACAAAAATGACTGGAACTCTGCTTTAAAAGGTTAAAAGCATTCAAAGATCAGGCTACAACAATTTGTTACCATTATCAGTACAGTGGTTTGTAGATAAAGCTGCCCTAACTTGCTGTGATAATGATAACATTATCAGGCAAGGGCCAAGTGTACAGCAGGAATACAGCAACATGTAGCTAATGAGCAAAGGTTATGTCCAACAATTGTTTTGTCAAAAAAATATAGGATAATTATCACAATACTCAACACTATGGGGCTTATGTGCAAAAAGTGTGTTGACAAGAAAGTGTTGCATTTTTCAGCTTTGCACTGACAAATTAACAATTATAAGCTGATTGCTTGCTATGGACAACAATCATTTTTCTTGTTAGCACAGGTTTTATACATATACATGAATGTGTGGACAAACTGGGCAATCGTTCTGATATTTAAACGCTAGCAAAAGACTGTCAGGTTTTGTAGACAAATATTCCCTTTCCCCATTGTTTAATTAAAGCAATTTTTTTTTATTTTAAATCAGCAGCTACTAACACTGTAGATGCTGACTTATAATAAGGACACCTTACCTGTCCTAGTCGCCCACGATGTCGGTCCCCCGACGGCACTCGCTCCGTCCTGGCACCTCCATTCATACTAACGGAAACAAGCAGTGAAGCCTTACGGCTTCACTACCGTTTCCTACAGCGCATGCGCGACTTGCGCGGCGCTTTGTGAATGGGCGGCTGCCTCCTGGGATACACACAGTTCCCAGAAGGCAGCGCAGCTCATTCACTAGAAGACACGGAGGATGTGCCAGAGGCAGAAGACCTACTTCCACATAGCCCTTTCAGGTGAGTTTAAAAAATATATATATATATTTATTTATTTTACGATTTTTTTTTAGGGAAAAAGCCCCGGACCATTATGCAGCTAAAGGACCTGGCCCCTTTTTGCGATTCGGCACTGCGTAGCTTTAACTGACAATTCCGCGGTCGTGCGACATGGCTCCCAAACAAAATTGGCGTCCTTTTTTCCCCACAAATAAAGCTTTCTTTTGGTGGTATTTGATCACCTCTGCGGTTTTTATTTTTTGCGCTATAAACAAAAATAGAGCAAAAATTTTGAAAAAAATCAATATTTTTTACTTTTTTCATATAAAAAATTTCCCAAAAAAAGATATAAAAAAAAAAACGTTTTTTTCTCTCAGTTTAGGCCGATATGTATTCTTCTACATATTTTTGTAAAAAAAAAATCTCAATAAGCGTTTATTGATTGGTTTGCGCAAAATTTATAGCGTCTGCCAATCAGGGGATAGTTTTATTGCATTTTTATTAATAATTTTTTTTCTAGTAATGGCGGTGATCAGCGATTTTTATTGTGACTGCAACATTATGGTGGACACATCGGACACTTTTGACACTATTTTAGGACTATTGTCATTTTTACAGCGAACAGTGCTATAAAAATGCACTGGTTACTGTAAAAATTACACCGGCAGTGAAGGGGTTAACCAGGAGGGGGCACTGTAGGGGGTTAGGTGTGCCCTAAGGGAGTGTTCTTACTGTGGGGGGCGTGGCTGTGCGTGTGACATCACTGATCGTTGTTCCCTAACAGACGATCAGTGACAGCCAGCACGGGGAGAGGTTTGTTTACACTTACCCTTCCCCGTTCTTCCTCTTTGTGACCCGATCACAGGACACCGGCGGCGATCGGGTCCGCTGTTCCCGCTGAGACGGTCACGCAGAAGAAGACCGGGTCACGAGCGTTAAAAAGGGTTGAATGAAGAGTGATTGTAAGAGATTTTCCAGGCTTTTAGTTTTGGATAATTAATGTAATATAAGGATTACGCTACCCTGGTAGGTGACCTACATCTACCTAATCATGTGCGATAAGCAAAATTAATTAGCATCTATAAGTATCGCCTTGTGCTATTCCACCAAAAATTTACCAATAAGTGACAATCCACCAAGTTATACGTATGTTTTTCTAAAAAAAAATGCATATGTATATATAAAAACACATAAACATATCATACGAGTCTTGAATTTTCAAAAACGTGCACTACTCTCTTTCGAATTCACAGAAAATATATATAAACAACGTTTTAGTGTTACTAAACCACAATTAGTATAGTAAAATTGTTAACAAATAATATTAAATATACATGTGAAGGAGGATTCCTAAATGAACCCTTTTCTCTTTACTAAAAAAAGTCCCAATGTGGTAACCAGGTGCTCTTAATCAATAAGAATTTCTCCTGTGAAGTGTTCAAATACAACGTGATTTTACCACTTCCGTGATCTTCCCATCACCGTTAAAAATGGCCACTCACCAGATCCCATTCAATAAAGGCCTTTGGTTCATTCCCAGAATAACCACTCCTGTTTTGTATCACCACAGCTGTCAGGTATCTTGAATATATTGTTATGGCTTCTCTTTCTCTATAAAAGCACACAGGGAAAGGATGCCCAACATAGTGTAGTAGGTAAAAAAATGTATTTGATTTAAAATACAAAGCATATATTGCACTCACATTTTAGTGTGCCTGTTTGCCGGTACCAAGCTTCTCCAGTCGTGTATGCAACCATATGAGAGAAATAGTGTTCCTCTACTTTGTTCCCCCCGAACCTCTCTTACGATCGGTGTGGTATCCTGTGGGTATCAGCAGCCTCTACGCGTTTCGCAAGATATCGCCGCCATTTTTCTTGCTGGAACCACCACACTAATTATCCCACATTCCCTTTCCTGTCTGATATCAATAGAGTTTTTTTGTGTGTATCAGATCGGCGCTCATTTCCCCCTCCTCACACCACATAGATCGCATTCTGATTACCTGTTTAACGACGCCCCTGTCCCGTATGCAGCCCTCTATCCCCGGGGGGGGGGGGATAGGATGCATTAAGGTGAAAAAACATTTACCTTTACAACCCCTTTAAGAACATAAACCCAAACTACTCACTGGGGGGAGAACTGCTGGGGGAGTCAAGGTGGAGAAAGATCTGGGAATCCTAGTGGAAGATAGACTGTGCAATAGCATGCAATGTTAAGCTGCAGCTACCAAAGCGGGCAGAATATTAGCATGCATAAAAAATGGGATATAGAATATTAGCATGCATAAAAAAGGGGATATACTCCAGAGATAAAATCCTGACACTTTATAAAACTCTGGTCCGGCCACATCTGAATTATTTCGTCCAGTACTGGTCACCAGTGCTCAGAAGGGATGTGCTGGAGCTGGAGAGAGTCCAAAGAGGGGCAACTAAATTAATAAGGTGGATGGAGGACCTCAAATACAAGGAGCAACTACAAGCAATAAATGTATTCTCTCTGGAGAAAAGGCGCTTGAGAGGGTACATGATGGCGATTTACAAATACAAATGAATGGTAATACCAGCATAGGAAAAAGGCTATTCAATCTCAGGTGGTGTAAGAGGGCACGCTGCCACACAATGATATTGGAGGAGAAGCGGTTTAATCTTAAGCAGCGCAGGGGGGGTTTTCACTGTGAGGGCGGTAAGAATGTTAAACTCTCTTCCACATGTGGTGGTGTCAGCTGGGAGTATTGATATTTTTAAAAGACTCTTAGACGTGTATCTTAAAGAACACAACATACAGGGATATGGAAAATGATTATTGACACTGACACACACCTACACAGGTGAAACTGGATAGACTGTTGTCTTTATTTAACCTTATTTAACCTTACCTACTATGTAATCACTTTAACTTTAGGGTTTTGTTAAAGTTAACCTTTGAAATTAGTATAGCGCCCTGCTCCTGTTGAGTAGGCGCTATTTGTAAATTTAGTTATTTGAGCTGTAGATTAGCTCAGAATTTCATACCAAATTATGGGTTTCTGTTCCAGTTCAGCTGCGTTGCACCTCTTCCACCTGACTGTGGGTGTCGCGAAAGCAAGGTACCTGAATCTGGGTGTCCGCAAAGCAAGGTGCATTAGCATCTGGTATTGTCTGCGCTTAAGCAAGACTTTTACCTAAAAAGTTTAAGTGAAAAATCGATTCAATTTAGGGGTAATAGCTTGTGTGAGGGTAAAAGTTCAGTTTTAGAGTCCATGTTAAATTGACCCTTGCTATTCCTTCTATTATTCCATCTAACAGTAGTTGTTCAGAAGTAGTGTTGCTCACGAATATTCGTATTGCGAATATTCGGCTTGAATATGGCATATTCGAGTATTCGCGAATATCTCGAATTTCGCGGCCAATATTCACTATTCCGAATATAAAAAAAAAAATGCGAAATTTCCGAATATTCGAGAATACTTTCTCCGCCCTTCTTTTGCATCAGAGCCAATCAGAAAAAAAAAAAAATCGCAAAATGTTCGCAATAAATTCGCATTAGCGAAATTTCGCAATTTTTTATTTTTTTTTTAAATATCACGAATATTCGATTTTAGCGAATATTTCACTAAAATTCAGCTATATATTCGTGATATATCGCGAAATCGAATATGGCGTATTCCGCTCAACACTATTCAGAAGGACTGTTTAAGATTTGTATATGTTTTGTATCCCAATGCTACAGCTTTAAACGCTAGCCTTTCTGCCTCTTGTTCTTTGTCACCTTCAGATCTCAATATATTTTACATAGTCTTCTTTTAATTTTCTTTTTATCCTTATGCTTGCCCTGTAATATATATTGACAGTACTGTTCAGGTCCTTTACCACTAGGAGTCTTTGACATTGATTAATATCCTAGCTCCTCATTTATCCTCTCTCCATCAGAAGTTCATTCTAGTGTTAAATTACCATTTATATCACTACATTTTCTTCATTTTTTTGTATCACTATATATCATTAGTGTTTTAAGGATAGTTAGTGACAATTTGATTCACTTTTTTTTACCCCTTTTGCCAGGATGCAACAGACATTTGTTTATAAACTGACAGTGTTAGCTGTTACTAATTCAACTGCCTTTCTTTTGTTGGGCAGAATGGCAAACAGATGCAGCATTTGTTAAGCATTCATTATGTTTTTTTACTGACATTCGGAGTAGGGATCAAAGTGAAAGGGACAGTGCTAAGAGAAGAGGAATAGGATCTTTCTTATCCCGTATGTGTTTCAAAAACACTGAGCTCTGAAGTTGACCACAATTATTATTAAGTGATTGGCTTCAACAAAATGATTCTAATTTCCTGCTGCCCAACAAATATTGATTGCATTTACTTTAACATATTGTTAAACATGTATAAAGGTGCAGTGACAACATTTTTCTCAGGGTCTCACTCAATTTTGGACTCAATATGGGACACACAGTGTACTACAAATATGCATACAACACAAATGCACACTCTATCTATTTTCCTAGCAAATGAGCATTGACAACGGTCTGTATGCTTAGGAGCCTGAAACATCACGTCGCTCATCTGCTGTTCATTCCTAAAGATTGTTACTTCAAGCCGTTTTTTGTCTGGCCAAATGTGAGTAGCCTGACTTTTGCTTCTTTTAAAGAATAAATCCACACATTGCAACAGTGAGCACTTAGTCTGTGATTATCTCTTTATATGCACCTGTCCTTTGCGGTTTGGTTGTCTTATGAGGATCTAATACATCAGCCTGGTTCCTGTTCATGACCTGCCTATTTGATTTGCTTTATTGACCATCTGTTAACTCAGTGGTCCATATATGAAGGTGAGAGTAGCCATCTACAACGGTGGAGGGATCACTTCAAAATTTTGGTGGATTGTCACGTAGTGGAGATTTATTTTTGTTTAATTCACTCATCTTCTGACACTTATGGACTTTTGGACTGTTTGTTTGAATTGTATTTAATTTTTTTTTTTTTTTTTCATTTTTTCTGCATATTCATATTCACACTTATGGTATTGGTGTTTGAGTATACCAGTATCATTTATATATTTGAGTTTTGCGCTGCACTTTTTCTATTTTATTTTGTATGCTGGGATACACTAAAAAAGTCACTTTGCTTGCGTTAGGTCCGCAATTTCCATTGCAAACAGGGCTTCAGGCTACTCAAGCAATTGCAGGTACTTGGTATTGTTTCTCTCTTGTAGTGTAGTTTCTAGTGTTATCCGCTGGCAGGATGTTCAGCTTGTACTGCTAGCCTTTTATTTAGAATATTTGGATAGCTATTCCCACATGGGTGTGAATTTTTGTACCTCTTCCTTTCTGCATCAGTTTCTATAAGAGATGAGTTTTCCAACTCCAAACTGTAGATGACACTGTAGTATTTTACATGCCATAGTTCAAATATGTCAAAAGGTCAATCTATTACCGGTACTTATCACTATTACCATAGCTTTGGGTCCATTGTTTGAAAAAGCTCATCCAAAACAAAACAAAAGCAATAGTTAAAATGTGTAAAATATAAAACTGTGCAAGCATTGTTGCAATGACATTTGTTTGCTTACTCCTATAAGCAACAAATGTGTTCATGTAAGTCTGAAAATTCACAGAACCCAATAACAGACTACTACTAGTAAAGTATTAAAGTATAGTAAAAAAAAACATTTCTGTAATTGGGAAAACAATAGTAGAGTCTTATATCATGTTAACCATCAATTATTGCAGAATGTTTGGAACTTAAAGTGTCATTAAACCTAAACCATGAAAAACTCTCATTACAGGCTATTTAACAGTGTGCATACTCATATCGCCACTAAAGCACAAAATGTAGAGTAAAATATACATGGTTGTTCCTGCTTTCAGCTGTTCCTCCCTCCTTCTCTGTGTCCCCCCTGTTGCCTGGTAATGTTCAGTCCAGCCACTGCCACATCTACTGAGCATACTCCAGTTTTAGATACCTTCTGAGCTGTTCTTTTCTTCCTTTACCTTATCTGTGCAGTCCACATGACTTAAGGGTGACACATGTGGGTGTATACACAGTGGTAAATGACAACTTCCCTCCCTTCCTCTTCCTCCATGTCCTTGTATTGTTAAACACCATGGTGAGTGGGATATAATAGAGTTATAATAATATACTGTGATACTAACAACTACAATGAACAGCTACAGAAAATTTGACAACATTGTACAATAATATAAAAGAAGAAAATGCTGCACTAAGATTTGTGATATAAAGTGACTTGTGTTAACAATATGTAAATCAATACACGTATATTAGAATGCCAAACTCATATATATATATATATATATATATATATATATATATATATATATATATATATATATATATATATATATATATATATATATATATATATAGTGCAAATATGTATCTAAATGAACAGTGAACAACACAAGTTCATAGAAGTGAAAACCATGGGTGTTTTAACTTGAATATTGATAGGGGAAATCCTGAAGGTCCATTCAAGAGATCACCACGGCGTGCATATCCGCCACCCACACAGAGGGTTAAATGCGCTTACCAAAATATGTGGACTCCAATGATGTCAGCACAGAGTCAAGCAGGCATCAGGAGAATAAGCTCTCTCAAACTATAATCTGTGTAATGGGTCAGCCAATCAGATCCCGCATAGCTCAGGCTCACCAGATGACGACATTTCTAGTCGAAACACGTCGGTTGGGCCCATCCACAACATCGCTTTTGGTACCATAACATCTGACAAGATGATGAGCGTTTAAGATGTGAGTTTATCCTACTTTTAATAAACAACACTGTTCATACAGTATCACGCTATGTGAGTTCTTTTCAATATCTCTTGCATGGCATGTGGTTACCGAGCCTCTACGAAGTTATAATTCACACCGTGATTTGGGATCATCAAGTCGATTAGCCATTTGGATCCAAGACCAGCTGTTTAGATCAGGGTGATTGATACAAGCCTTTGGTGATTTGGGCGGTATATACCTTCCCTAGTCATTTATATTTGGTAAGCCCCCTTTTCTACCATTGGTGGTGGCACTTCTGTCAAGCTGTTGTTCCATCTTCAAGATCTCTTTATGGTGAAGCCATCTTTATCCACATTTATTTGGACTCTAGTCACTTCATGCACTTTCCTGTGGTGAAGTCACTCTTATTTCCATTCGTTTGGATTCCAGTCACTTTATGCACTTTCTCAATACATTGTTATTATTTGTAAGCCTTTACTATATGTTGGCACACTAATATGTTTAGTAAGGTCACGTGGTGACACTTTAAGATGTATTAATATATGTATATTTGGTTTGTTATCTTTAGATGTGGGTTATTTCCATATCTTTACACAGGTATTAGCGCTACATTGTTCCAATTTAACATTAAGGAAGCTGCAAGAATTTCTGGCAAGTACTGGCTGTGTCGTACATGTGACAACAATCTCCCATATTTTTCATATGTCTGGGCTATGGGGTAGAGTGGCAAGAAGGAAGCCTTTCTTATGAAGAAAAACATCCAAACCCGGCTAAATTTTGCAAAAACACTTCTAAAGTCTCCCAAAAGCATGTGGGAAAATGTGTTATGGTCTGATGAACCCAAGGTTGAACTTTTTGGCCATAATTCCAAAAGATATGTTTGGCGCAAAAACAACACTGCACATCACCAAAAGAACACCATACCCACAGTTAAGCGTGGTGGTGGCAGCATCCTGCTTTGGGGCTGTTTTTCTTCAGCTGGAACAGAGGCCTTAAATACCAGTCAATATTGGCATAAAACCTTCAGGCTTTTGCTAGAAAGCAGCACATGAAGAGGAACTTCATCTTTCAGCATGACAATGATCCAAATCTTACATCCAAATCAACAAAGAAATGGCTTCACCAGAAGAAGAATAACGTTTTGGGATGAAGCAGCCAGAGCCCAGACCTGAATCCCATTGAAAATCTGTGGGGTGATCCGAAGAGGTCTGTGCACAGTAGACGCCCTCGCAATATGACAGATTTGGAGTGTTTTTGCAAAGAAGAGTGGGCAGATATTGCCAAGCCAAGATGTACCATGCTGATAGACTCATACCCAAAAAGACTGAGTGCTGTAATCAAATCAAAAGGTGCTTCAACAAGTATTAGTTTAAGGGTGTGCACACTTATGCAACCATATCATTTTTATTTATTTTTTACTTCCCTCCACCTAAAAGATTTCAGTTTGTCGTTCAACTGAGTTGTACAGTTTATAGGCCACATTAACCACTTCCTGCCCCGGCCTGTAGCAGAATAACGGCCGGGCGGTGGTTCAGTTATCCTGACTGGGCGCCATATTACGTCCAGCAGGATAACCGTGGGGTAGAGGAGAGTAGAGGAGAGCCGATCAACAGCTCTCCTGACAGGTCCCCCCTGGATGCCCACACTGGACCACCAGGGATGCCACCAGGACCACCAGGGATACGCCCAACATGTGGTTGGCCAAGTATGTCCCCCATCATCACCAGGGATGGCACAGTGTGCCCAATATATGCCAATCAGTGCCCACAAATGTGCACTGACTCCCACCATTATGAATGCCTGCCAGATCAGTGATGCCCAGCAGTGCCACCCATCGGCGTCTATCAGTGTCCATCCATGCCCACCCATTAGTGCCCATCCATGCCACCTATCAGTGCCACCCATAAGTACCCATCAGTGCAGCCTTTCAGTGCCCATGAGTGCTGCTCTATTTGTGGGAACAAAATTATTTAAAAATTGTTTGGGTACAGTGTAGCATGACTGCGCAATTGTCATTCAAAGTGCGACAGTGCTGAAAGCTAAAAATTGGCTTAGGCAGGAAGGGGGTGTAAGTGCCTGGTATTGAAGTGACTAAAGGTGGAAAAAGTTCTGAAATAATTTATCTTTGTCTAATTTTTTTACATCACAGAAACCTGACATTTTTACAAGGGTGTGTAGAGTTTTTCTTTATATCCACTGTATATTCAATAGTTTGTAGACTCAGACCAAAGAACATACACCGATTTGGGTTATTTTGGCCCAAATTTATGAAGAAAGATTATTTATTTGCAAAATTTTATAGCAGAAATTAAGGAAAACACATTTTTAAATTGAAAAATCAACAAAGAAAAGCCCTATTGGTCTAAAAAAAAATGCTACCGAATTTAATTTGGGTGCAGTGTTGCATGACTGAGTAATTGTCATTCAAAGTGTGACAGCGCTAAAATCTGAAAATGTACCTGGCCAGGAAGGGGGTGAAAGTGTCAAGAATTGAAGTGGTTAAATATATCAAATGTAATTGAATGACTGTTTTGGTCTTTAAACCCTTCTCGCTTCCTGTCAGTGTTTATGTACACTGAGTTGCAAATGCATACCTCAGTGTACATGTATGGCACCACTCTATGACTAAATGATGTGACTCCCATTTGCATGCTTGGAAGTGATGTCATTGTGGCATGGCCAACCAATTGCCCGAAGAGCCAGAACCCAACATTAAAACAAGGAGAATAAGGCAGTGCTCATGACTAACTGGAGTGCCGACAACACGGCACTGGAGAGGATCACTTGCCAGCAGTGTTAATTTCATTGACTAAAATATTTTCCCTGACTAAATTAATACTATACTAGGCTGGGTTCACACTAATGCGAATTGGAATGCGGGTTTCCCTGCATCCAATTCGCAAAGCAGGAGATTGTGACGGGCTCTCTATGGAGCCGGTTCACATGTCTTCGTAGCAGCTCTGGTGCTATTTGCACAGGAGCCCTGTGCATCTTTTGGTCTCTTTCAGGTCTAAATTCAGCCACAAATTCGGGCTGAAATTGGACTTGAAACAGTGAACGAGGACGCACCAGACTCCTGCTTTGAGCAACTGCATGTTCATATATGGACCCAGTCTTAGTCGACTAAAATACGACTAAAACGAAAACAATTGAGATGACTAAAATACGACAACAACTAAAATGGCATTTTAGTCAAAAGACTATGATTAAAACTGAATTGAAATTTGACAACATAAATACCACATAGGGGGCATCTACTAAGCTGCTAAAGGAAAAACAAAATAAGAAAAATGCTTTTCCTATTTTTTTTCCTTGATATTTAATATTGGTAATATATTCAGGTAATATGTGCAATGGCATTGTTTTTTTTTTATATATTTTCAAGTTGTACTTCTGCTTGTCAAAAAGCAATAATTTATAGACGTTATATATCACAACGGCTAAATCTGTGTCTGTAGTGCATGGTCAAACCTTAATGCCCTGTACACACGATCGGTTCGTCTGATGAAAATGCACCGATGGACCGTTTTCATCGTTTTTTTTCCCATCGGTAAAAAAAATAGAACCTGGTTTAAAATTTTCTGATGGTTAAAAAAAACGATAGAAAAAAACGATCGTCTGTAGGGAAATCCATCACTCAAAAATCCACGCATGCTCAGAATCAAGTCGACGCATGCTCGGAAGCATTGAACTTAATTTTTCTCTGCACGTTGTTGTGTTTTACGTCATCGCGTTGCACACGATCGGATTTTTAACTGATGGTGTGTAGGCAAGACTGATGAAAGTCAGCTTCATCGGATATCTGATGAAAAAATCCATCGGTCCGTTTTCATCGGATGAACCGATCGTGTGTATGTTGCATTACACCATAAATAATAACATGTTTTTACTCCAGGAGTATAAAATGAGTTTGGCAGTTCTAAAGAAATGCTTCAAGTGGTTGTTAACCCTCTCATATAACTTTACATAATCCTCCTTGTTTCCTAAAGACAGGAGCGCCTGTCTCTGTGCTTTATAAACAAAATGCCTCATTTACCATATTTCACATTACCGACCGGCTCTCTCATCTGGCTGGCTGACAGATGCAGTGGGCGGGCCTGAGATTCCCCAGTTGACATCGGTCGATCACATGATCGTGGGGAGCAATCTCTGAAATATGGTAAAGGGGGCATTTTGTAAATAAAACACAGACAGGAGTTCCTGTTATTAAGAAACCAGCAGGATTATATACAAGTTTAATAGTTATGAGAGCAGCAGGAGGGAGGAGGGGGGTTGCGGGCACTGACACAGGGGCAGACAGGCAGGGAGGAAGGGGGAGAGGGACAGAGAAGAGCACAGAGGAGAGACAGGAGAGCTACGGATGACAGAGGTACGTAAACTGACCACGGTGTCAGGGCTCAGCAGCCATGATATACCGTGGTCAGTTTATAAAGAGGAGGGCAGAAACTGGCAGGATCCCCCAGGTATTTCAGGTGTTACAGGGGGCCAAATTACACAGCACAAGCACTGTTTTTGATGCTTTTTAAAGGTTAACAAACGCTTTAAATAATTAGTAGACTAAAATGTACTGGGGATTTTAGTTGACTAAAATACGACTAAAACTAAGGCCCCTTTCACACTATTGTGACTTTAAAGTTGCACAATTTTGCCGTGATTTCAGGGAATGCCTGTGTAAACTTTAGGTATATGGATCTCAACTCGCATCAAAGGCGGACCAAAGTAGTACAGATATGAAGTCACACAGATATGAATGGTTATCATTGGAAATCATGGTGTACGACTTGTCATTTGACTCTGATGTCCAAACTCGCAGAAAAACTCACACAAGTGTGAAAGGGGACTTAAACAATTCAGATGACTAAAATATGATTTAAACTAAATGGCATTTTAATCAAAAGATTATAACTAAATTATAACAAAATTTGATGTCAAAATGAACACTGCTTGCCAGGTAAGTGTGCCATAATGTGCCAATATGCTGTGAATACTAGCACTTTTTGACTTCCTGGGGCCCACAAAAAATAGTTTGCATTGGTTTAATTCTGCTTTAGTTGATACCCATCACTGACCTACTATATTTATAAAAAAATTGCATAGTCACGCACCCACTGAATCTGCATGTACATTTACTGTGTGTGACTTTGGCAAACAAAATATTTTTTAGGCTCTTCTGAATGTCTCTATTATGGGCAGTAGTAAATTACTGCATTATGGCCACTAGATGGAGCTGAGGAGCATACATCTTTGTAACAAGAAATACAATACAACAACACTATAAAAAAATAGAAGGGATTTGCAAATAAACATAAGCAATGACTTAATGTGTTATTACAACTGCGATAAAAAAAAAATATATATATATATATATATATATATATATATATATATATAATTTGTATGTAGTTGTCGGTTTATACACAAATTTCACTAGTATTTACATTTCAAAAGGCTCCTGTGTGAGTTAAATATTTATTTTTTTAGGGGTTAAAAAGGGCAAAAAAATCGGACGACTGATTGTTCTGTATTTTTTGCACGTTATTTCATATCACATCTGGGAATGCTACTAAAGCAGACAAACTTTCTTGGACCAGCTCTAAGAACTTCCCCTTTTGCCTGCCTTCATTGCATCATGCATCAGAGGTGATGTCATGTGCGTGTGACCCCTGTTGCCATGCCTTTTCCCTGTATTCTATATATACGGATTTTCGTTGTGAATTGTTGAATTGCTCTGCGCACATTCATTCAATCTCCCGTTCATATTCATATTTCCAAATAGAGCTATCATTTCTCATAATGTTGGTCGTTAATTTCTTCTGTGAGGGGATTGTGAGGGGATTGTGGTCAGAGGCGGCTCTATGCAGTGTGAGGCCTTAGGCAAAACTCACACCCATGATGGGAAAAATAATTTAAGAACAAGAGCCTCTTCCCCACAACCCTGACCGGTGATTGTGGGGGTCTGCGGGCAGGGGGCTTATCGGAATCTGGAAAACTGGGGTAATGCACTGGGTAAGTTATGGTAAGTTAGTGCGAGGCCTTAGGCGACCGCCTAATTTGCCTAATTAAAGAGCCGCCTCTGATTGTGGTGGCTTCATATTTAGTCTTTCCTTGGCCAGCACATGAGTTTGTGTGGTTTTAGTTTGGGTTAATCTTGACTGTTGCTGTTAAAGTGATACTTTGTTTAAAAAAAAAAATAACAAACATGTCATACTTACCTCCACTGGGCAGCTCGTTTTGCACAGGAGTGGCTCTGAACATCCTCTTCTAGGGTCCCTTGGCGGCTCTCGCGGCTCCTCCCCACATTAGATAATCCCCTAGGAGAAGCGCTCTCCTAAGGGGGTTACCTTACCATTTGTAGATTGCATAGGTCTGAAGGGACCTATATGGTTTTTCTGTTTTCCCCTTTCACTTTGTGTACAAACCATTTGAAGCACTTTCTGGGCATTTCATTATTATTCCTAGTGAATTATTGCTTTGGATTTAATATTCTTTAGACCAAAAGTATAACTCAATAAGGGAGAAAGAAAAAACAGGATTTTTGATTTACTACATGTAGTGCTATCCCTGCAGGAGCTGCTGGTGAATATGGGTATCTCCCACAATGCAGCCATGCACATGAATTTTCCAAACTCTCTGGAGACAAGAAACAATAGCTTTGTTTTGCTTTTTTATTTTATTTAGGGGGATTAAACTTGGATGGGGAAATGGTTGTTATGGGATGCCCACTTGATTAGTAAGAAATCTTCTCCTCTTCTACCTCCAGCACAGACTTGCTGGTAGAACTACAACTCCCAGGACCAGCTAGCACTGACAGGATGGTCTAACAAGAGCATAATCAGACCATAGCAAATGCCTTTTGCAAGCAAGGACCGTTGGCCCCTTTAGTAGTGTAGCAAAAATAGAGGTCTTTGATAATAGCTGTTCTATTCCTGTGGCTACTGCTCCCAGTATAACCTCTTCAGGCACTGCCAGCCCACCTGGCTGCAGCTGCCCCTTTCACTAGCCATCCTGGCTACCTCTCCATAGTCCTCCAAGATTGACTCTGCATCCATCCCAGACTGCTTGCACCCAGTTCAGGCATGGCTCTCAGTCCTCTGACTGCAACACTCACCAGCCCTCTTGACTGTCTTTCTCCCTGGAGATTGTGTATTATGAAAAGGGGCCCCTTTCTCACCCGAGCCCCAGCCTGAGTCACCCCCCCCCCCCCCCGACTGGGGAGCTACTTTCAAAGGCCTCTGACTCCACACTGCCCCAGCTGAGCCGACCCTGAGTATTTGAGGGGGCCTGCCCCCTGCCAACCTATCTGTTGGGGATTAGTCAGGGCCCTCAGAATACTCCAGCCAGCTCCTTCTATACCCTTCCCAAATGCTTCTGGAACCTTTTCCAAGTTTCCAGCAAGCAGGGAGGAGTCACCAAAGATGCTGCTGCTGAGTCATCCAACCTGCCTAAGTCACTCACCTGATCCAGATTAAACAACACATTTTTGTTGTTAAAGGAGGTAAATGGTCAGGCTTGGCTGGTAGCCAAGCCTGACCATTTACCTCCTTTAACAACAAAAATCCTAACTCTAGCAACGCTAGGGGGTGCTACATATAAAATAATTTCCTTGGAGTTCATTAAGGGACACAGGGTCAGAAGTTATTCTGAGGCAACTGCGATGTCCCAAAGCAGTCCAACTGAAGGGTGGGCAACACAGGAAAAATGCTAATAAGCCCACAAAATAGGAGGTGACCTGGGGACAACCAGCAGCTCAAAGAGCTGTCTAAGGAACTTTACATCCAAAGCTAGCATCGGAGGCCTTAATATTCACCTGCCAAAACTTGGAGAATGTGAACAGAAGACCAGGTAAATGTCTTGCAAATCCTAAAAACAGAGGCAAGGTGCCCAGAAGCTCAAAAAGCACTCACCGAACTAGTGGAGTGTGCCATGAAAGGGTGGAACCTTTCTTAGGGTCTCTACAGGCTGGATGGAGGAGCAAAGGAGACATGTTTTAATATTTGGAATCTGGAGAGAAGTTAATGTTAGACACATTAGCAGATATAGATCAAGATAGACTCTACTAACTGTGATACTAAAGTCTTGTTATTTTGTTAAAAATAACAAACATGTCATACTTACCTGCTTTGTACAATGGTCTTGCACAGAGCAACCCAGATCTTCCTTTTCTCGGGTTCCTTTTCAGCGCTCCTAGCCCCTCCCTCCTGTTGAGTGCCCCCACAGCTAACAGCTTGCTATTGGGGCACCCGAGCCGAGCCGCAGGTAGGTGTGTCCATTCAGACACAGAGCCATGGCCTGGCCCCACCCCCTCTCTTCTCAATGGCTCACTGACTTTGATTGACGGCAGCGGGAGCCAATGGCGCTTCGCTGCTCTCTCAGCCAATGAAGAGGGAGAGTCCCGGACAGCCGAGTCTCTCGTGCAACATCGCTGGATCCAGATGAAGCTCAGTAAAGTATTAGGAGGGCGTGGGGCTGCTGCACACAGAAGGTTTTTTACCTTAATGCACAGAATGCATTAAGATAAAAAACATTGGGCCAGATTCACAAAAGAGATATGACGGCGTATCTCCTGATACGCCGTCGTATCTCTGTTTTAGGGCCGTTCTAACTATGCGACTGATTCATAGAATCAGTTACGCATAGCTAGCCCTAAGATCCGACAGGTGTAATTGAATTACACCGTCGGATCCTAAGATGCAATACTTCGGCCGCCGCTGGGGGGAGTTTGCATCGTAAACCAGCGTCGGGTATGCAAATTAGCAGTTACGGTGATCCACAAAGGTTTTTCCCGTCGTTACGTCGGCGCAAGTGTTAGATTCCCGTCGCAAAGATAGGGCTGCTCTTAACATGGTGGAAAATTACTCCACCATGTTAAAGTATGCCCGTCTTTCCCGCGTCGCTTTTGAATTTTTTTGTTTTCCCGGCGTAAGTACGTTTCGCACGTCGCGATTCTCAACACGTCGGCGCGTCGTAATTTCGCGCAAAGCACGTCGGGAAACTTGCGAACGGAGCATGTGCAGTACATCTGGCGCGGGAGCGCGCCTAATTTAAATGGTACCTGCCCCATTTGAATTGGGCCGCCTTGCGCCGGACGTGTTTACGATACACCGCCGCAAGTTTCCAGGTAAGTGCTTTGTGGATCGGGCATTTAGACTGAAAATTTGCGGCGGTGTAACATAAACGGGTTACGTTACGCTGCGCCGCAGGTACGAGAATCTGGCCCTTTCTACCTTTACAGCCACTTTAAGCTGAACTATTTTTTAAGCAATTACAGCAACATATTTTTTTCTTTTGGGATAAAGGTTTTGGATAAATGAATAAAAGCTGACCATTGTAAGTGCCCCTATCAGTGTTAAATGGTTTGTTCCAACCCTCTAACAGACACTTTGGCTGGACAGTTTGGTCTGGTAAATGAGTATAAAAAACTGCAGACTTATTGGCTGGGTCATCAGGTGAAAATAAAGGAAAAAAGGGCTAAAAAAACAATACAACATCCACATATAAGATTTGTTAAACTGCAATATAATACATTTTTATTTTTGCATTTAATACTGCTTTAACAAGGAAATGAGAAGCAAGGGTTTTGTCATGTACCTAGTCTGAAATAATGCGGTCAGCCTCCCTTGTATCTCCAGCCCAAGCCCCACTGGAGGTGGAACATATGGTGGCTAGGGTCAGGAAGAACACCAGTGCCTGTAAGTGTTGCGTGCAGAACTTGTAAGTGGAGTTGCAGGCTTGGAGGTGCAAGTAGATCATCCAGTAAGGAGCTGGACCCAGGGAAGCTGAGAGGATGGACAGCCAGCACGGGCACTCGGAGACAGCGTTGAGCCAAATTTAGGAGAAAGGAGCAAGGTCACAGGGATAGCCGGGTTCAGTAACAGGCAGGCAGCGAAGTAATCAAGGTATAAGCAGAAGCAAGGTCAGATGGGAAGCCAGGATCAGGAACCAGTAATCAGAGTGTGATTGAGTTGATAAAATGATTATTTTGTGTTTATGTTATTTTTCTCCTAACCACTCAAATATTGCTTTCCTTTCTTATATTGTTTTATTTCTTTTATTTCTTGATATATATATCATATATACGTCATGAGAAATGGTCGTGTGTAGGCTTTAACGACGGGAAAAAAACACGCATGCTCAGAAGCAAGTTATGAGAAGGGAAATTTGCATAATCAAGTCCAAAGGGTGGCGCCATTCGAATGGAACGTCCCCTTTATAGTGCCGTCGTACATGTTGTACGTCACCGTGCTTTACTCAAGCATTTTTTTTTACGATCGTGTGTATGCAAGGGCGGCATCACACATGTGGCATCCACATACTCAGGAAACATAGCAGAATGTGTTTTTGGGTCAAATTGTAAGCATGTCTATGCTGTGTTGAGAAAAAAACTTTGTGAAAGAAAAAAATTTGATCTAGTTTTATCATTTTCCAAAAAACTCTTACTGGCCAAATCACCAGGTAAAAACAGAGGAAGCTAATGCACTAACCATATCTAATGATTCGTAAGATGCAATATAGTACATTTTTATTTTGGGTTTAATACCGCTTTAAACTAACAGTCAGATGTAGCAGTGCCTTAAATTAATCCTGCAGATAAACAGCTATGAGGCTGTAGACACAGGAGAGACTAGGCACACTAACATACCAGGAGGTTCTCCACTATTCTTGAGTTCATCTTATTGGGGTCAAAAAGAAACAGGGTATTGCTTAGGGAAAAATAACCTTTTTTATACTTTTGGCGTGATCCCCGGGGATGCTGAGTAGCCCAGATCTTCTGCTCCTGCACAGGGTTTAAAGGGGTTGTAAAGATTTGTTTTTTACTTTCTAAATAGGTTCCTTTAATCTAGTGCATTGTTGGTTCACGTACCTTTTCCTTCGATTTCCCTTCTAAATGTTTTTTTGTTTGTCTGAATTTCTCACTTCCTGTTCCTCAGTAAGCTTGCCCCCATCATCCAAACCGTTCTGGCTGGGGGTTAGTCAACGTGCTCGCCCCTCCCTTGGGACTACATCCCTGCGGGGAGACATACGTTCCAACAGCTCCTTCAGCCTCCTCTGTTCCAGTACTCCTCATCTATGACCGTGTAAAGATGAAGACTTCATCCATGACCGTGTAAGGATGACGTTTCCTCCCAGCTCTCCCAGGCTCCTCCGCGATCGGCGCACCCCCCCCCCCCCCCCCAGATGGGGATGGCCTCCTGCTACTGCCTAGTACTCCATTCTTTACTTCTCCTGGCTGAAAACTACTAGCCAGTGGCATGTGAATTCAGCTTATATGGGAGGCCTGCCCCTTACCAATACCAAGTGGGGATTGGTCAGGGCTCCTCACATGAGCTGCCTCCACTCCAGTCCTAGGCCCTGCCCCTCTTCCAGAACAATCTCTCTGGAAGCAGGGGTGGCGCCTCAGAACTACAGCACAGGTGGTCACACCCACTGCTACACTAACCACTCCCTGACTCCAGATCAAAACAAGCAGGCCTAGCCTGAAGCATATGTCTGCCTAAATTGACCTGTACTGACAGAAAAATCCTATACTAGCCTTACAGTAGAGAGTTCTACATTAATAAGCTGAGATTAAATCAAACCTAATATGGTCTTTACCGTCTAAATACCTCCCCTAATATGCCGCCAAGAACTACAACATAGATTAGTAGTTGTTATTTACATGTTTAAGACATTTTGCTGTTTAGTCAAGAGCTTCTTCTGCTCTAATGAGAGTCGGAACCATAGCCCATCATTTATACCTACACTGTTAACTCCACTCGTCAAGACAAATGTTGGTTGTCCAAGAACATGAGAGTAGGTGTGAAAGCTTGTGAGGTTTCCCTCTTTTAAGTACATAATTAATCATGTGGTGAAATTAAATCTAGGATATGCTAGGATAGACTCTTCTGTCCCACCCCAAGACTGGGATCTGCTTTGATAGGCTCTTGGTTATGGTAACCCGGAAGTGATAAGCTGACATCACTTATGGTTTACCTGGATGTCAGTTGCGGCATTTAAAAAAAATCAAAAGCATTCGTAAACACCAATCTTGATGTTATGAATGCTTTTAAGGGCAGAGGTTGGATTTGGGGTCTTGTAGACCCCATATCTCTTCATAAAGAGTACCTGTCATATGTCTATTGCTGTCACAAGGATGTTTACATTCCTTGTGACCGCAATAAAGTGATAAAAAAATAAAAATGAATTATTAATTTCTTATTTTTACACTGTTGCTTTTAAAAAAAAGTGCCCACACCTGTGAGGTATTGCTGCAAATGCCAGATCATGGCCAGTAATTCTAGCACAAGGCCTGCTCTGTAAATTTAAAGTGGTAACCTGCCAAGGCTTTTAAAGTGTCGCCTATGAATAGTAAAATTTACGTAGTTTATTACCCGTTTCACGGGTGTGCGCAATTTTAAAATGTGACATGTTTGGTATCTGTTTACTCTGCATAATATTATCTTTTATATTTTATGTTTTTTTGCATTAAAATTCAAAAAATGCAGCACATTTAATTTACCTCCATTTACACTTTTACAGCATTTTTCAGCTTGTTTCCTTACACTCAACATGCATAATCCCATATTATTTATTTGTCCCTGTTCACACTTGTATGCTCAGTCACCCTATGCTCAAAAACATCTATGAGCTATTTTTATTTTTGCGTTTTCACTCAATTATGCCCCATACCCATAAACTTCAATAGGTGCTCTGCAAATATGAAACACACATGATTTTGTGCCTAAAAAAAACTTCTATCCTCCCTGACAACTGCTCTTTTCCTCTTACCCAGCCCAGGAAACAAATACCTGAAGCTTGATATGCATGCAACAACACTTGCACAAAACTTGTAAAATGCCTGGAAAAACACTTTAAGCCCTGGTTTACACTGCACAGGATTTGCACAGGAATCACACTGCATTCCTGTGAAAATCACATGCGATTCTGTGCAGTGTGATTTGAGCCTATTCATTTTTAATGGCTCAAATAGCACCGCATTTGCATAAAAAAACTGCGAGCAGCTTTTTTTTGTTCGCACTGGAATTGGATCACATGGGGTCATTAACATTTAATTGACAACCACAAGAGATTGCATAAACACAGTAAATCGCGATGCAGTGCGGGAAATGCACAGGAATCGCTGCGTTTCTCACACCACATCAGTCTGAACCAGGGCTAAAAACCACTATGATCTGCTTATGATTGATTGATGTGCGATGTGGGACAATGGAACCAGAAACTGATGAAATAGCTATAACTTCATTCTGATTGATTCAGACTGCATATATATCAGATTCAGTCAAACTGAGTTGATCGATTAGGGTACAAAATTGGTAATAGTATTGCATCAAGCAGCAGCACTTAGATGATTCGAGCATGCATTTCAATCAATCAGATTATGAGGCTGTATGATGATAGCAAAGATATGATTGATAACTTATGATCATATTTTCCAACTAACAATCGATGTTCACTTCTCTGTATGTAGCATATCTATCAAATGGGTTGTCGACTATATAGTATAACTATTTTTTTCCTATCAGCAAAGATTGATCAGAATTTTTTTTAATAATTTATAGCAAAGTGTATGGCCATCATACCATCAATGATAAATTATCGATCACATCTCTGTTTCTACAATGTAGTCTCATAATCTGATAGATCAAAATTAAATGACATTCATGGACAAAACATCTCTGTGCTGTTGATTCCATGCATTAAGATAAAAAGCCTTCTGTGTGCAGCAGCCCCCCTCAGACCCCCTAATACAGTACTTACATGAGCCCCATCTAGATCTAGCAATGTTGCAACAGTGTTCTCGGCTGCCTGGGACTCCCCTCATCATTGGCTGAGACAACAGCACTGCACCATTGGCTACTGCTGCTGTAAATCAAAGTCAGTCAGCCAATGAGGAGTAAAAAGGGGCGGGGTCAGCCCACAGCTCCATGTCTTAAAGGGACACTAAAGGTTCCCATTTAAAAAAAAAAAAAAAATGTTATACTTACCTCCACTGTGCAGCTCGTTTTTTACACAGTGGCCCCGATCCTGGTCTTCTGGGGTCCCTCAGCGGCTGTCTCGGCTCCTCCCCACAAGAACTAACCACCTTTATGGGAGCTCTCCTGTGATACAGCCGGTGGCTATAGCCGCAGACTGTATCACTCGGCCCCACCCCCTGGCACGCTGCGTCATTGGATGTGATTGACAGCAGCGCGAGCCAATGGCTGCGCTGCTATCAATCCATCCAATCTAGCCAATCAATGGCCAGACTGAGTGGAAAAGAAGACGTCAGGGGCGAGCGCAGCAGGTGATCAGGTTCAGGTAAGTAAAAAAGGGGTGGCTGGGGGGGGCCGTCATTGCCAGGTTTTTTTCACCTTAATGCATAGGACTCATTCAGGTGAAAAAAAAACGAAACCTTTACAACCCCTTTAATGGACACAGGGAGCTGTGACTTTGCTCGGGTGCCCCCATAACAAGCTGCTTGCTGTGGGGGAACTTAGCAGGATAGAGGGGCCATGAGCACTAAAGAGGGACCCGAGAAAAGGAGGATCGGGGCTGCTCTGTGCAAAACCACTACACAGGGCCGTTAACCACTTAACTCCCGGACCATATTGCTGGTCAAAGACCAGAACACTTTTTGCGATTCGGCACTACGTCGCTTTAACTGACAATTGCGCGGTCGTGCAACGTCTTTACCAAACAAAATTGGCGTCCTTTTTTCCTCACAAATAGAGCTTTCTTTTGGTGGTATTTGATCACCTCTGCGATTTTTAGTTTTTGCGCTACAAACAAAAATAGAGCGACAATTTTGAAAAAAATTCATATTTTTTACTTTTTGCTATAATAAATATCCCCCAAAAATATATAAAAAAACTTTTTTTTTCCTCAGTTTAGGCCGATACGTATTCTTCTACATATTTTTCAGGGAAAAAAAATCGCAATAAGCGTTTATTGATTGGTTTGCACAAAAGTTATAGCGTTTACAAAATAGCTACGGGCTCTCGCGCAGGGGAGCCGACCTGCTGCCGTAAAACGACGGCGGCTGGTCGGCAACTAGTTAAGTATGACATGTTTGTTATTTTTACCAAAAAAATCATTTGTTTTAAAATTTGATCGTTTTGATCGACTTGCATATTGATCAGATAATTAAATCGAACCTTTAGGGAGATTCACTCTCTCTATTTGCTGAAAGTGAAAGAAAATCACACATTTTGAGGAATAGATTATGTCAGAAATAGAGGGGGGAATCTTTCAATGGGGACACTAGTTCTAGTGACCCTGGTGACGACCAGAGATTCCCTCACTTTGCATGGATTTCCTCTCCATTCCTGTTGTTGCTATGGGACAGGAAGTGAAGAGGTGGCAAACAAAACTGATAGGGGTTATAACTCTCCCTCACTTTATCCAAAATAAAAAATAAAGTTTTGCCTAGTTCTACTTTCAGTCGTTTGTTTCCTGGACTAGGCAGGGGGAGGAGAGCAGTTCTAGAGGATGAGAGTACCCCAGCTGCTAAAACATGTATAGCGCTACCACCAAATGAACAGTTAGAAATATGCCCAGGTTATTTTCCCCAGCAATTGCCCCACAGCCAGGCACGCAGTGACAGTCACTTTTTGGCTTAATAAATAAGCCAATCCACTTGCCGGCCGCCTAACTGGGAAAATATGTCTGTAGCACCCTCTAGTGTGCAACTAGTGTCAGAGTAGGTAAAGGCATATTCTGACTCAAGTTTACAAGTTTAAACCCTGTGAGTCTGTAATTGGGTCAGGGTTACCAGAGTTCAGGGCAACATGACTCATACAGGCAGCTCTCTGGTCCCCCTAATGGTTCTGGAATGTTTGAGAATGTTCAGGAAGCTAGAGGGTGGTGGAGGCTAGGAGGGCTGTCCTACAAATTTAGGGGCCCTTAGCCAATCCCCAGGAAGAGGACTAAGTGAGCCCTTAAATAGACATGAGTCATGCTGGGCAGGAAGTCAGGTAGAAGATGGAGATACAGTGGTGAGGATGCTGTCAGTGGCCCTTTAGGCAAACTTCTAAGTCTGGGAAGGGTGCTCTGCCTCAGGCCTGGGCTCGAGTGCTGGCCTGGAAGGTTCCTACCACAGGAGAAGTTGGAAGGACTCTTTCCTAAGAGGCAGAGGGAACAGGAAGGGCAATGTGAGTACACCAGCAGGGACAGACAAGGAGAAAGACTTTTACACGTAGCAGGTCTCTCTTAAAGACAGCAGTGTGCTTAAGTCTTATTTTTCCTTGCCCTCAGAGATCTCCAGAGTGTCAGTCGGGTAGACTGGTGAAGAGAAGCAGCCACGTGGGCTGGCGGAAGAATCAGCCAGGTGGGCTAGCATTTTCTGTAGAGGTAGAGCTGGGACCAGTGTCTACAAGGGAGTGGAAGAGCTCCAGCATGCAGTTAACACTGAAAATTGCTAGTCTGTAAGGGGCTGTTGCTAAATCTAACAGAGACTGTTAGTCTGTGCAGAAGGATAAATTGGAGCTAAAGAAAGGAATTGATTGAAGCTGTACAGAAAAATCAATCAGAGTTGTACATAGGGAGGAAGTTGTCCCTGGTTTTTGTCACATTTAAGTTGGGCATCCTATAATTTCTATCCCCATCCAAGTTATTAACCCTTAATAAAACAACTAAAACAAAGCTCAAGGACTGATCCCTGTGCTTGGATAAATGCTGAAAATGCTGTGTGCAGCAGTGGGGAACCCTATCACCTGCAGCCCCTACGGGGGTGGTGCTACAGTTTCATACCGGGGTTATGGCTGCAGCTTGATGCCATGACCTCGGTATTAAAATATTCTGCAGCTGCCGCTCTTTCCGATAACAATGATCTGAGCGGCTGACTAGCTGCTGGATCACTTTTAGAAGCGTCAGGAGAGGTCCCTCTCCCCCGCCACTCTCCCTTGGTCCTTGGGCTTACCTGGCTCATTCAGAAGCCCAAAAAACGATCTAGCAGTTATGGCAGCTGGCCATAGAGATTAGCAGAGAAAAGATCATCCCTATGACCTAGGATGGTGGGAGTGACATCATGACGTCACTTCTGGTTTACGGCCGATGTAAACAAGTCCATTTTTTTTAAACCATTAGATCAATGTTTTTTTTTTTTTTGATCTGATGCTTTTCATGTTGGGGAGTGATGTGGGGTCTAATTGACGCCAGATCTGTCCATAAAGAGGGACCTGTTATACCTTGTGATAGGAATAAAAGTAATGAAAATAAAAAACAAAGGGACAATGAAGAAAAATCGAAATAAATTATAAAATAAATAATATATATATTTTTTTTTAAAGCGCCCCTGTCCCTCCGTGCTCACACACAGTGGTGAACACAGGAATAGGTCACGCCCACATATTTAAATGGTGTTCGCACCACACATGTGAGGTATCGCCACAAACTTCAGAGCGGGAGCAATAATTGTAGCACTAGACCTCCTCTGTAACTCTAAACTGGTAACCTGTAAAAATGTTTAAAACGTCACCTGGAGATTTTTAAGTACTGTAGTTTTTCACCATTCAACGAGTGTGTGCAATTTTAAAGTTTGACTTGTAAGGTACTTATTTACTTATGTAACATTATCTTTCATACATTACAAAAAAATTGGGTTATGTATGTTTTTCCCTCAAGAAATGGTGTTTAAAAACCGCTTTGCAAATACACTGTGACAGAAAAAATTGCAACGATTACCATTTTATTCTCTAGAGCATAGGTGTCAAGCACAAGGCCCGTGGGCCGAATCCGGCCCTCCAGGCCATTTCACGTGGCCCTTGCACCTCCAGCCCTCCTCTGGTCCTCCTCCAGACCCTTACTTTCTGCTTTTAAGCAATGCATCCAGCTTCTTCCCAGCAACAGCATAAGGAAAGGGGGGTGCACTGTGATGTGAGGGCGAGTGGGGGACTCAACTTCTGATGGTGGGGTGGCTCTTGACATCAATTTAAGGGGAGGGGATGCGCTGGACATCAAATCTTATGCCCCGTACACACGATCATTTTTCAGCCTCTAGAAAAAACGACGTTTTTCCAACTTCATCATTAAAACGATGTTGCCGGGAGCGTGGCTTAGCTATGGAGGAGTAAAGACGTGGGTCCCCCAGCTCCTCGTCCACCGCTGCATCCATAGTGCCATTGAGGGGAGATATCACTCCTGGATCACCGGATAACATGTCGCAGGGACGGCGGGCGCTCTCCCTGCTCGAGGGCGGACGGGTCCCGACAGGAACAGCTGGATGCCTTCTTCAGCGGAACCCGCGGCCCGGGACACAAGGCCTCCAAGATGGTGCCGACGCCAAAATCATCTAAGGCAGCTAAGGCTGCTCAGAAAGCCTCGGCAAAACATCAGCAGCAGCTGCCCCTCCACTCTCCCCGGGATCCTCTGCCCCTCCTGATCAGGGCCCTGACATGACTGACTTCATGGGTGATGGTGATATAAAACGCCATATTTGGTCCCTCCCTACTCGAGAGGACCTTGAAAAATTCACAGCCAGGGTGGAAAGAGCCTTCCGGGAGGACATAGCCCAGCTTAAGGCTGACACTAACCACTTGGGAGCTAGGATGGAAACAGTGGAGCAGAGACTTGATGAGGCCCTGCCTGCCAGCTCTATGCTTCAAGCCAGATGCTGCTCCCAGGATCAGAAAATTGAGACTTTACTGTGTCAGTTAGACGACTTTGAGAACCATAGCAGGCGAGCGAACATCCGCATACGCGGGCTTCCTGAAGCCACAGCATCTAAGGACATTGTTTCTACTCTGGAGGATGTATTTAGAGAGATTTTGGGTTTGCCTGCTACTGCACCTATTGAGATTGACCATGCTCACAAGGCCCTCAGGCCGCCCTCTCAGGATGTGGACAATCCTAGAGATGTCATATGTAAGCTCCACAAGTATACATTGAAAGATAAGATCATGCAAAAGATGCGTGGGATTCAATACTTTGACTTCGACGGGGCCCACCTTTACTTCTACCAGGACATTTCCAAGAGGACCCTCATGCATTGCAGGGCTCTCCGCCCCCTGCTGGAAGCAGTCCAAAAGGAAGGCCTGTCTTATCGCTGGGGGTTTCCCTTTTATTTGCAGGCGTCCAAAGAGGGTAGACAAGCTACGCTACGCACCAAGGACGACCTCACAAATTTCCTGACCACCCTGGGATTGGAGCCAGTCGACTTCCTGGACTGGAGAGCCTCGCAAGACCATCCTGACCTGCAACTCCCCCAACCCTGGCTACTGGTGAACCGCAAGAGCCGCAGGAGGAATCGCAGATGCCCCACTTCTGCCTCTCCCTCAGGCCCCGTGTCGCCGCGACACTAAATGACAGCTCCCTGCCCCTGGTTTGTTTTTTGCCTTCATGAAAGGTCTGTTCTCTTCGGTACTGGTATCCTATCTGCTCTCTATGCACGTGTCGGGCCCGCTGAGTACACCGATGCCTGAAGCTGGGAACAAGCCACTCAGTATGGTAATGTTTGCCCCCCTACTGGACCAATTGCCTTAATACCCGTGACTGATCATAGGCTCCCGTTGTTGTCGTCCTTTGGGGGAGATTTAAAGCCATGGCCCTGATTCTGGCCCGACATGCACACTTCCCGGATACCCTGTACTTGTTCATCATTTTTTTTACCTTTCAACTTTGCACTTTGTTCTTCCGGGTTCTTCATTTTTCATTGCACTTTCTCCCCCCCGAGTATATTGCCTGCTTGTTTAGAGATGGTGGTGGACGGGGACTGACCCCCTCGCCCTTCCCTCTGGTGTTGGTCCACGTTTCCCACGAAGGCCGTACCTTCTTAGGTATATTTCCTCATTTGGAGATGGGGACGGGTCTCGGGCGCTCCCCCCCTATAGGGCCGAGCCCGACGCCTGCCCCCCAGGTATTCAATGTTATGGTATTGTTACCATTGATGTATTTTGTGTTTTATGTATTTGTTCCTGCCTCTTACTGTTTTCTCTTCCCTCCCTTCTGCTCTTCTTTCTCTCACGCCATACCTCCTTATAGGACCTGCCTCCGGCTCCATCTCCAGCCCTACACCCGCAGTCATGCTACAAGACCCAACTTCACCACAGACTCTCTATGGCATCGCTTAAGGTAATTTCTTATAATGTGCGTGGTCTTTGCTCTCCCTGTAAACGCAGTAAGCTCTGAGGGGGAACTGAAGCGGTCAGGGGCACACGTGATTCTTTTGCAAGAAACGCACTTTACCCCCCAGTCAACTCCCAAATTGCCCACCCATCTTTATAACCAGTGGTTCCTGAGCAACTCACCGGTTAAGAAATCCAGGGGCGCGGCTATCGCCATTCATAAATCTTGCCCCCTCCAGGTCATTGAGAGCAAGATCGATCCTCAGGGGAGGTATGTTTTCCTAAAGGGGGTTGTAGAGGGCCAGAAGCTTACAGTGGCTACGATATATGCCCCTAATTCCAATCAACTTACCTTTCTAGACAGTACCCTAGACAGCCTCACAGACTTTAGAGAAGGTCCTCTGATCTTGGGCAGTGATTTTAACGTAAGCCCTGACCCCCAACTGGACACTTCGCACCGACGCCCCTCTTATTCTCACGCCTTTCTTAAACATTTTCGCAAGTCCCTGCAGTCTCATCGCCTCCTAGATAGTTGGCGAATGCTTCATCCCTCAGATAGGGATTACAGCTATTTTTTAAAGGTCCACGATGTCTACACCCGTATTGACCTGATCTGTGTGGATCATTTGGCTCTGGAGCTGTTGCAGGCCTCGTCCATCGGGAGTATAACTATCTCTAACCATGCCCAGGTCACTGCCTCTTTGGCTCTGCCTCGGGCATGAGTAGGGCCTGGTCATGGCGCCTGAATGAATCCCTGTTGGACGATGCGGCTGCGGTCTCTGCAGTCACGGACGTCCTTTCCCACTATTTCAAGGAAAATACCACGGAGGGTGTGAGTGAGGGGGTTATCTGGGAAGGTCATAAGGCGGTAATGCGAGGCGAGCTGATCTCTCAGGGAGGTAGACTTAAGAAGGACCGACAAGCGGATTTCGCTAGGGTGCTCCGGGCGATGCAGCAGGCGGAATTTGAACATAAGCAGGGGGGACCCGGAGGCTTTAGGGAAGCTGACGGAATTGAGAGAATTGTTCCTGCGCTTATTGGACCGGCATGCGTGAAAGCAACTGCGCTACCTGACGCATAAATACTATGAGCACGGCAACAAATGTGGTCGCATGTTGGCCAGAGCCCTTAGGAAGAAACGTGTGCTCATGTATGTACAGAAGCTGCACCTTTCCTCTGGAGAACTCACGGTCAAGTCTTCCCAAATAGCCTCTGGGTTCAGAGAATACTATGCCACCCTCTATAACCTGGACTCGACGCAGACCCCTCAGGCCCAGACTGCGAGACTGAACGACATAAGGACCTACCTGACTGCGGCTGGCCTTCCCCCGCTGACTGACAACCAGTGTTCCATGCTAGAATCCCCTATTACGCCTGTTGAGCTTGGGGCTACGGTGAAGTCCTTGCCTAATGGAAAGAGCCCTGGTCCCGACGGGTTTACCAAAGCCTACTACAAATTGTTCCTGCCCCTGCTATCGGAGTCGATGTGCAGCTATTTTAATTCTATAGCAAACGGTCACACGATCCCTAGTGAGGCCCTGCTAGCCCACATCACTGTGATCGCCAAAAAGAGGGGAAGGACCCCGCCGTGCCCCAGAGGTACAGGCCTATATCCCTTCTTAATGTGGACAAATTCTTGCTAAGATTCTTGCGTCTAGGCTAAAACACCTAATCCCACTCACTGTACACCCGGACCAGACAGGGTTTGTCACGGGCCGAGAGGCTAGGGACAATTCCATCAGGGCTATACACCTTATACACTGGGCTCGTGCTTCTCCTGCTCCCCCCCTATCTGATCCTATTCACCGACACGGAGAAAGCCTTCGACCGGGTGGACTGGACTTACCTGCGCGCTGTACTGTAGGCTATAGGTTTGCGCACGCATATGCTAGCATGGATCATGGCCTTGTACTCGGATCCGAGTGCTCAAGTTAAGGTCAACTGGTTTCTCTCCCCTAGATTCTCGATCAGAAATGGCACAAGGCAGGGCTGTCCTCTTTCGCCACTTTTGCTCGCCCTGGTGCTGGAGCCATTTCTACGCACTGTACGGGCGAACACTGATATCAAAAGACTAACGGTGGGTCATACGGAGCACAAACTTTCTGCATAGGCTGATGATGTGGTCTTCGACCTGACGGACCCCCAATCTCTCTGCCTAACCTGATGCGAGAACTCCGACACTTCGGGTCACTTTCTAATTTCAAAATAAATTAAACTAAGTCAGAGATCTTGCCCATCCAGTTATCACCCTCTCTGACGGAGAGGCTACAAATTGCTTTCCCATTCACCTGAGCTAAATCGTCCCTGAAATATTTGGGTATACGGCTGACGGATAGGTTCGACACACTGTATGCGACTAATTTCCCTTCCTTGCTGGCAACTGTGAAAAAAAGATCTGGCCCTGTGGACTAAGACAGCATTCACCTGGATGGGGCGACTTAGTATCATAAAAATTAATATTCTCCCACGCATACTGTTCTACATGCAAATGATACCCATGTCCTTGCCTAAGAGATTTTTCACACAGATGTCTAGCTTGATCTCGACCTTTGTGTGGAACAATAGACCAAGAATCGCGCTCAGACTGCTGAACCACCCAAGGGACGCGGGGGGTCTAGGCCTCCCGGACATTCAAAGGTACTATAGGGCCATTGTCCTCCAGAGGATCCTTAACTGGCGCTTCGATGCTAAATCCAAACTCTGGGACTCCCTAGAAAAATACATGGCGGGCAGAAACTTGTCCTATGCCCCGTGGTTGGCCCGGGAACACAGGGGGCTGTCTGACTTTGCTTCTCCACTGACGGTCCAGGCTCTTCGATCCTGGGATCGCCTAAATGCCACTCTACCGATAGCTCCCCCTGTCTCCCCACTGGCCCCGCTGGGAGGCTACTTGTGGTTCCCCCCTGGAGAACAGACTGCCTTTTTTGGCCCTTGGGTAGACGACAGTAGCGCCAGTTGTGGAAAACTTATGCAAGATGGTAAGCTGCTCTCTTTAGCGGCCCTCCGAGACCATAGGGGGAGCTTCCCTATGGACTTTTGGCGTCATAGACAACTCCAACATTTCTTTATGGCCCAGGTAGACTCCATACGTGATGTCTCCACCCTTACGCCCTTTGAACACCTTTTCACATCAGATGAACCGGTCCCACACATGATTTCCGAGCTCTATCGCTTGCTGGGCTCCGCTGCCTTGGTAGCGAAACCTGCATACATCAGGGCCTGGGAAAGGGACTTGGAGACGGTCTTTTCACCTAATCAACTATCTTCCCTTTACCAACTTACTTGGGCTAGCTCTATTGATTCCAAGACGCAGGAAACAAATTACAAAATACTGCTACGCTGGTACCGTGTAACGGCTGACCTTGCCAGGATTTACCCATCCATGTCAGATCGTTCCTGGAGGGGCTGCGGTCACAGGGGCACCCTTCTGCACATTTGGTGGGACTGCCCAGTGATTAGGCCCTACTGGGAGGATATTAAGTCCCAGATCAAAGAGATAACAGGCACAGACATCCCCATCTCCCCAGTTCACTTCTTGCTACACGTTCCCCCCATGCCAGTGACCCAGTACTGGAAAAGTGTGCTGCCTCACATGTTTAACGCAGCTAAGCACGTGCTTCCCATATACTAGAAGCGCTCGCAAATCCCAGGCAGGGAGGAATGGCGTCGTAAGGTGAGCCACATCAGGGAGGCGGAGGATTGGATTGCCACCTGCAGGAGTGCCCGGGACCGCTTCTCTGCAACTTGGTCGACCTGGGATGCACATGTCCCGAATCCGGGTCATGTGTCCTCCAGCTTGGATGTGGCCCTGTTGGAGCTCGCGGAGCCATCCCTTAAAGGGCGGCCTAGAGGTTCTCAGGTGGGAGCAGTGGGCTGAAACGTACTAGACATATCACATAGATGTCTAGCCAATAGTGGGGGTTGGGACGAGTGGTTCTCCCTATTTTTATTCTCTCTTAGCTACAAAATATGTGCTGATGTGCTGGCAGGGCCCGGGATGGAGGTGGAGCTGGACGCGAGATTCCAGGTATGTTCTCGTGTACCCTATTCTCTTTCCTTTCTTTTTTTGCAAAATCTTTTTTATTGAGATTTATATTGACATACAAAACTAGCCCATGCAGGGGTCAAACAGTTGCCCACGCATGGGCAGTACCCCGGTCGCGACAACATGCCGCAACAGGGCACAACACACATCTTAAACATCCTAACGTAACTTATACTATATCCCCAATGTGGGGGGAGGGTAACTTCAGGATAATCTGTGCTCAAATCGGTATTGACAAAAGAGTGCAGCATGAAAATAGTTGGGTCAATAGCTAACAAACTGCAGACACATTATCCACATTATCCATCTAGGCATTTGCTACTGGATCATTTACCGTGGCGTTGTCATCTAGACAACAGTTCCATACCTTCTCAAATTTCTGTGGGCATCCCCTGCCCGAGTAGGTGGCCCTATACAAGGGCAAACTAGCATTTACTAGGCTTTTCCAGAATCTGACAGAAGGGGGAGACGATTGTTTCCAGGTCATCGTAATGGCCTTACGAGCATAATATAGTAACAGGGATATGAGTATCTTCCTGGCTCTAATCACTGACATTTGTTCCACCAGCCCCAACAGACAATATTTAGGATCATAAGGAACACAAGTCCCAGTGACCCTATTGATCACCTGGAGAACTTCTTTCCAATAATGTTCGATTGCCGGGCAGACCCAAAAAATGTGGAAAAAGTCACCCTGTCGGCAGGAACAACGCCAGCACTCCGGAGAATGTGCCCGCGACATCTGGTGCAACCTGTGAGGTGTGTAGTGAGCCCTATGCACAATTTTGTAATGTACTAATTTATCCCTTGCTGAGACCAGAGGGGAGAATCTCCCCCCAGTCGTCCTCATACAGCCCCGGTATATCCCCCACCCATTGCCTGCGGAGGGAGGACAGCTCGGGGCTGGCAGCAACCAACAGGGATCCATAGATCTGAGACGTGGGTTTCTCCAAGTCTTTCACCCGGAGGGTGGATTCAAGTTCAGAGTATACCAATTCCACTGGTTGGCCCAAAAATTGACACCTGTAGGCATGAGCAACCTGAAGATACCTATAATGGGCCTGTGCAGGTACGCTAAATTTGGTGCGTAAAATGTGGAAGGGAGTGAGCTCCCTGTTGGTGATAACATGTTCAAGGGTTAGTATTTTGTATTTGGCCCAGGCCTGCGGATCTGGGATGGTACAGAACTGCGATAGGTTAGGATTCCGCCACAGGGGGGTGTGAGGAGACCAAGAGTTTGGTTGGGGTGTCCTCAGTGCCTCACCTACCTTCCATGCCCGCAGAGTGGTACGCATCGAAGGGGTGAGCTGGTGAGGCGTTTTTAGCCCCCTGAATAGCAACCCTCTCAATGCCTCCAGAGAACCCACTATGGCCGCCTCCAACACCGTCGCAGAGTTGGTCAGGTCCCTCTTTCCTTTCTTAGTTTGTGCCCCCCCTTTCTTTCTTCTTTTGTCGTTTTGTTTGTTTGTCTTAGTTTCAGTCTGTAAAGGCCGTTTGTTCGTAGTTGGCTTGCTTGATAAGCATTAGGCGATGGCTGCGGAGCTGGGTGGCCGGCTGGCTTGACGGACTAGGGCACTCTGCCACCACGGAATTCCCTGATCACTTCGGAAGATCGTCACTTTTGTGTCACTGGGGTGCAGAGGCCTTGAATTGGGGAGGCCCGGGTGGAGGTGTGTTGCGGAGGGAGTTTAGTTGGAGGTGTTAGGTCGCCCCCTGTGCGTGCCCGCCTGACCCGCCCCTCAGCATACACGATGAGCGATGCTTTCGGTGCGGTCCGGGGAGCTGTTTGGCCATGCCACGAGCCCGCTAGCACCTCTTCGGAGGATAACTCTGTTTTATATTCTGCAATTTAGGGGTAGGCGGTTCGGCTCACTAGCTGTGTGGGTTGAAGCCTCGCCGCCAATGTGTCACCTGACTTCTTGCATTTCTTATGCTACTGTCTGGTTTAGACATTTTTTTTTTTTTTTTTTATATTGTCCAATTTTGTCATTTATGTCATTCGTGTGTTTATACCTCTTTGTTGTGGAATTGAAAAAGAAAAAAAAATGGAAGGACTGGTGCATTGCTAGATGTTTTTACCTCCAGAAACTAACATGAGCTGTAATGTCCTGGCTTCCATAAATAAATAAAGATTACATAAAAAAAAAAAACGACGTTGCCCACACACGATCGTTAAAAAAAAAATGCTCTAGCAAAGCGCAGTGACGTACGATGGCACTATAAAGGGGAAGTTCCATTCGGATGACGCCACCCTTTGGGCTGCTTTAGCTGATTTTGTGTTAGTAAAAGACGATTTGCGCTTTTCTGTCTGTTTCAGCGTGGTGAATGTGTTTACTCCATTACGAACGGTAGTTTTACGAGAATGAGCGCTCCCATCTCATAACTTGCTTCTGAGCATGCGCGGGTTTTTAACGTCGTTTTAGCGCACACACACAAACATTTTTTACAACCCGAAAAACGACATTGTTTAAAACGTCGTTAAAAAATGCAGCATGTTCAAATTTTTTTGGGGCGTTTTTCAGAACCCGAAAAATTATGTGAAGCCCACACACGATCATTTTAAATGACATTTTTTAAAAACGTTGTTTTTTACATGCCGAATAATGATCGTGTGTACGCAGCATTACAGATACAATCAGCCCTTTTGAGGGCAATCATAACGCTAATGCGGCCCATGATGAAATTGAGTTTGACACCCTTGCTCTAGACTAGAGCCTCTGCTAACAAATAAATAAAACAATTCTAGCAAAAAACAAACAAAAAAACCCCCTGATTTTTACTTGTAAACAAAAAGTGTCAGAACAGGCATGTTCCGTAAGTGACTAGGGGTTTTCTTTTTAGTGTTTTTGGGGTAACTTGGATAGGGTTGGGGGAATTGAGTGGGATTCTCCAAAAAATAACTATGTAGAAGAGGAGAAAAGTAAACTTTCTTTTGTAGAATTGAAGCAAAGGTCCTTACAAAAGCAAATTGTGGACTTGGCTTTTTTGTAGAAGCAGACTTAGGGCTCTTTCACACGTCCGTTCCGTTCGTCCGTTTTTTGGATGTCCGTTAACGGACCGCAATGCTTCCCTATGGGTTAACGTCCGTTAGCGGATGAGCATCCGCTAACGTCCGTTAGCATCCGTCTGCGTTAAGTTCCGTTTTTTTGGACGGAAGAAAACCCTATTTTTCTTCCGTCAAAAAAACGGAACAGACGAAAAACGGACGTTAGCGGATGATCCGTTTACCATCCGATCCGCTAACATCCGTTTTTCATCAAAATATGTAAAAAGCCCCAAAAAAAACGGATGGAAAAACTGATGAAAAACTGACGGAAAACGGACGAAAAACTGATGGAAAAACAGATCAACTGATGAAAAAAAAACTGATCTAAAAAACTGAGCTGACGTGTGAAAGAGCCCTTAAGCTTCTTCTTTAGAGCATATAGAGCAAAGTCCCTTCACAGAGAATTAGATAGATTGATCTCTTCAGGACACCTGATGATGTCCCATTTACACACACAGCTGACTCTCTAGCACCAGAGGGGTGGAGGCAGCCCAAAAGTCTCTAAGATCTCTCTCACTGTCTGTACTCACAAATGTCCTTGGAATGTTGGTTGCCTCCTTCCAACATCTATGTGACACCTTTTTCCATGATACCAGACTAGATCTTCAGATGAAAGCCCTCAGTCAGCTCTCTGTAACTTCAGCATCCAGGCCCCTCAGCTAGCCCAGCTGCCTCAGAAACAGCAAGCACATGGCAGGGTTGCAAAGAGGGCAGCAAGACTTCCAGGCTGGACTTCTCTCCAGGACAAGACCTAGAAGCTCTGTGAGTGTGTGTGAACCCACGCAATGGAATGAATGTCAGCAGGCAATGAATATAAGAACTGCTGCCTCTACGGATTACTGCCACCTATGGGACCGAAGACACCTAAATATGATTAAAAAAATAAATAAAGAGTAGAGTAGGCCTTAGACTGTAGGGTAGGGTGACCAGACATCCCCAGTTTCAGGGGACAGTCCCTTGATTGAGGACACTGTCCCCGGACCAAGTCTGTCCCTGGTTTTGTCCCCAAATTGGATTTAATAGGGGGCAGGGGCAATTTCAAAGAGAATCAGTGCAGAATTAAAATAAAAAAAAATGGAATTACACACCCCCGCTCCGCCGTGACTACTAGCATAGGGGGGTTGTATTTTTCCCATTATCTGTGCCCCTTTCTGATGATCATGTGCTGGTCGGAGTGGAGGGAATATTTCTTCAACTCTGCCCACATGTTCTTCTGCCTTGGCTCAAATCCTGGCCAGCCACCTGCCTATCTCCTTGCCTTCCCTGGTGGAGTGATCTTCCTCCGCTCCCCATCCAGTAGTAGCCATGGGCCCGGAGAGTAAAACTTGACAGGCTGTGAGGCGGGCAGCGACGGGCAGAGAGTCGCTGATTGTTTGCCATTACTAGTAAAGAAAAAAATATGTCCCCAGATTTCATTTAAAAAACTGGTCCCTTACTGTGGTGACTGAGCATACATGTGTGACCAATGTTAATTAGAATGAATGGGAATCTGTGCAGTCAGGCAATGTAAGGCCTATACACTGCAGCTTTAAAAAGCTCAATATAGCTTTTTATTTTTTACTGATCTAAAATACAACCCATTCATTGTAATGTGCCTATGCACACAGGTAAACAAGAACTGTGCATTCTTCAGTAACAAAAAATAAATAAATAGAAAAATCTACTGTGGTAGTGTGGTACCCCACCAGTGTCTGAATACAGGATTCTCAACCAGGCAGGTTGAGGGGCTCCAGTGTATTTGCTTGTTTGGGAAGAAACTGGCTTTTCAGTTTCCTCATTATTTACAAAAGTCCAGTTTGGGACCTGGAGCCTGGGGATTTCTTAGAGATCCGGGTGGGATGAAATCCCTAGTCCTGGATCCGGGTTTTGAGACTCAGCGGCACACTGATTGTTCAGGTGTGTGTGGGCCTGATAGTAGATTCAGGACCAGCATTCTGGGCTCCACCCTCCTGAGGAGACCAGGCTTGCAAGGGAGAAGCCAGAGAGTGCAGGTGTACACAGTGAAAGTCAGAGACCCAAGTCTGAGGCCCCGTACACACGACCGAGTTTCTCAGCAGAATTCAGCCAGAAACTCGATCGGAGCCGTATTCTGCCGAGAAACTTGGTCGTGTGTACGCTTTTGGCCGAGGAAGCCGACGAGGATCTCGTCGGGCCAAATAGAGAACATGTTCTCTATTTCCTCGTTGTTCAATGGGAAATTTCAGCCCGCCGAGATCCTTGGCGGCTTCACAAGGAGCTCGACGAGCAAAACGATGTGTTTTGCTCGTCGAGTTTCTCGGACGTGTGTACGGGGCCTGAGGGTCAGAGCAGTGAGGGGCTGCTACCTGTATGGACAGTGTTGGCAAAGGGGATTAGTCTGTAGGAAACCGATAAGAGCCTGAAGCGGAAGGCCTGAGCAGCACTGCTGTATGTATAAGCCAGGAGGCTGAAGTTGTTATTTTGTACGGACGGTGAAAACCCCCTGTGAGGGCAAAACCTGTGATTTTTGTTTTCTTGAACTTCTCTTAATAAAAGTGGGCCAACAAGCCCTGAAATTGAATTTCTGTCGTGGACTGTTATCGCTAGCCGGTGCTACACTTGAGCTTAACAACCCCCAACTTTACACTACATTTATGGTCAGTATTTTACACCTCATGCGAGCAAAAGTGCACGAGTGAGTGCAAATGGCCATTTGCATATTGTGCAGAATGAGAACACGAGAATAAATGTCTGCAAAAATGCGTGAGTGAATGCGGAAATTTGCAAACGCATATAAGCGAAAATACGTGCAAATATGTGAAAAAAAAATGCCTGAAATTTAGTCTGAAAAAGTAGATGCTCAAACAAGAGTATCATGTGCAAGGGGCCTCATGTGTAAATGAGCAGAAAAATTCTCAAGAGTGAATCGGGGCTTACATGCATTCCTATTGAGGTCTAAAGACGAAAAAACTCCTAAATATGCTCAAAAGAAAAAAAAAGCTCATGTACTTTTTGTAGCGTAGGCCGTAGAGCAAGTGTGACCAGTGACAATTAGAATGAATGGGATCCAGGGTAGTCAGGCAACATAAAGGGGTAGGGAAATTAGCAGAAACATTCTCAAGTGTGAATGGGGGCTTACATGCACTCCCATTGAAGTCTAAAGGCCAAAACAACTTAATATGCTCAAAAAAACAAACAAAAAAAAACATGTACTTTTGTAGAGTAGGCCATAGACTGTAGGGCGATTTGAGCATACAAGTGTGACCAGGGACAATTGGAATAATTGGGAATTTGTATAGTCAGGCAATGTAGGGTTGAAGGAAATGAGCAGAAAAAATTGCAAGTGTGAATGGGGGCTTACATGCACTCCCATTGAAGTCTAAAGACCAAAAACTCCTAAATATGCTCAAATGCAAAAGCTCATGTACTTTTTGTAGAGTAGGTAGTAGAGCGACTGAGCATACAAGTGTGACCAGTGACCATTAGAATGAATGGGATACAGGGTAGTCAGGCAACCTAAAGGGGTAAGGAAATGAGCAGAACAATTCTCAAGTGTGAATGGGGGCTTACATGCACTACCATTGAAGTCTAAAGGCCAAAAAAAAAAATATATGCTCAAAAGAAAAGAAAAAGCTCATGTACTTTTTGTAGAGTAGGCCGTAGAGCGACTGAGCATACAACTGTGACCAGTGACTATTAGAATGAATGGGATCCTGGGTAGTCAGGCAACATAAAGGGGTAGTGAAATGAGCAGAAAAATTCCCAAGTGTGAATGGGGGCTTACATGCACTCCCATTAAAGTCTAAAGGCCAAAAACACCTAAATACGCTCAAAAGAAAAGAACACAAAAAGCTCATGTACTTTTTTCGAACGTAGGGCATTGAGTGACTGAGCACACTAGCGTGACTAGAGACAATTTCTGCATGTTGGGCATAGTCAGGTGTGGGGAATAGAGCATGGGCATCTTCTGAACTCATGTCCAACCCAAAACTGGGCCCCGATGAATTGAGGCCTGGGTCATTTCTTGCCCGCGGCTCGTTGGAGTACAAAAGAGCGTGAGTTTGGGTTAGAAATTAGTCCGGAAGACACCCAAGCTTGTCTCTAGTAGGGAAACCATCTAAAAAAAATGCTCAAGTGTTGATGATGAGGAAGTGACCTACAATGCAGCGAGCCTGCGTTCACCTTAAACCTCCAATCACAGGTAAGAGAGTCTTTTTTTATTTTAAATCCCCCAGCACATGGTTGGATGTTTGTGGTGACTTGTGAGCACTTCCCCCTGTGTTCACCCAGCTGACAGTAGATGTGAGTTTTTTTCCTTGTGTCCCATGTGTGTAGTCCCCAAGGATCACTTGTAGCCTTTTACCTCAGGAGGCTGCCTGCTTGCTTGCCTGCATTAGAGGAGAACAAGCCCAGCTTTCCCCCCTCCCCGCTGTCCTCCCCCCTCCTGCGGGGCGCAGGCGCAGCTCTCACATTCGGCTCTGCTCGGCACGGCTCGGCTATTTCCGCCTCTTTGTTTTAAACTCCTGCCGGAATTTTTTTCCTCTTCAATTCCAATCTTGTTTTTTTAACTAGGGGGGGACCGGTCGGGAGCACGAGTGAGCCCCGTGTGGCCCCCACACACATCCGTCCTTTTCCTTGGCTTTGGCAGCTGCACAGCTCTGCACACAGCGAGGCTTCTCCCCTTGCCCTGTGTGTGTGTCTGTGCTCTGCCCGGTGGAGAAACCCCCCCTCCAGCAAAGCAAGCGGCGGCTTCATCTCCACAGACACCCGGCAACTAGAGCGGCACCATTGCAGCAGGTCAGTGTGTGATCACATATCCCCACCACCCCTGCAAAGTGAGGGGGACCTGGGCTCCCATAGAGAGCAGTAGTCAGGATTGTGACTCCCCTCCCCACCTTATCAGCCCTCCCTTTTTTCCCTCATCTAGCACATCTCTTGTGTTTAAAGCCCCACACTATATATATATATATACATGTGAGTGTGTGCAACCATGCTACAACCCCCCAGTCATGTCTCCATCCTGTATTCCAGCACTCCACTTTCTGTGCCCCCCCCCCATGGCTTATGGCCTGAAGGGGGATTCACTAATGCATCTGCCTTCAACATCCCCCCCCCCCCCCAAGGTCTTCTCTGTTTATTTTCCCCCACCCCCTGCTATGGTTGGAGAACATTGCTAAATGAATTGCCCTTTTACCCTTCAGCTAACATCAGGTTTCATGGTCTACCTTGGTTTTGCAGCTTTACCAGTCTCAAGCCTTTATCAATCACCCCATGTCCCTCAGACTGTGGAGGTCTGGTGGGGTCTGCGGAGGTCTGGTGGGGTCTGCAGAGTTCTGGTGGGGTCTGGTGGGGTCTGCGTAGTTCTGGTGGGGTCTGCGTAGTTCTGGTGGGGTCTGTGTAGTTCTGGTGGGGTCTGCGGAGTTCTGGTGAGGTCTGCGGAGTTCTGGTGGGGTGTGCGGAGTTCTGGTGGGGTGTGCGGAGTTCTGGTGGGGTGTGCGGAGTTCTGGTGAGGTCTGGTGGGGTCTGCGTAGGTCTGGTGGGGTCTGCGTAGTTCTGGTGGGGTCTGCGGAGTTCTGGTGGGGTCTGCGGAGTTCTGGTGGGGTCTGGTGGGGTCTGCGGAGTTCTGGTGGGGTCTGCGTAGTTCTGGTGAGGTCTGCGTAGTTCTGGTGAGGTCTGCGTAGTTCTGGTGAGGTCTGCGTAGTTCTGGTGGGGTCTGCGTAGTTCTGGTGGGGTCTGCGTAGTTCTGGTGGGGTCTGCGTAGTTCTGGTGGGGTCTGCGTAGTTCTGGTGGGGTCTGCGTAGTTCTGGTGGGGTCTGCGTAGTTCTGGTGGGGTCTGCGTAGTTCTGGTGGGGTCTGCGGAGGTCTGGTGGGGTCTGTGGAGGTCTGGTGGGGTCTGGTGGGGTCTGGTGGGGTCTGCGGAGGTCTGGTGGGGTCTGCGGAGGTCTGCGTAGTTCTGGTGGGGTGTGCGGAGGTCTGGTGGGGTGTGCGGAGGTCTGCGTAGTTCTGGTGGGGTCTGCGTAGTTCTGGTGGGGTCTGTGTAGGTCTGGTGGGGTCTGCGGAGTTCTGGTGGGGTCTGCAGGGCACTTCGTCCCTCCTAGGGACTTTTATGGTAGCTGTGCAATCACAAAGTTATTTGTTTGTTTTTCTTTTATGCTGAGTTCTGTTGGGGTCTGTGGAGCACTTGGTCCCATCTGGGAACTTTTCTGGTAGCTCTACAATCACAAGGGCTGTGGAGCACTTCCTCCCTCCTAGGGACTTTTCTGGTAGCTGTGCAATCACAAAGTTTTATTTATTTTTCTTTTATGGTGAGGTCTGTGGCATTCTGGTGTTATAACGCTCAATGGCGAAGCCAGGCTAGGAGGGCAATCTGAAGAGATTTCATCTTACTTCCTGTTATATCTTCAAAGCAGACCGTGAAGGAAAATCTTAGTGGGATAACTGGGTTTTAACCATTGCTTTTTGTATCCCCAAAAAAAGAAATGGTTTTAGATTACTTAATTTTGAATTTCTCCCTTGCCAAAATGTGTACTCATTATGAGAATCCCATGTTGCTGTAGCACATATTTAACTTGCCTTTAAACACACAAACACTTTTATAGAGTAGTATGTTGCCCTGGCGTCTTTATTGAGCAGCTTATCTACGTCTTGTTTCTATTCACTTGATTGTGATTCTGAGGGTTATCAGAGTTGCTAGCTAGCAATATAATTTGTTTATTTGGGGCTTAGCAAGTCTTGCAGCAAGCTAGCCATGGACAGAGCAAATTTCTTTCCTGCAACCAGAGGTTGCAGGAAAGAAAATTTGCTAGGTTCCCCCATCAACTATGTCAGTGAATCCCATCCCCCAGCATAGAAAAAAGTGATTATTACAGCCGCTAGCAATCATCACATGTAAAATCCATCAGACTGGTTGTACCCAAGTTGATCGATCAACTTGGGTACATTCAGCCTGCCCATACATGGTTCAAATCTCAGCTGGTCTCTGCTGAACTGCCCAATATTTGAACCAGGTTAAGTTCTACCATGCTACCGTCCCGCCACTTTCTCTTACCAGTGTCGTTCCATGATATATGATGTTTTTTACACCAGGTAGTGTTTTCATGTATGATCTCAAAGGTTTAGATAACTTTTCCTTTAGACAATTATGTGAAGGATCATTCTTCTTGTTGTGACTTCGGGACAATGCTGCTATCACACTCTTTAACTTTTTTTCCCCACCTGAGTGTTTCTATCAGGGCCACTGATAAGGCAGTACAGTCAGCCCTCCTGTACTGGGCATGGGCCCCATTAGCTCTAAAGGGGGGCCTGGGCACCTGCTGAGCAGGAGGGCCAGCTGTACTGTCTTATTGCAAACCCTAATCTTCTTCTGCCTCCTCCTATAGAGCTGCCTTCTCCAGCTGCACAGCAGGGGAATTTGGTCTCAGCACATGTACTCCTTCCACCAGCTGTTCAGACCCCTGTGTACCCCATTCCCACACAGAGCGGCTTCCCTCCTCTCCTGCAAGGCAGCTACTATGGGCACATACAGGGATGTTTCAGGATGGAGAGCAGAGGAAGGGGCCGGTAAATATGTCATTTTCTTTTCCTGAATGAAATGAGTGAGCACCAATCACTAACAGTGTTTACTATGCTTCAGTTTATTAATGAGCAGGAAGCCTCAGAGCGCTTCCTATTCATTCAACTGTGCAGCTGAGGCTGCAGAGAAAGGGACTGATAAATCTATGTCCTCGGTAACTTTTGGCTTGGCATGTGGCCCAGTGATTTCTAACAGTATCCCTGGTTTCTATCAAAGCACTTTACTACACCTTGCTGCTAAGTCACTTTACTGTTCTTTGGGGGCTATGGTCCTAACATTATACTTTTTTTTTTTGTTTGTTTTTTTCAACCAGCGGGTTGAACATAAAAAGTGTGCCGATTACTCCCATTGTACTATTATGTTCTCATTCTTCATCGCTGTCAGGAGGACACAATGATTAGTATTGCTGGCTATATCCAGCGCCACTGATATGGTTGTACAGAAATCGACTTCTGTACAGCCAGGGTGCCCATTCATGGATCAAAATTCAGCCGGTCCCTGCTGAACCAGCTGATTTTCAATCCATGTATGACTGGCATAAAGAGAGGTTTTGGCTGAACTTGAAAACTCTAAACCTAATCTATGTAGCCCTGTAAAGAAGAAATCGCTATGCTTACCTGTTCTGCAGCCACTCCGATCCGGTCTGGTCCCACATTGAACGGTCTGCGGCGGCTTCAGTGTGTAGAAGAGGCAGCCGACAATGGAAGCCCCATAGTATCTCTATTGGGTGACATAATTTCCCAGCTGTTGACGGTTCTCTCCTGCACACAGCATCTGCCGCTGGAGACCGGACCAGGTCGGCTTCAGAAACATTATGTATAGTAAAAAATGTTTTCCTTCTTTACAGGGTTGGATAGATCAGCTAAGGAATGTGGCTGAGAGTAGATTTAGGATTAGCCCAGGTTCACACTGACAGCGGGAATGAAATTGTGCAAGTTCAGCGGAACTCAACGATTTCAGTCCCGACTTCGGGGGCGATTTCAGAGACATCAATGCAGGTTGCGGTGCAGTACAGAAACGACTTTTGGGAATCGGTGCGTTGTGGCAAATGCGGCGTCGCACCCTTTCGGATAGTGCCATCGCCGCCGATTTGGCATGCAATTTGACATGTTAAATCATATGCCAATTCTCTCCGATTCCAACCAGGGCAGAACTTCCACTCTTGTTTTCCCACTTTTGTCCCTGTTTCTTAAAGTTTTCCTTGTCCTTGACAACCAGACACTACTTTTATTTAAATCTTGCCTGTACTATAAAAAAAGTTGACAGCTGGAATTTAGCTTTTTTTGACAACATAGAAACTTTTTGGTTATTGCATACACAAGGCACTCATTGTTGGCAACAATTGTTTCCTTCTTTTTTCAGTGATGTTGGTTATTGTTCATTTCAGTTATTTTATCATTGATTTCTGGATCTTTTAAATATGAATATTCTATCTGAAATTCCTCAACTTGTTTTTTTTTTTTTTTTATATACACACCTGTTACTTCCCGTCCTAGTCCCGTTTAGCTTTTTTTCCATCTATCATTTTATAAAGATTATGAAAGTGATACTGGAAATCACGATATATGAAAAAGCATTTCTGATTAGCAGTTTAGAGGGTCAATTGGCATTATTAACTATTAAGTGTGTTTTTTTTTTTTCATTGGATGTGAGTTGCTAAATAACAAATGATCTGCACCCACCACCCATCTGTTTATGAATTATGTATGTCTCTCAAGGCTGGTATTCTATTAAGGCTGTGATATGCTGTTCTGGGTTTGAGGCTAGTTTTTATGATCTCTATGTATCTTTTTACATTGTTAGTGTCATTTGAAATGTTGTTAATGCTTTCCAGTGTTTCCATGGTACCTGGCAGCTTGTAACCGTTAAATGAAACATCAACACCTGCTTGTGACTTGACAATGGACGTTTCAAAATGCATTTGACTGCTTGTTATCTTGATGCAAAAAGAATGAATGTCCTGTGAATTAAAAGTAAATATGGTTGGTCTTTGATAATACAGCTTTCCGTTCTGTAGCCTATGGAAAGTTGTGTAATTGCGCTCGTTTAGAATCGTATAGCAATAATCTCTAGGTCAGTTATGTATGTTTGTAGGCATTTAATATAACAAATGTGAAAGCAACATATATTTGTGCACACCTTGCCTAAACGTGCTCAGCTTGGCTACACTCTTTAAGGTGGCCGTACACTCATCAAAAATTTTGCTTGTTCAACAGGGACCAACCAAATTCCAAAAAGTGTGTGGCCATCCCTATTGGACAGAAGTCTGTCCACTGATTGAAAAAGAGTTCAGTGGCTGCAGCCGCTGGTTAGTGTATTTGGGCAGGTGCAGCTGTCAGAATACAATGCCTGGGTCACAGGGGATTTCTCCATTCATCTCCTTTGGGCTGGCTGAATAAAAAACAAACAGCCTATGGTCAGGTTCAGTTGGCCACGTCTGACAAACATGGACTGCTGAAATGTTTACTTCCTCTGGCCCAAACTTCTGTCTGTCAATGACTTAAATCGGCAGTAAATGCAATTCATGGCATGTCTTGAATGTAATAGTTTTGATAAACGATTACATTGTTCTAATTTAAATAGTTACAGGTTTTTAATTGTGTGAAGCTGTAAGGCAAATTCGTTTATTGCCAGTTATAGGCTTCAATTGTGTCTATGGGAATTTTGCTTTGTACATGAGAGAAAAAACTTTCCTGCACGCCTCAAATTTTTTTTTTCCTGGGAGGTTTTAAAAGGAAAGGAGAGAAATGGGTCACATGCCCCCATACCTAGAGGAACTGAGTATTTCTCCTTTTGCTTTCAGCAGACATAAGGAATGACAGGGAAGATGAGTAAGTGAAGTTTGGGAATAGTGTGGGAGGCACTTTCAGCTTGCATATTGACACACTACATTCAGAATGACAGACACAAATGTGAAAAAAGCCAGAAATTTTGTTTGGCCCCTTATGTTTGGGGGGGGGGGGGTTTATGGAGAGCTAATGTATGCTGCTTATACCTTGTTTTGCTCATTTGTGCAAGACCTCTATACCTTGGGTTGTGATAAACCTGCCCATACATGGTTCAAAATTCGTCCAGTTCAACCAAATTTTGATCCAACTTTGGGCAGGCACGGTTGTACCCAACTCTATCGATCAACTTGTGTACAACCAGTGTGTTGGAAAATGTTCCCTAGATCAGAGCCGCTGCTGCTGATCAGTGTATTCTGACAGTAAGGAAGTCCCCCAGCCAGTACACTCCGGTCAACTCTCTCTGACATTGGCTGAAAGCACTGATCGGGACCCGGTTGGCTGCTGGTTTTACAGCATGCTTGTCTGACAGAAGCCGGCCGACTTCTGTCCGAAAGTCGGCCAGTGTTTATTGAACCAACTGACCTATCCTGACATTTTGACCTGTGTGTACTAGGTATTAGTTAGATCTCATGTTTTAATTGGTAACTGATACCTGGGGTACAAGCATATGTGTCCCTTTTCCTAAAGTTTATAGCTGGTAGTGAATTGGAGCAAATCTTAGGTGCGCTGAATTTATAAGTTCACTTTACCTGTGTATTTCTGAGTTTCATATATAGCATATGATGCTGAAATTATAAGCCAGTAAATTGACTCTAAAAGGCAGCTTAGTTATTTTAATAGGCCAGCGCTTAAGTTAACTCGATGACTGGACCTCATCAATATGTCAGTATAATACCATAGGTAGTGCCCCACAGCCAACAAATGGATTAGGCATCATGCACAGGAACATAAAAAACAAATCGTATAGTGTGTTTTATTTATTTTTTTCCAGGTCTGAACGCAACTATATTGCATGGAACCATGCACAGAGCTGCGTTCACATCAGTAAAATAGCCCTAAGGATCCATGCAATCCAAACAGAAAATATATATGCATCCTAAGTCCATAATTTGCATGCGTACACATCTAAATGCATGTAAATAAACGTACATTATTACATTTGAGCTTAGGATGAAAGGGGAATTTTACAGTTCTGTACATTTGTGCAACTAAAAAGGCAGTTTAAGAAAAGCACTTTGCTGTACATATTTTTTTTTCTAATGCAGGATATTGCTGCCATCCTCTACCAGCAACATCCTATAAATTAGTTATGTTTATGTGTATAAACCCCTTAAAGTTTGTGTGCACGTTTTCATTCAAATTTGGGAAAACGTCAATATTTGTTTGTGTTCCTATTCACACAGTATTAGTATTATATGTATATAACTTTTTAGATGTTTCTTGGAATTTGGCCAGATGGCAAACTATCCCTCAGCGTACCGTGAAGAAGCCCAGCCTCCTACATCTTTAATCCTTTTGTTACAATATAGCTGTTCAAATCTAGTTTACAACTGATGAGATCTGTACACAGAACAAATAGGAATAATTATGGTAAGCATGAGATCTCCAGGTCTCTCCTTAGTGTTACTAAACCCACAACAGTAAAATCAGTCTGTATATGCAGTAAAGCATGCTTGTTATACTCGCTGTGGAACCTAAGGGTTAATACTCTGCATTGTGTAAAAAGGCTGTTTTATCCTATAGGCACAGATCCTCCTCTTCCACTGACTCCAAAACATGTCCGAATAAGACAGAGCCTTTGGAGTCAGGCTGCACATGCTCAGTTTGGTGTGTATTGCTAGTGTGTGTGTCTGTGTGTTTTTTTCTTTTTTTTTTTCTTGGGAGAGTGCATGTGATCAGCACAGGGCCAATCAACACTGCCCAGACAGAGAGTCAGGGGTCCGTCATTCTGATTGGACAGCCAGTGCAGTATGAAAGCTCCTCCTACAAGCTTTAACCAGGCACCGATAGAAGTCACAAGACTGCTATAAATTGCTGATGAGAAAAGGTATTTAGCAGTTTATATTTAGAAAATAATTGCATGTCCATGTTCTTTGTACTGTGAGCAGTGTTGCCAACCTACCAGAATGAAATGTACTGGCACAGCCAAGTTTTTACTAGCATTTCTAAAATTTTAAGTGCAAATTTCAGTATTTCGGTTACAAACAAGTACAATATGCAATATGATTTTAAGGTAAATATTAAAGCAAAAACACATTTTATTATTTTATTCTCAATATAGTAAGTAAGAAGCTCAGGGACAGGACTCAATAAGCGCGCACACACACACACACACACACACACACACACACACACACACACACACACACACACACACACACACACACACGTGAAAATTCACTCACAGTGACGCTGTGTTAGGGCTGGGCTCTCAGCCTCCCCCCCCCCCTCAGTGCTCAGCTGTTGGTTAATTGCCAGCACTCATCGTTCCACAGTAGCTCACCTGGTGATAATTTCCTGCTTGTCAGTCCAGCCTACAACCACCCCCTTCTGGCTATTTAAACTGCCTGGTTCATTTCTTCTGTGTGAACAAGGCCGTTGCGGCTAAAATGCATATACCTCTGCTGTATTTTTATTCTTATGGGGATATAATAAATTCGGACTGATTCATTTCTTCTGTGTCTTCGCCTTGGTCAAACCTATCTGGAGACTCTCTGTTGTGTTCCTGTTAAAGACTTGCCTGGCCAAAGTCCCTTCTGGTTCCTGATCCTGTCTACTGCCTCCAGCTATGCTGATCTCTGGCTTTTTCCGACTACCCGCTTTGGCTACTGTACCCTGTCAATGTTTACTATTTGTACCACTTTTACCATTATATTAAAAGGTGTGATTTTTTTTTTTTAACTGCATTTTCCGTCTGTCTGATTCATGGTTCCTGAAGGCCATGAATTCAGAAGATGCAGGCGTGCCACCTAGTGCTAATATCTTTTCCAAATTGAATGAGCAGGACCACCGCATGGATCGGTTTGCCGTATCGTTACAGATGCTCCTGATTCACCTGGATCCTTCCACTGGCTGTTTTGGTACAACTTGTGTTGCAGGTGGTCCCTGCTGCTGCTCCAGTCTTTGTGCAGGCACCCGTCTTGAATATTATCTCTTTAAGAGGTATGTCTGGTTTTGCTCCACTTCCCCAGTAATATGGAGGAGATCCAGTTCAATGCAGAGGGTTTCTTAACCAGGTTGGGATATACTTTGAGATGCCTTCTCCAGGCGTTCCCCCAAGGACAGCCTTGGCCTGGGCGTACCCTCTATGGGAGATGCAAAAATCCATTGTCATGAGCTACCCTGAGTTTGTGGTTTCCTTTTTAAAAGGGTATTTGATGTTCTCGCACACTTCTGCTGCCAAGAGCCTTATGTCCATCAGAGTACGAGAACTGTTGCCGATTACGCCATTGAATTCTGTACTCTGGCAGCAGAGGTCGCTTTGAACAATGAGGTCCTTGTGCCTGATTTTTCTCATGGTCTCTCGGATAACATAAAAAATGAGATGGCAGCCTGAGACATACCTACGGATCTGAAAAGGTTGATCACGTTTTGCCATTTTCATTGACTCCAGACTCTGAGACCTCCCTTTAAGGTGCACTTGTGGAAGCCTCCTCAACATTTTGTCTCCAAGCTTTGCAGTACCACCCTTGCCTCCCTCACCTCCCATACCTCCTGGTTACCTAGTTTGCCAGGGAAGCAGAATCCATGCTGTTGGGCTTCACACATCTCTCTGTGGATAAGAGGGCCTTTAGGAGGAGGAAGAGATTGTGCCTTTATTGTGACAAGGCAGGTCACTTTTTGAAGTCTTGTCCTACCCGTTCAGGAAACACCCGTACTTTGAGGTCCTGTAGGGGACAGACCTTAGGTGGCGTTAAGTCCTCGGTTATCCTAAAGGATAAGCCTTTTAGTTCCAGTTACCCTTTCTTAGTCGGAGTCGTCCATCGAGACATAGGCTCTAGTCGACTCTGTTGCTGCAGGCCTTTTCATAGTTCGTGCCTTTGTGTCTAAGCACTCGATTCTACTGCAACTTCGTGGCACTCCACTTGCCATTGAGGCTATTAATGGGAGACCTTTACAACCTGCCCATGTTACTCATGAGACTGCTCTGTTGACCATAGCTGTAGGGGCTCTTCCCAATGAGATGATCCAAGTAATTTCCTTGCCTTATTACCTGGTGGTTATTGGTTATCCTTGGTTACAGAGGTACAACCCCTCTTTTGATTGGCTTTGTGCTGAGGTTCTTTCCTTGTCGCCACAATGTAGTAAAACATGTTTTCAGAAGGTGGCTAAGGTCTTGTGCACCTCTCCACTCTCCTCCTTGCAAAGGAGTACTGCGAATTTTTGCGATGTCTTTGACAAAGGTCTAACCGGTAGTTTGCCTCCTCACTGGTCGTATGATTGCGCTATTGACCTTTTAACCTGGTTCCATGATCCCTCGTGGCCGGGTTTACCCTTTGTCTCATTGCCTGCTGGTGCTGGCTTCTTTTTTTGTGAAAAGGGAAGAGTGGTGAGCTGAGACATTGTATTGACTTTTATGGGGGTCTCAATCGCTTCACGATTAAGAATGCATATCTGATTTAGCTGATTGTGGAATTATTTGACCGACACCAAGTGAGCAACGGTTTTCACAAAGCTCGATCTGAGAGGGGCATACAATCTCACGAGGATCAAGGAGGGCGACTAATGGAAAACTGCGTTTAATACCAGAACAGGACATTACGAATATCTCATAACGCTGTTTGGTCTTTGCAACGCTCCTGCAATTTTTCAGGAATTCATCAACGATGTCCTCCGAGATATGTTGCAGCAATGTGTGGTGATTTACCTCGACAATATCCTCATATATTCTAAATCCCTAGAGAGCCACCACACTGATGTCTCCCATGTGCTACAGAGATTGAGAGATAATAACATGTATTGTAAGATTGGAGCAGGTTAGATTTCTGGGTTATGTCATTTCTACTGCTTTTTTTTTTTTTGATGGACGCAGAGAAACTATCTGCAGTTCTACAGTAGCCTTGACCTGTAGGTCTACGTCCGCTACAATGTTTTATTGGCTTTGCCAATTATAATCGGAAATTTATTCCGAACTTCTCTTGTCTGGTCAAACTCTTGACTGATATGACCAGAAAGGACGGTAACCCACAGAATTGGTCTCCGGATTCTTTGATTCTCAAGCGGCTGCCGTTTTATTTCAGCTCCCATTCTTGTACATCCTGATCCTATGTTACCTTTCAACCTTGAGGTTGATGCATCCAAGACTGGAGACGGCATCCTTCTGTCTCAACGTCTTGCCTCCTGAGCTTCCTTGTGGCTACTTTTCTAAGAAATTTGTCTCCTGCAGAGTGCAATTATGAGATTGGGGACAGAGAATTGTTGGCTACCATTTTAGCTCTGAAAGAATGGAGGCATCTCCTTGAAGGTACCGCCGCGGCGGTCCTCATTTTGACTGACCATAAGAATCTCACATTCTTGTCTGAGGCAAAACGCTCATCTCCCAGAAGGGCGCGATGGGCTCTTTCTGTCAAGCTTCAATTGCATAGTCTCATTCTATTTTTTTTTTTTTTTTTAACAGAAAGGGCATAGTCTCATTCTTACCCAGTACTAAGAATGTAAGGGCTGATGCTTTGTTAAAACAGTTTTTTCCTCCGCTTCCAAGATGGAGTAGGTTCCTGCTCCTGTGATACCTCCCGATCGTATACTGGTCACTGTTCATACTAGTCTCACTTCACTTTTGGGTGACCGAATTCTTGCTGCTCAGATCCATTCTCCTCTCGAAATCTGGTGACTGCTGCTTTGTTCCTGAGAATCTCTGCACTACTTTGCTCCTGACTTGCCACTCTCCCAAGGCAGCTGACCACCCAAGGGAGCCCATTTGGGCTATTTCTCAACAATTCTGATGGTCCTAGTTAGGGCCGAAACAACGAATCGATTACAATTTTCATAATCAATTAATTTCATAGTCGATTAATCGGGCAGTAATATAATGGGGTTAAAAAAAACTAAAATGAGCCCTTTATAGTGTAAATCGCTACTGTAAATATTACTTTCACTGTCCCACAGTAAAAAAATTAACCCCTTTACAGTAGCGATTATTTGCTCTTTTTGTACTTATTTTTGTTTTTTTAACCCCATTATGTTACTAAACATCTCAGGCCGGGTTCATACCTCTGTGTTTTGGTGCTTTTTGCAGAAACACACTACAGTTCATTTACATGTTTTCCTATGGGACACGTTCACATCCATGATTTTTTTCCAGCTGCTGCGTGTTTGGAAAGGGCAAGGACTTTTTAACGCAACACGGTGCTATTTTGTTTTTTTTTGTTCAATATACTTCAATGGAGAAGCTGCAGAAAAGCATGTAATGTGTTTTTGCGGCAATTTGTAATCTGCCCAACAACAAATTGGCCCCTAAAAAAAGAAAAATGCTTTTTTTTTTTTTTTTTTTTTTTTTTTTAGGGCTGTTATCCGATTAATTGAAACAATAATCGGCCAACTAATTGATTATGAAAATAATCGTTAGTTGCAGCCCTAGTCTCCACGCTGATGTGACTGCCTTCACTGCCGCTTGTTCCATGTGTGCTCACTGTAAAACACAGACACCTTCCAGTGGGCCTCCTATAACCCATACCCAATGGAGCAATGCCTTGGACCCACCTGTCTATGGATTTTATTGTGGCATTACCCAACTTCCAGGGAAACGGTTATTTTTATGGTGGTTGACTGGTTCTCGAAAATGTCCCCTTGTATTCCACTGGAGAAGTTGCCCACATCCAAAGAGCTGGCATCCATGTTTGCTTGGGAGTTCTTTTGGTTACATGGGCTACCCAAGGTTATCGTCTCAGACAGAGGTAGTCAGTTTGTCTCCAAGTTTTGGTGAGCCTTTTGTGCACAGTTAGGAATTCAGCTTTCCTTCTCCTTTGCATATCACCCGCAGAACGAGCCAATCAAGCCTTGGAGCAGTTTCAACATTGCTATATTTCTGACCACCATAACTGGTCAGACTTCCTACCTTGGGTGGCGTTTGCTCACAATAGTGCCGTCAATACCGCTTCCCCCATTGTCTCAGTTTATGGCGAATTATGGTCTCTAACCATCCATGTTGCCCGACTTATTTTTTTGTTCCGCAAAGAATTCCTGCATTAGAGGAGCATCTCCGTGATCTTCGTTCCACTTGGGTGCAGGTCCAAGAGTCTTTGCGCCATGCCAGTGAGAGGTACAGACTCCATACTGACCATGGACACCTACCTGTGACCTACCAGGTTGGAGAAGGGGTCTGGCTGTAATCCCGTAACCGCCGACTCTGTTCCCTCACTGAAATTGGCACCACAATTTTATTGTGCCTTTCTGTATTCTCTGTAGGATCAACCCAATGGCTTACGCATTAGACTTTCCTTCTTACATGCCCATTTCGAATACATTCTGTCTGCTTATTAAAACCTTTGCGCAACCGTTTCACCACCTCAGTGTCTTCGCTCGGTTCACGTTAAGAACCGTGAAGAGTATGAGATACAATCGATCATTGACTCCCGTAGGTTCCGTGTGCGTATACAGTACCTGGTTCATTGGAAAGTGTACAGTCTGGAAGACCGCTCTAGGGTCCCGTCCTCGGACGTACATGCTCCTGTCCTCCTCCGTGCTTGTGTGTGTGTTGTTGTTTTTTTTTTTTTTTTTTTTAAATATCGTATGCAATAAGAGTCCATTTAGGTAAAATATTGAATTTGAGGCAATCATTAAAATCAATGAGAAAAACGACATTTGTCAATATTTTAGGAATGTACAGTACAAAAAAACAATGAGGAGAATTTTGCGTTGGCCAACAAGTTAAAATACAATACATGTACAATGTATCATTGTAGGAATGTATGACCTTAGCTCAGGAATGTAAAAGAAAAAAGTAACATTTGTAGCAGAAGGAGATCATTCTGTGAATGAAGGCACGTTTTTCATAGTTTTACAATATTCCTGTGTGCCTTCATTCATTGAATCGTCCTCTGGTGCAGTGTTGGCCTAGAAAAAAAAAAATTTGATATCACATATCTAGATTTAAAGTGCTAAATATCACAAGCATAAATATTTATGCATTTTGTTTAAATAACTCCTTCTTTTTTTTTTTTTTTTTTTTTTTTTTTTTTAGTGAGTAGACTAACTTCAAGATAAATTCTGCATGAATAATTTTAAGACAAAAATTTCATTCACCATTTCTTTAGACTGGCCACACATTATGCAATTTTCCTTTCCTGTGTTTGATGGTGGAATCTTTCCCTGCTGCACTATTGTATTCTGACAGCAGGAAGTTTCCCTGCCATCAGAATACAATGATCACTGCCGTCCGCTATAGCCGGAGGCAGTGATTGTGTAAATAAAACCTGACCAGCTAGTTGTATTGAACTTCAGTACAGCCAGCCTGCCCATAGATGTATTGAAATGTGACCAGTTTCTGTTGAATTGGCTGAATTTCGATCAGTCTATGGCCAGCTTTAGTGAATTTACCCCAGGAAGGGAAGCAGGAGATCAAGGAACATCCATTCCCCAATCTCGTCTGTCACTAATAAAAGCAGAAGTAATGAGCATTTCTTCACATCTGGGTTCACAGCTGTCATTCCCCAGCTACAGTAGCCAGGGAAGCAGCTAATGAAGCAGGATCTGTGATTCACTAGATGAAGGGGAGACATTGGAAGTCTAATACAGCCTTGTACCAGTCACCTCCCCATGCTATCACATAGCATTGTGATAGTAATAAAGTTAAACAACAACAACAAAAAAAGTTGTAATAAAAAAAAACGAAGGTACAGAATATGCTCTTGTTTCTATTTTACTCCCTTGCTGACCTTGTAAATGCATATGTGCAGCATTAGGGTGGGTGGTAGAAAAAAAAAGACAGTTTTTAAAATAAAGTGCTAATTATGTGCTCAATACTATATTCAAAAATACCCTTAGTTTATATATGAAACCTCAAACCAACATAAGTCCTAAAATGTGTCCCAAATAAAGTGCCCTATACAAGAAAAAGTGTCCCATGTGCTTTACAGCCACTTTTGTACTTTCCACTATAAGGGGTTTTAAAGTCCCAGAAGGTTTTGTATCTTAATGCATTCTATACATTTAAGATAAAACGTCTTCTGTGTGCAGCACCCCCCAATGCTTACCGGAGCCCCATCTCTGTCCATCGATGTCCACACGTATCTCGGCCATCTAGGACTCTCCCTTCTGATTGGCTGAGACACTGCATCAGGCACCATTGGCTCCCGCTGCTGTCAAAGTCAGTTAACCAATCAGGTGAGAGAGTGGGGTTGCAGCTAAACCGCAGCTCTATGACTTAAAGGACACCTGGAGCTGCAGCTCAATTTGGGTGCCCCCATAGCAAGCTGCTTGCTGTGGGGGAACTTAACAAGAGGGAGGGGCCAGGAGCACATAAGGGGCACCCGAGAAGAGGCGCTTTGGGGCTGCTCTGGGCAAATCCACTGCAACAGAGCAGATAAGTATAACATGTTTGTAAAGTCATTTTCTTCTATAAAAATAACAATCGCTTTAAAGCGGTGGTTCACCCTCCATAACATTTTAGCATGAAATTAGGCATAGTAGCGCAAGCTACAGTATGCCTGTATTTATTTTTCTATCCCCGTACTCACAGTGCAATCGTATATTGAAGATTCCGACTCCCAGTGGGGAATGGGCGTTCCTATGGAGAGGGAAGGTGATTGACGGCCGGCTCTGGCACGTCACGCTCCCCGAAGACAGCCGGAGTAGGTCTCAGCTCTTCACGGCGCTATACGGAGCCTGCGCACAGACTATGCGCAGGCGCCGTGAAGAGCCAAGTCCTATTTCGGCTATTTCCGGAGAAGCGTGACGTGCCAGAGCCGGCCGTCAATCACCTTCCCTCTGGATAGGAAGGCCCATTCCCCGCGGGGAGTCGGAATCTTCAATATACGATTGCACAGTGAGTACGGGGCTAAAAAAATAAATACAGGCATACTGTAGCTCGCGCTACTATGCCTAATTTTATGCTAGAGGAATTTTTTTTTTTTTTTTATAGGGTGAACCCCCGCTTTAAGCCTTCATTCACCGTGTACAACCTCCACCCTCACAAACCTCTCACCAGATATATAGACCCACTTCTGTTTAGGGTGAAAACACACTTGGCATCACGGGAGGGTTCTCCCACTCCTCCACCTCGTTTATTGAACAGCATTACCTCAATCCTCTTGCTCTCCAGGGTCTGCACCACTTTTATCTCCTAAGGGGTTCCACCACTATTTTTCTTTCTTCATCAGCCAGACCAATCTGCCAATCACCATAACTACCCTTCTTTTATTATCACATGGATACCAGCATAGGGATACAATTCAGTAGAACTTTCATAGTGTAGCCCAACTCTGCCTGCGGGGTGACGTCGGGTATTGCTCCGCTCTAATGCGTGTTTTTTTTTTTGTTTTTTTTTTTAAGTTTGGCAGAGCTCTGTATTTATATAAGGTATATTTTTTAGATCCCATTCTGATCTAGTACAGCAGCTGTATAAAAAAGTGTATAGCTTAGGTTTATGTGTATATACTATTAGGGACTTAAAGCGGTAGGAATCTGGCAGAAAAAAAAGCTATGGCCTCCAAGTCTTAATGTACTAATATGCACCGCATACTGACACATTATGACGGGACTTGCCTGTACACGGCTTCGACAGAGCTCTGAAGGTCCGGCCCATTATGCCGTCTCCTCAGAGTGCATGTTGTGTGAATATCTCCGAAACCGTGCAAGTTTAGGAGATATTCACTGTACCTACAGGCAAGTCTTATTATAGGCTTACCTGTGGGTACAGCCGTGGCGAAAAGTTTTGAGAATGACACAAATATTTAATTTTTACAAAGTCTGCTGCTTCAGTATTTTTAGATCTTCTTTTTGTCAGATGTTACAATGGTATACTGAAGTATAATTTACAGGTATTTCATAAGTGTCAAAGGCTTTTATTAACAATTGCATTAAAGGGGTTGTAAAGGTTTGCTTTTTATTTTCTAAATATGTTTCTTTAAGCTAGTGCATTGTTGGTTCCCGTACCTTTTCCTTCTAAATGTTTTTTTTTTCTTTGTCTAAATTTCTCACTTCCTGTTCCTCCTCAGTAAGCTGTTCTGGCTGACTAACCCCCATGAAGGGGGCAAGCTTACTGAGGAGAAACAGGAAGGTAGAAATTCAGACAAAGAATAAAAACATTTAGAAGGGAAATTGAAGGAAAAGGTAAGTGAACCAACAATGTTACTAGCTTAAAGCAGGGCTTTTTTTCAGGGGGAACTTGGGGGAACTGAGTTCCACCACCTCTGGCTCAGACCCTTTGGTGCCTGCTCACCACAATCACTTGTAAACACAGAAGTCCGGTTTCTGTGTTTACAAGTGACAGCTCTGCACTCTGTGTGTAGCCACCTGAACTCTGCACTCTGTATTTAATGCAATTCTGGTATTTAATACCCCTTTAAGACCCTCCTACTGTTTGTGAAATCTAAACGGGGTCGTGGTTGAGTTCCTGCACCTATTTTCTGAGAAAAAAAGGTCTGGCTTAAAGGAACCTATTTAGAAAAAAAAAAAACGAACCTTTACAACCCCATTAAGCCCCCTTTCACACTTGTACGACTTCAAAGTCGTGCGATTTTACTGCAATTTCGTGGCCGCGATTTTACCGCGATTTGCGGCTGCGATTTCAATGAATGCCTGTGTAAGTGGCATCAAAATCGGACCAAAGTAGTGCAAGGACTACTTTGAAGTAGGCACAACTTAAAGTCGTGCCAGTATGAATGGTAGTCATTGAAAATAATGAAGAATGACTTGTCATACGATTTTGCAGTCCAAAATCGTGAGACAAGTCGTATAAGTGTGAAAGGGGACTAAGTTTGGACAAAGAGTCAATATTTGCTATGTTGAACCGTCTTTTTCAAGACCTCTGCAATTCATTGTCAATCAACTTCTGGACCACATCCTGACTAATAGCAGCCCATTCTTGCATAATCTGTGCTTGGAGTTTGTCAGAATTGTGTGGATTTTTATTTTTGTTCATCGATCTCTTGAGGATTGACCACAACACTATGGCGTTTCCTGGCCATGCACTCAAAATGTCTATGTTTTGTTCACTAAGCCACTTAGTTATCACTTGGCAAGGTGCTCCATCATGCTGGAAAATATATTTTTTTCGTGCACCAAACTGTTCTTGGATGGTTAGAAGTTGCTCTCTGAGGATTTCATGCCGTCCTTTATTCATAGCTGTGTTCATGAGCAAAATTGTGAGTGAACCCACTCCCTTGGCTGAGAAGCACGGTTGCACATAAATGGTCTCGAGATGCTTTACTGTTGGCATGGCACAGGACTGATGGTAGCACTCACCTTTTCTTCTCCGGATGCCCCAAACAATCGGAAAGGGGAGAGAAAATGACTTAACCCCAGTCCTCCGCAGTCCAATCACTGTAGAATTTTAGCCTGTCCCTGATGTTTTTCCTGGAGAGAAGTGGCTTATTTGCTGCCCTTCTTGACACCAGGCCATCCTCCTCACTGTGCATGTAGATGCACTCACACCTGCCTGCTGCCATTCCTGAGCAAGCTCTGCACTGGTGGTGCCCCAATCCTGCAGGTGAATAAACTGTAGGAAACATTCCTGGCGCTTGCTGGACTGACTTTGGCGCCCTGGAGCTGCCTTCACAATTGCAGTGAATTTTATTTTATTTTTTTATGGGATTAAGTTCATTTTCCTGACAGTGACTTTGCAGTTAATCTGAGCACTCTTTATAACATTCTGTAGTATATGCAAATTTCCATCATAAAAGCTGAGGCAGCAGACTTTGTGAAAATGTATATTTTTGTCACACTCAGAACTTTTGGCCACAGCTGTATTAATTCAAAAGTGGAGTTTAATGCTGCACATATGCTTCAATTGGGTTAAGGTTTCCACAATGTCCTCCAGACTGACATCCACCCATAAGGGCATTTTATATTTGCATAACTCCTCCCAGGAGCCACCCCACTACTTGCATCAGGGCTGAGGTCTCTTGGAAAGGGGTACTGTGATGTTTCTAGGAAGCGTTATATGCTATGCTTGCCAGTTCCTACTTCTACCCATGGTATGCAGGGTATGTAATGAAAACGGGTTTCATTGGCCTGTTTATGGGGAGAGAGGTGTATAAGCAGATTACACTTCAGCTTTAAAGTGGATGTAAACCCGATTCATGAAATTTGAGCTGGGTGTGTATATATATATATATATTTATATAATTATGCACTATTTTGTTATCTCTTTTCAATGAGCTAAGTCTTATAGCTCTTCTGAACGGTTCCTCTGTTATCAGCATGAGAACTCCTGACATATTTTTTGACTTTTTAGACAAAAGCAGTCTAAATCTTTTGTCAAAGGATGTTGCTAAAATAGATTAGCAGAGAGCAGCTCCTATTACAAAACAGCTCTGAGAGTGTCTGCCTATGATGAGAGGGGATGTGTGCCTTTCCTCCAATCAGCAATGTTGGCTATCTTGGCTGTATGCCCAGACATCCCACTCTGTGTTAACCAGGAAGAGAAAATCTCCTAACAACATCTGAACGTTCTAAACCGTATATAAATGTGAACACAGCAGATAGGTTTTATATGTAGGGAGATTTTGTTCATCTCTGTGTATCATCTGAGGCTGTTCACTTCACTGGGTGTATGGAGGGTTTACATCCACTTTGAGCATGTAATGTCACCAGGCATGATCTATTAAAGTAAATGATTAGGCCTGGCTCTTCAGGTTTAATTTACTAAAGATTGATAAGAAATGCAGATACTTGTGAAAAATGTATAAATCGGTCACTTCATTATCAGTGGTTTAACCAAGAAATATACCCACTGGAGTATTATTGGTTATTTTAAGGCCACACTTTGGGAAAATTATAACTCCCTCTAGCCCATCCTACAGAATTTTTTACATTTTTTTTGTGAAGCAATATTTGCCTGTAAAGTAAAATGGATATTTCATATTTTAGATTAAGGTTTATTTTTCTTTTAACTGCCAGCAATTTAGAGGGGAGTATGGTGGGCAACAGTTTTTTTTTTTTTTTTTTTTTTTTTTTTTTTTTTTCATTCCTTCCCTGGAGATGGCCTGTAAAATATGTTTTGTAGGCTAAACATTGCAGCAACGGAGGCGATTTCCAAAGAGTTGTACAGTACTAAAAAAAGAAGCTCATTGCTTGTTGGAAGAAGCTCTTAGTGATACTTGAGGAAACCGTGTACTGAATCATCCAAACACAAAATAGGTTAGGCAGGAGAATCCAGTTATTCCAGTTTAGAGTCAGCTAATATGAGAGTCCTAAAAAGGGCAGAAAACGCCTAGTTCAGTTGACAAAATCGGATATAGCCCAAACTTATTTTGCAGTGATATTGACTTCCTGGCTGCTATGATTTCTCCAGACATGAAACAGTGTCTGCTTCCTTTTTCATTTAATATATGCAAGTACATTTGTTGGAAGGCCAGACAGTTTGTTTTTTAGATAGTAGGGAAGGGCTAGAGTCTGTATTTTTGTTTGATTTTTTTTATAATGCATTTTCTTTTTAATAGAAGGTTTTCTCTCAATTCTAGGTTAGGCCGCAATTTTTTTGGATAGAGCAGGACATTTTTAGACTTTTTATCAAGTTTGTTTGGCTGCCCATCAGGGGATATTTTGCCCGGCTTCCTGTTCTTATGCTTTGGACAGGAAGTTGTGGGTTCTTGCAAACAAATTGCAATAAAGAACTGGCCATATTTTATCATTATTTCTAGGGCCCCCATCTGCACCTTGCTCTTTGTTGTGTTTTCCATTTAAATCCATAGAAATACATTAAAATGTGTCTTATTGCGTGTTGCTATGCACTTTACATTGCCCATCAATCCCCGACATTGGGCCTTTGGGTCTACGATGGTCACCTTCGCTGCTCTGCTTGCCCCCTCTCTCTTCTTGCCCAAACATACAGCACTTTTTTATGTTAAGTGAATGGTGCTGCGCTATAATAAACAAATAACATATGCCATATTTGCCGTAAAAAGCGACTGGGCGTGTGATGACCCATTTTTCCAGTGAAAACAGGTTCCCCCACCTTCCAGGACAGCTACTTGAGAGATGATTGGCTCCGCCCTCTACAGGAAACACAAATATGATACAATTTAAAAGACCCCTCCCTTTCCTCTGACCCTCAGTTGTTTTGTGTTTCCAGAACCACCAGGAGCACCAACACGTTTTTTGTTTTTCCTAGGTCTGGTAACTGTGGTTGGCGGACCCCCCTTCTTTGGCATCATCCAGTACTGGTTGTGGCCAAGTCCTGGGTTAGTCCCTGTATTTTCTGCCAGAAGGGTTCCCTATTTTGGAGGTAAGACGACCCCCTATTTTCCCAGTGAAAACAGAGGTTTTGGGCTATACTCGCCATATAAGACTACACCTCCCCCTCCGAGAAGTTCATTAAAAAATCAAAGCAAGAATGCCAACGACTCATCCGCCATGCTGTGATATGTTATACAGTAAATCAAACAATAATAACACAGACACCGATCTGTATGTAGCCTGCTCGGATAGGCAGAGGTTGTTACTCAAATCCGAGTAGGCTCTGTATTCTTTAACCACTTAAGAACCAGCCCCTGTATATATACGTCGGTAGAATGGCACAGACAGGCATATCAATGTACCTGTACGTCCCTTTTAAATGCCTCTCCACGTGGTTGAATGCGCGCCGCCGGCGGTGCGCTCGCGACCCTGCCGCCATCCCCGTGAGTCGGACCGCGGGTCCCGCGGACTCGATCGCTGCGGGGATCCCTACGATCGTCTCACGGAGGTATGGAACGGGGAGATCTCCTTGCTCTGCCTAGAGACGATGACACTGATCTCGGCTCTGTGTATTCGGAGCAGAGATCAGTGTCATGTGACACAGAGCCCATTCCCTCCTACAGTAAGAAACACTATGCAAGGAACACTTAACCCCTACAGCGCCACCTAGTGGTTAACCCCTTTACTGCCAGTGTCATTTTTTATAGCACTGATCGCTGTGAAAATGACAATGGTCCCAAAAATATGTCAAAAGTGTCCTATGTGTCCGCCATAATGTGGCAGTCACGAAAAAAAATCACTGACCGCCACCATTACTTTAAAAAAAAAAAAAATAATTCATAAAAATGCAATAAAACTATCCCCAATTTTGTAAACGCTATAACTTTTGCGCATACTAATCAATAAACACTTATTGCGTTTTTTTTTTTTTTTACCAAAAATATGTAGAAGAATACGTAGAGGAATACGTATCGGCCTAAACTGAGGGTGAAAACAAATGTGTTTTATATATTTTTTGGGGGGATATTTATTATAGCAAAAAGTAAAAAATATTGTTTTTTTTTTTCAAAATTGTCACTTTTTTTTTTTCTTATAGCGCAAAAAATAAAAACCGCAGAGGTGATCAAATACCACCAAAAGAAAGCTCTATTTGTGGGGGAAAAAAAAGGACATCAATTTTGTTTAGGAGCCACGTCGCACGACCGCGCAATTGTCAGTTAAAGAGACGCGTTGCCGAATCGCAAAAAGTCACCTGGTCCTTTAGCTGCAAAATGGTCCGGGGCTTAAGTTGTTAATAGAATACTTCGCTGAAGCTACATACAGTATTTACCGCACATCCAGTGGGCATCCTGTGGACTGACATTTTTTTTTTACCCGGCGTATAAGATGACCCACAATATTTGGGCGTTTTTTAAGTATAAAAGGTTGACTTATATGCTGGAAAATACGGTAACAATTTAAAGTGCTGAGTGCTTAAAGCGGAGGTTCACCCAAAAAATAAATTTTTAACATTACATTCAGCCGAGTTGTCATAATGACAATCGGCTGTTTTTTTTTAATGTTATCCCCGTACATACTGTATTTTCACCGCTGCTTCCGGGTATGTCTTCTGCGGGACTGGGCGTTCCTAATTGATTGACAGGCTTCCGACCGTCGCATACAGCGCGTCACGAGTTGCCGAAAGAGTTTTCGATGTGCATCTGGCTGTTGGGGCAAAAAGGAAAAATTTGCATAGCTCCACCCACTGTCCTGAAATTAGAAACAATCTTATGTTTGGGATATGTAATGTAACCTGTATAGCTATACTGTCTCATTTTCCCCCCCTGAGACATTGAAGAGCCGTAAGCAGCATCTGCAAGTTTCTAATTAGCTGATATGATTTTTTTCACTCTGCAGTGCGTGTTTATCGAACTTTTATTATCTTTGCTTCCTCAGCTGCTTAGCAAAAAAACTGCAAGGGCACTTTTACACTGGCAGCTGCCTAGCTGGCTGTCAACTGTTTGTCAGGTGCCTTGGAAACGATATATGGTCTCCTCACTCACTACCTGTTTTAAACCTGAAAAACTCACAATCATGTACGTTGTGCATATTTGTGGAATGGGTTGCATTCTTGGGTAGTATTGACCCCTGAATGCAACGGGGGGTATAATTTTTGACATGTGTACAACCCCCCTCTGGCCACTATGTTAAGGGAATGGTCGGGGGGCAGTAAAACAGCAGTTCAACTGCCCCTGCCTGCATATCTGTACAAGCCTAGGGTAAGGGTGTCAAACTCCATATTTTTGTGGTCCGTTTTAGCATTATGGTTGCCTTGAAAAGGCAAACAAATATCTGTAACACTATATAAATGTATCTCTCTTCTTTATCATATAAAATATTTGCCTCTGCATTTAATTATTACTGGTTTTAAATCAAAGAGGTTGTAACTTTTCCTTTTCTACAGTATAAAAAAACCTGGTTGATCCTGCCTGTTTCTGTGTCCCCCCTGTGTGTGCTGACTACAGTAATCAGTTTACATACCTCTGTCGGCCTGCTCTCCCTCCCTGCCTGTCGGTCCTATTTTCCATCTGTCTGGAAGATGGGATTGGATTGGATTTCCCCATAGAGGAGAGTGGGACTGGGTCTAGTGAGCGGAGACGGACCTGTCATCCGCCTTCTCAGCGGGGATCAGGGAGCGATCCAGTGCTGAGCTATTGGACTCCTTTAAATGGATCCACCCCATGTGAAAAGGAGCCTAAAGCCTCGTACACACGATAGGTTAAACCTATGAAAACGGTCTGATGGCCCATTGTCATCAGTCCAAACCGATCGTGTGTCGGCCCCATAGGTTATTTAACCTTAGGTTAAAAAAATGAGAACTTGCTTTAAAATTTAACCTATGGATTGGTAACCGATAGGTCAAAACTGATTGTTAGTATGCAAAAGCATCGGTTAAAAACCCGCACATGCTCAGAATCAATTTGACGCATGCTTGGAAGCATTGAACTTTTTTTTTCAGCACGTCGTGTTTTACGTCACCGCGTTCTGACACGATCGTTTTTTTAACGACGGACCATCGGTCAGCTTCATCGGTTAACCGGCATGGATACCACTCGCACACCTGTAGTAGATGATGTAACTTTGAAAAGGAGGGTTGCACGCCACTGGTATCATCCACAAGAAACGTTATTGAATATTGCTCAGCCAGAACATGAATCTGCCATGATGTCCTGTTTAAACAGTCTCCATTAACCTCCTCTTGCCCGCACTATAGCCGAATGACAGCTACAGCACAGGCCTTAATTCCTGGGAGGCCGTTGCATGACATCGTTCTGTGCATGTGCTGCTTGGGTGCCCCCTGGTAATCGTGTTTTTTTTGTTCCTTGTTTCCTCGAGCTGTCGGCATAAGGGTGAAAAAAAAAAAGCAGATCACTGGCTTCTGTCAGAGGTACATCGGTCCCTCACACAGTGAGCTGTGGCTTCCTCATTGAATTGATTGATGATTTTTTTATGATTTTTCGTGCAGCGCTTGTGTATAAGAGCTTTTTTGTCCATAGAAATCCCATGTATACTAGTATTTTGGTAGTGGTTGAGTCAAACATTTTGTCTTTTTTTTGTTTGTTTTTGTATTCTTTCTTAACATTTGAATTGGTATTGTAGGAAACTGGTATAGAGGCTGTTTTTTTTTTTTTTTGGAATAAATATTTTCCGACTATTCCCAGGCAATGTGTGTTTTTTTTTTTTTTTTTTTTTGTTTAGGCCTCAGCAGCCAATTGATCTAGCTATCCAGCTGTTTTGTATTTATTTCTGAGCCTTTTATTTGATGTCAATTAAAATATTGACATCAAGCCTACTTGCAAGCGCAGCAAACTGGACTATATTGTTTCCAGAATTCTTACATTGAGTGGCTCCTCTCTGAATTGCCAGTTGTACCTGCTTTATCTTGCATAACCCAAAGTGTGTGGGTATGATTGAAAAATCTGCATGCGTTGTAAATATTCTACACACGTGTTTTATTTAGAAAAATACAGTAGAATTCTGTTGGAGGAGATTTGTTAGTACAATGTGTTTGACTAGTGCTTGCAAAATTGGTCATTACTGCAGATCTGCCTGTGTATGCCCATGATTACTTCAGATACCTGGGAATACAACTGACAAATCTTTATGGGTATTATGATGACCAAAAATACGAGCAGATGGTGCAGATCGATTTAGTATGTGACATTGGTCCTCTCATGTTTTAGTATTGCAGTTGTTTGTAGACACAATATAGGGTACTGTTTTGAAATGACTAAATAGTTACCATTTGTGCATGGTTATCTTTTTAGTTCTTTGTTAATTTCTGAAATCTTTATCCATACTACTACCATGCAAGTGCTGAGTACGGTATATTGCATATTGTAAAATTGCACTAACCTGTTGTATACAGTCTTTTTAATCTTGGGGCAAGCAACTGGTAGAACAGATGCTAAATCAACAAAAGTTATGTTGGGGGTCCTCTATAAAATCACTGTGAATGAAGAGAGAAACCATTTCCCATCACATTCACATGCATTATTTAGAATAATAATTGTAATGTGTTTTACCCTAGAACTGTGATAATCATTGCAGCTGCCTTTTTATAGATAGATTAAATTGAAAGAAGTTTTGTTTGAAGTCTTTGCAAATTTATTTGCATTCGCAGCCTTTGCCTTGGCACCAATTACAGCCTCAATTCTTTTTGAGCATGATGCTACAAGCTTGGCACACCTCTTTGGGCTGTTTCTCCCGATCTTCTTTGCAAGACCTCTCAAGCTCCATCAGGTTGAATGGGGAGACATTTTCAGATCTCTCCAGAGATGTTCAATCGGGTTCAAGTCTGGGCTCAGGCTTGGCCACTCAAGGACATTCAGAGCTGTCCAGTAGCCACTCCTTTTTTATCTTGGCTGTGTGCTTAGGGTCATTGTTCTGTTGGAGGATGAGCCTTCTCCCCAGTCAGAGGCCCAGAGTGCTCTGGAGCAGGCTTTCATCAAAGATGTCTCTGTACATTGCTGCATTCATCTTTCCCTTAATCAGGACTAGTCTCCCAGTTGCTGAAAAACCCATCCCACAACATGATGCTGCCACCACTCTAGGGATTTTATTGGCCAGGTGACGAGCGGTGCCTGGTTTTCTCAAGACATGTCACTTGCCATTCAGGCCAAAGAGTTAAATATTTCATCAGACCAGAGAATTTTGTTTCTCATGGTTTTAGAGTCCTTCAGGCGGGCTGTTGGGTGCCTTTTACTGAGGATTGGCTTCTGTCTGGCCACTCTACCATACAGGCCTGTATGGTAGAGTGCTGCAGAGATGGTTGTTCTTCTGGAAGGTTTTCCTCTCTCCACAGAGAAACGCTGGAGCTCTGTCAGATTGACCACCAGGTTCTTGGTCACTTCCCCGACTAAGGTCCTTCTCCCTTGATCACTGAGTTTGTCCGGTCGACTCGCTCTAGGAAAAGTCCTGGTGGTTCCAAACTTCCATTTATGGATGATTGTGGCCACTCTCTCTCCCTTTCCCAGATCTGTGCTCTGATACAATCTTGTCTCCGAGGTCTACAGACAATTCCTTGGACTTCATGGCTTGGTTTGTGCTCTGACATGCACTGTTAACTGTGGGACCTTAATATAGCCTTTCCAAATCATGTCCAATCAGCTGCATTTATCACAGATGGACTCCAAGTTTTAGAAACATCTCAAGGCTGATCAGTGGAAACAATGCACCTGAGCTCAATTTTGAGTGTCATGGCAAAGGCTGTGACTACTTATGTACATGTTGTTTTTATTTTGTTTTCTGTTTTTAAATTTTTTATTAATTTGCAAAGATTTCAAACAAACTCTTTTCTCGTCATTATGGGGTATTGTTTGTAGAATTCTAAGGAAAATAATGAATTTAATCCATTTTGGAATAAGGCTGTAACATAACAAAATGTGGAAAAAGTGAAGTGCTGTGAATGCTTTCCGGATGCACTGTATGTGCAGCTTTAGAGTAGCAGCTGCTGTCATAATAAATTTGCCGGTAGGGGAAATCCCTCAGTGCTTGTTTAATGTGAATGCAGGAATCTATTAAATGCTTGTATGGCATGCCTTAGAAATGGTATATGGATGGGAAAGACTGTATATGAGAGGGGGGGGAGTGTTGGAGAATAGCCATGTTTGCAGCGACCAACGTGGGTATAGTATAATTTATTTTTTTGTGAGCTGGCTCCATCTGGTGGTGAGCCGTTGGTATTACAAGTTAAGCATTACAAGTTAAACAGCAATTCTAATGTAATTTTTCACTATTTTGACTGCCATCTTCTTCCCTCTAATTAGAACCCCCAAACATTATATATATTTATTATCCCAACACCCTAGAGAATAAAATGGCGATTGTTGCAATACTTTGTCACGCCGTATTTGCGCAGCGGTCTTGCAAGCGCACTTTTTTTGGGAAAAAATTGCACTTTTTTTAATTAAAAAATAAGACAACAGTAAAGTTATCCCCATTTTTTTTAATATTATGAAAGATAATGTTACGCCGAGTAAATTGATACCCAACATGTCACGCTTCAAAATTACGTGCGCTCGTGGAATGGCGTCAAACTTTTACCCTTTAAAATCTCCATAGGCAACGTTTAAAAAAACTCTACAGGTTGCATGTTTTGAGTAACAGAGGAGGTTTAGGGCTAGAATCATTGCTCTCGCTCTACCAATCGCGACGATACCTCACATGTGTGGTTTCAACACCATTTACATATGCGGTCGTTGCTCACGTACGTGTTCGCTTCTGCGCGCAAGCTCGTCGGGACGGAGCGTGTTTTCTGGCTCCTAACTTTTTTAGCTGGCTCCTAGATTCCAAGCAAATTTGCCAACCCCTGGTATAAGGACAGCCAATCGTACACCAACATTTAATGCGAACAAAGATTACAAATCTGCACATTCTCCTTTGACTTCATTCCCACTGTAGACAGTCCAATATATCTAGGTTAACCTGTGGGCATGAATTGAATCCAGGGTTTGACGAATCCCGGACGCTAGGTTGCCATTGCGACTAGAATTAGCGACCTGGCGCAGAACAGCTGGGGTATCCTGTGGCGCGATCGTGTCGGGCCGCGGCTTTGCAGCCTTCTGCAGGCCTATGCCTCCTTCTGTGATCTGGTGCCATCTTGTGGCCGTTGGTATGACAAGACAACAAGCAATGCTAATGGAGCTTCCCCTGTGTTTTCACTGCCACCTCCTTCCCTCTAATTAGAACCCCCAAACATTATATATTTTTTTTTATTCGAACACCCTAGAGAATAAAATGGCAGTCGTTGCAATACTTTGTCACATCGTATTTGCGCCGCGGTCTTGCAAGCGCACTTTTTTGGGGAATTTTTTTTTTTTTATGACACCAGTAAAGTTAGCCGAATTTTATTTTATATTGTGAAAGATGATGTTACGCGAGTAAATTGATACCCAACATGTCACGCTTCAAAATTGCGTCCGCTCGTGGAATGGCGACAAACTTTTTTACCTTTTTAAAATCTCCATAGGCGACGTTTAAAAAATTCTACAGGTTGCATGTTTTGAGTTAGAGGCGGTCTAGGGCTAGAATTATTGCTCTTGCTTTACCAATCATGGCGATACCTCACGTGTGCTTTTGAACACCGCTTTCATGTGCGGGCGCTACGCATGTATGCGTTCTCTTCTGCGCGCAAGCTCGGCAGGACGAGGCGCGTTCCTGGCTCTTAACTTTTTTAGCTGGCTCCTAGATTCCAAGCAAATTTGTCAAGCCCTGATTTAATCCATTTTGGAATAGGGCTGTAACCTAACAATGTGGAGAAGTGAAGTGCTGTGAGTACTTTCCTGGCTATACTGTACATACAAGCCACATAAAGGCACCACATAGAAATGCTGGTAGGTTAATTTGGATCCTGTCTAAATTGTCCCTATTATGTGTATGTATGAATGTGAGTTGGGGCCTTTAGAGCGTAAGCTCCTTGAGGGTAGGGACTGATGTGAATGTACAATGTATATGTAAAGCTCTGCGTAAATTTACGGCGCTATATAAGTACCTGAAATAAATAAAGCACTGCAATGTTGTAAGCTAGGTTCATTGAAATACATTGTTTACATTGGGATTGCAGATGAGGCTTTTTTCAGGTGCTTTACATGCGCCTTTTTTTGCGCTAAAGCCCCTAAAAACGCCCAGTGTGAAAGGGGTCTAAAACGGAGCCTCACCCAAAAGGGGAAGTTGTTTGCATCCTCCTATCCCCCCTCCACTGCCATATTTGCTACTTTTTGGGGGAAAGGGGGGAGCAGATACCTGGTTTTGGCAGGTACCTGCTTCCACTTGCAGTAAAATTTGGGGCCAGAAATCCCCCCCTCCCCTGCAGTCTTCTTGGGCATGTCACAGGTCCCAGAAGACTATGGGGACCATTCACAAAGCACAGCATGGCTCGCGTATGGTTTCCCTTATTTGTGTTGCCAGCACCTGCACCTAAAGCAGATTGATGACCTTGCTGGCTCCCTGGACTATAAGGTCCCTGGGATGTAAGTTAAGTGCCCTTGTATTAAGTCAGCAGCTACAGTATTTGTGGGGGGAGCCTGGAGCTCCTCTTTAAAAAAAAAAAAAAAAAAGTTTGAGTGCCTCTTGTAAAAAAATAGCCCTAAGGGCTCATTTACACTTGTGTTAGCACTCTGAAGAGCGATAAGGGGGTGTAACAATTTTCAGAGGGTGTTTAACAGATTGTGAAGGGGCTATATTATATATGTTGAGAATACTGGAGATGTTTTTCACTGCGCTTTCTCTGATATATTCCTACCAGCCAACTTGGATCTCGTTTTTGTACATGCTCCGCTTTGTTGAGCTACTTGTGTAGCTGTGATGCCTTGTATGTTACCAGCCTAACTATGTAATTATTATAATATAATAATAATAATTGTATGTACTGCAATCGTGTGGGCCCCATACCCTTAAATGGGTTGCGCTTGGCGGGGTGGACTCCCGCACAAATGCAACAGCAGGGATTATTTTTCCCTTGGCACAATACAAAATATAGTTACTGTGCCATGTGTATAGCTTGTATAGAGCTGCCTTTTGTAGTTTAGGTGGAGTGGTTAAGGGGTGGTAAACGCACTACTCAACCACCTGCCCCCCCCCCCCCTGTGGACCACTGTAGTAGTGGAGATGCGGGGTGGGGATGTCACATTCTTCAACTTGTCCAGTCAGAGAACGGTTTGGAAACTAGAGGAAAATAACATTTTAACTGCTACAGTGTTTCTCCATTTCCAGAGTGGGCCAACATGTATGTAATATGCATACTTATAATGGTCCAAGCTTGTGTCTCAGTTTAGAAGTGATATGAGATGGATATAAGTCTGTTACCATCCCCCCAAACAAGGTAAACCATCAGGGATTCGAGAAATTCAGAGGGACAGTAACCCTGTTTCGATATTATTGTTAAGAGTTAATAAGGTGGCGGGCCAGGTGATGTGTAAACTGTCTATAGTACTCATTTAAAAAGCCATCCGGGCCTGGGAATTTATGTAGCGTGCGTGAATTAACAACTTTAGTTACCTCTGCAGTAGAGAATGGAGAGAATAGTTCCTCTCATGGTCAAGGGAGATAGGGAAGTATATTGAGTCAAAGAAGGCACAGATGACAGTTGGATCTGTGGAGAGAATGAAGGGGAATCCTGCAGGTTATATAGGGACAGATGGTGTTTACGGAATTGTTCCACAATATCTGAGTGGTTAGGAAGCTTGAGGTTTTGGTCATCCTTTAAATTTGGAATCCTAAAAGAGGCAATCTTCTGGTTGTTTTGTATTGCCATTTACCCAGGGTATAAGAGGAGAACTGAAGTCTTTTGATGTAGTGGTCATATGAGGGGTGGAGGCGGGCACGAATTAGAGAGCAAATTCTCTGTTCTGTATCGATAAGGGGGTCAAACTTTGTTTTATTTGGGGTTTCTAGGGTGTGGATGCGGGAGTGTAATTGAGTTATCTCATTCGTTCGTTGGCATTTCTCATGGGCTGATGTTTTAATGAGTAGACCCCTCATGAAAGCCTTATGGGAGTTCCATAAGAGGGTAGAGTCTGAGCCTTAATTGTCTTGGAAGAAAGTATGAATAGCAGAATTGATTTGTTTCTGGTATGTTGGGTCTCATAGAATGGTATATAGAAAGTATTAAGTCTCCAGGGTGAGGGCAAGTTGCATTTGAGAGCTAGAGATAATTCTAAAAGAATGGGTGCATGGTCAGACCATTGTGATTGTACCTAATATGAGCAGAGGTAACGCGGGTGAATTTGTCTAGTAGAAAGATATCAATTCTGGAATATACCTTGTGCACTGGGCAGTAGAAGGTATGATCTTGTTCGCTGTTGTGGATACATCGCCAAGCATCAAAGAGGTCTTCCTGAGAGATGAGTGGGAAAGGGGCGAGGAAGGTCTGAGTGTAACTGGTGGAGTCAATAGAAGATTCATAGACATCATTAAAATGTCCCAGCAGATAGCTATTGGGCGAGATAATTTATATGGTTGAAGTTTTTTGACGAGGAGCGATTTGGTGGGTATTGGGAACGTATAAATTAACTAGGGTGGTGCTAATAGTTATTTCCATAATGAGGAAACGGCCATTAGGGTCTGATTCTACTGATTCGAGTTGAAAGGCCACTGAGTCACGGAAAGCTATCATGACACCTTTTACATTTAGTATCTGCATGAGCAAAAAAAATTGGGGGAATTTTATGGTGCCGACACTTGGGTGCTTTAAAGATGGCAAAGTGTGTCTCTTGTACGCATAATTCGTTGCATTTGGAAGAGATCACTTCTTTCCAAATTAGTGCCCATTTAAATGGGCTATTCATCCCCTTGGTATTTAGGGATAACATTTTGACGGACATATGTTTAGAAGTGGGATTATGTATCAATATGTATCCGGAGCAAGAAATGTCGTCACTCTTTTCTGGGAAAACGGAGAAGTTTATGAACATTACAAGTTTCAATGACGGAGTATATCCAAATTTCTTACCAGCACGAATATGTAACTAATAGCTTGAAGGGAAAAACCCATGTATTGGGGATATTTGTGCTCCCGGAGGGTGGAGGTCAGGGGTGCAAATTCTGTCTGCCTCTGAATGGTTGCTACATAGATGTCAGAATATAAATCCAAGGCTGTATAAGGCTCAGGTAGCAGAGAGTTTTTTTTTTTTGATGCCAGAAGAATACGTTTCTTGGATTGGAAGAAATGGAGATGTGCGCGGACATCTCGTGGTTTATCATCCAGGATGTGAGCGGGTTTGTAAATTCTGTAAGCCCAATGAATAGTAAGTTAGAATTTTGAGCTGTTTTACTGTAGTTATGGAAACAAATCTGCTGAGGAGATGGATTCTGGGATGCCTTTATTTTTGAAGTTTCTTCTGCGGTAATGGTCCTCTAATTCTGAAAGCTTGGGATTGATGGGCATCCATAAGCTTATTGTAGGCAGTGGCATATCCAGTAAGCTTTCTTTTGACGTCGTTAATGTGAACACCCTGGTCATCTATTTAATGCTACATACATGATATACCGTAGATTTGTGGAGATCTCTTAAAAAATTTCTGGAGAGAGCAGCATGGGAGTGTAGGCCGTACAAGACAACTTAGCTTTAATAATTTGAATAAAAAAACCATAGACCAAAATAATTCAAATAACTTTATTGAATAAATATATATAAGTTTTTTTTTTTTTGGTAATAGAAATGGCCGCGGCACCTTTATTGGTATAAATAAATCTATATAATCATAAATATTCCATTTAATATTAATTAAATTCTAATAAATACAATTTTCAATATTATTTAAATTCTTAATATAAAACTTTAAATCATCTCTTAAGATCTCACTCAGTCAGAGAACTCGAGCGAATACCATAAATAATAAATACAAAGTCCCGCCTTGATTTCAAGGGTGACATACCACATAACAGGTGCTGCGACAGGGTGGGAGGGAGGGGGAGCACACTATACCGTTCTTGGTCACTTCTGATTAACCCTCAGAGCAGTGGGCTTATATAGCCCCCTGCACATGTACAAAGCCCGGGAAACACGTGAGTTTGAACACCTGCAGAAAGCCCGGGAAACATGTGACTTTAAAAACTTGTATTAAGCCCGGGAGAAACGTGACTCCTCCTGCTCAAAGTCACGTTGTTCCTGCCTGAGTTACCCCTGCTAGCTACAGCAGTTTTAAAGTGACCATTTTTTTTTTTAAAGAGCAATAATGCTATTAAACTATAAACATTTTATTCAATCTAATTGTTGTTCCGACAGCCACAATCCCATGATGTGGGCACTAATTAATGCCCCCTTTCATTTGTTTTATAGTGGACACAGGATTATCAGTGGTGGATAGGTTAGCTAGGAAACCAGTTGGCTCATCCCCAGAGTCATCGCCAGTGTGGTGGAAAGCTATTGGTAGGCGTTTTTTGCTTACCCATGCCGCATGAGACTGGGAGGTATAAAGAGGAGGCTGCCTGTTTGAAGCTGTTTCTGGTGTGTTCTCCATAATGGACTGTGCAATCCCTGGAGTTTTAAGTGCTGGTGGAGAAGAGGCGCACTGTGAAGCATTTGGGACTCCTGGGCCAGGAGCCGCCGAAGAACTCTGTGAGCTTTCTGGGGCTCGTTGGGTTGTGATTTTTGTGGGACATGTTATCTGGAGGTTTAGGAAGGTGTAGGAGTGCTCGGTGGTACAATACACTGGCCACTGTCACTAAAGGGGCAGTGGAGATGAAAAGTCAAGCTACCATCTTAGAGCGTGGCCCCGCCCATGCGTTCCCAATTTTAAAGCATGAGAAGATGTTGGGTAACAATTTTTTACTTTGTGTAACATCATATTATGTTTTACCAACAATTTGAGTTACCGTATATATTTTGTTTTCTTGCTTTAAAATTCAATAAAATATGACCCCCCCTCAAAGTTGAAACCAGCTGCGTAAATACTTTGTGACATAAATTTGCAACAATATCGCTATTTTATTCTCCCAGGCTTCTGCAAAAAAAAAATCATGTTTGGGGGTTCTAAGTAATTCTCTAGCAAAATGTACTGATTTTCTACCTGTAAACAAAAAGTTCCAGAAAAGGCCAGGTCTTCAAGTGTGTATTCTAGGTATGCCATATATTTAAGGCTTCGTGTACACGGGATGTTTTTACAACCTCCAGCAGCAGTGTATATGAAACCTAATACTTTCAACAGTTTACTGATTATTCTATTTTATGATGTGATAACATTTAGAGCCAGGGCCGGCCCCACCATGGGTCTCTCTCACCAGTTCGGTGTGCACCGCCGACACCAGATCAGATGTACAGTTTCCCTCCACCTGACCCAGAAGGGCACTGCAGGTCTGTTCCTTCCATAAGATCCTAGCACTCCGCCCTCCCCTACCTTATTTACACAAGATGGGAAGCATGGCAGGTCTGGACAGAGGGCAGGACTTATCAAGTTAAGAAGCAAGTGATTGTTTGAACCGCCACGCTGTATAGTAACCAATCAATCGCCTGCCTTTCACAGGAAAAGTCCCGCCCTTTGTCTGGACTTGTCATGCTTCCCATCTTGTGCACATAAGGTAGGGGAGGGGAGTGCTGCGATCTTATGGAAGGGGCAATCTCTAATATTGATGCAGGTCTGTGATGGGGGGGCAAAGAGTCTGTGATGGGAAAGGAGTCTGATGGAACCCAGTCTGTGATTGGGGGGGGGGGGGTGAATCTGGGATGAGAGCAATCTGATTGGGAGGGATCTGTGGTGAGGGGGAGTCTGATGTGGAGCTTGTGGTTTAGAATTGAACCTAATGGTATGTCCTATCATTTTGCATATAGACAAGGTGTTGTATGTAAATCTGACTTCCTAATAAATACAATTTTTAGTTTTAATTATCATACTATAAAATAATGGATGTGGGGGCCTTTTGGTGGTTGTGATTTTGTTGGGGGCGGGGAGAGCAGAACTCCATTCTTGGACCCAGGCAGCACAATGACTTGAGAAAAACAATAAGTCAGCAATGGGACCCTTGTGCTTTTTTTATTGCAGGTAACCTTTAATTTCACAAACTGCTTTTTCATTTATCATATCTATTTCAAAGAGGAACTTGCATATGTAGCTTCCTTTTTTCCCATGTGTCTATTTCTATTTTCAAACCTTGGTTGTGTAATGCCAAATCAGAATAAAATATGTACAAGTATGGAGCCTGTACTACCTGTAGAAATAATTTGTTATTTTACACAAATTTGCAGACTAAAGACAATGGAGGGGAAATTTACAGTAGAACATCTAAACATATACAATATGAAGCATATTTAATAAAGTAAAAAAAAAAGTAGCCACTTTTTGTAGACGTGTAGGCCTAGGTCAAGAACCCAACCCCCCCCCCCCCCCCGAGCAAAAATTGTAACATATTACGGCTCACCAGTTCTTAAATGTGGTGGCTGCATTTGTTTTTCTGTTTTCAGGCAAGAATGTATTCTACAGAAAAAGATCTGTTGATCTTGCTAGAATTTCAATGTCTTTTTTTTTTCACGTCCTTTGCACTGAACTCAGATGTTAATGTTCTCTTTGGTGCACTACAGAAGACCTTTCACCACTATGTTATGGAAATGAGGAGTGTAGGAAAGGTTTATTGTCCAAATCGGGAAAGCAGCCTAGGGCAGGATCACATATTAAAATAAATGAAAATGCCTGAAAGAAGAAATCTACACTTGCACAATGCATGTTTAGGGCCTCTAAGGCATAACTAAAATACACTAGTCTACCTATTAAATATTTTCTTGCCATTGCTATGAATTTATGGGAACACTAGTTGCTGAGATGAGTATTCACCACCCGCACTATGCAAGATTTTTTCCTTGTGGTTTCCCAGGCAAAGAAGCTGAACAACACACAATAATTATTACAGGGGCCAACCGCACATGAGAGTATCTGATTTAGGCCTGGTTCACACTAGAGCTGCACGATTAATTGTTAAAAAATCGCAATCTTGATCCAACAATCTCAATCCAGCATTTCCACGATTCATGTAACCAGTGCAGAGCCGTCCTCTGCTCGCAACTGTCCAAAAAAGAAAGCAGGTGGCAAACTTTATCACAACATTGCTCAGCACTGACCTAAAAATAAACATTATATCATTTTTGGTTCTTTTAGATCCAGGGTCGGCAGCCCATCGATCGTGGAAAGCAGACAGGTAGCTCTCGATCAGGGCTCTGTGCCGATGCTTCCCCCTGCCTCTGCCAGCGTTGCTCTCCCGTCACTAGCAGAGAGGCAAAGCTGTGCTGGATGGAGAGTGGGACTGGGAGCTACTTTAGTTACCTTTGCAAGTTAATGACAGCGGATTGGTTGCTAGGTAGTCCTAGCAACCAATCATCAGCTTGTAAACATAAAAAGTTAACCAAAGCAGCTCCTGGTCCCGCCCTCCATTCAGCACCGTGCAACCACTCGACTCCTCTGTGATGTACAGACGCTGGTAGGGCAGAGCTACCTAGAGCTGGGAGCGACAGGGGAAACCGCTATAGAGGTTCAGAGGACACTACTGAAAGGGAAGAAACCAAGGATAGTGCTATGCAAGGGGGGGCAGAGCATTATACATACACATATATATCACATATATATTTTAGCAGAGACCCTAGAGAATAAAATGGCGGTTGTTGCAATATTTTATGTCACACTGTAGGCAGCTGCCTTTCAAAATATTTTTTGGGGAAAAAAATATACTACAATGAATAAAAAAAATTCAACTAAACTGTAAAGTTAGCACAATTTTTTTTCTATAATGTAAAAGATATATTAAGCCGGGAATCGCAATCTTCTAAGCCCAAAAAATTGTGATTCTCATTTTATCCAGATTAATTCTGCTCTAGTAAACACCTATGCATCTTTTGGTGCTTTTTTGCAGAAACGCACTACAGTCCATTTATAACATGGTTTTCTATGGGACACGTTCACATCTTCTTTTTTTTTTTTTTTTTTTCAGCTGCTGCATTTTTGAAAAGGGTCAAGGATTTTTTTATTTTTTTTTGACAACTGTGAGGTGTTGAGTTGCTCTGCACTTTGTACATAAATTGGAAATGTTGGATTAAGATTGTGGGGTGGGGTCAAATCGAGATCACGATCTTTTAGCAATTAATCGTGCAGATCTAGTGTGAACCAGGCCTAAAATGTCCAGTTGAATGTGACTACTACTAGATATAGCATGACCAGGATAGAGGAGAACCTTCACTGCTATGCAGTATATTTAGAAAACCCCTCCTCCATGTATAGATGGCAAGCGTTCATAAGAAGTTTCTTTTTAAAATTAAAATGTATAATTTTTTTCTATAATGAAGCATCAGACTATTCCCAACAAATTTATAAAATTTAAAAAAATGTTTTGCAGTTTTTGTTTTCACACATGGGTGGATGATGTAGCTCCTTTTTTTATATATTCATGTTTGTGTGTGTGTGTAAATGTTCTGATGAGATTTACACATGTGCTGCTGCTTGGTAATTGCTGTGTAAAAAATATACAGTTATTGTTGGGCCTTTTGGATGATCTCTCCATCACTACAGGGGGTGGCCAATGCTTTAACAGTGACGGACTCCTATTATCTCATCTCTTTTTTAGACATCGGCCATGATTCATTAAGCTGCAATAGCAGTTAGAGGAGCTCCAGGCTCCTTCAGAAAAAATGTAAAGTCAGCAGCTACACAACTGTAGCTGCTGACTTTTAACAGGGCACTTACCTGACCAGGAATGTCCTCACCCAAGCCGATTTTTCTATTGGGTGCTGGCGCTGCCATCTCTACTAAGGGAAACGGCGGACGGTTTCCTACTGCACATGCGTGAAATGGGCCGGCTGCAGGGGAATCGGGAGGGGGCCGAACTTCCAACCCAGATACCTATTGTGCGCCTCCCCAAAAAGGTGCCAAAAATAAATAGATATATATAATTTAAACGCAAACGTGGCATGTAAACACTGCAAAACGGACAGTTTAAACTTGGGTTACTATCTGTCAAGTTAAATTGCTCAGGAGAGGTTGTAAAAAAAATCTTGTGTATCTAAAATTCAAGTCCAAAAGAGTTCAAATGCACCTATACATGATCTACCTAATAGTCTCAGAAGAATTTAAACTGCTGTCAAATGCCAGCAGAATGCACCTGTTATGCTGCACATTCACATTGGCAGAAGGCCAAAGTCTGATAACGCAGACCTTGTGCATGTATGCCGTGTGTGTGTGTGTGTGTGTGTGTGTGTGTGTGTGTGTGTGTGTGCGTGCGTGCTGACGCTGACGCACTCTGTCTGCAGCAGACTGAGAGGATGAGCTCACAGTGCCTCTCACTTCTTGTCAGAGGCACTGAGCTCAATGAACATCCTGGAGTCTTGGACCAATGGTAAAGTACCACTGGTCTCGGCTGTCTAATAAAAATGCTGCAGTGGAGGCATGCCTTTCACTGCCGTGTCATAGAAGGCGCATGTGTCTAAAAGACAAATACACCCTTCTAGCCCAGCCCTCTTAACTACAAGGGAAAAACCATTTGATTATGAGTTAAAGATTTACCCACAATCGTATGTTTTTCTCACACAGTTAAGAGGGAGAAACTGATTCTGTTAAAAAGGTTCTGTTCAAGCTAAAAACGTATCTTTTTACTGTGAAATTACTGGTTGGAAGTTCTAACTTCAAACCGTAGTAATTTGTCAGTTTTTAAGCCACCTGCTTGAGTACAGTTTTTGAAAATATAGTAAATTACCTTAAAAACGAAATATAATAATTATTTGTATATTACTTATGGTAATTAACCCCTTGCCACCCAGGCCAATTCTGACACTTCTCATCTATATGTAAAAATCACGATTTATAAATAAAATGATGGCTGTTACAACTTTGTATGTCATTTGTGCGGCAACTTTTTTTAAATGCATTTTTTGGGGGAATAAAACAGTTTTGTGAAAAAAAACAACAATAAAAATAGTTTGTGTATAATGTGAAATATGATGTTACACCGAGCAATTAAATGCCTAACAACATGTAACATTTTAAAATTGGCATACTTGTGGAATGGTGCCAAAATTCAGTACCTATAAATGTCCATAGGTGACGCTTTAATTTTTTTTACAGGTTACATGCTTAGAGATAGAGAAGGTCTAGTGCTAGAAATATTGCTCTCGCTCGAACGATTGCAGCGTATGTAACCTGTGTGTATCGTATCTGGCTCTAATACTAGCCAGTGCCTCACCAGCCACTGACCTCACCGCACGTCTCTGTGGCTGTTCTGACGTACCAGTGTGAACCCGGCCTTGAGGATGATAAATGGGCACCGAATGCACTCCAGCTCAATTTTTAGTGTCGTGGCAAAGGCTTTTTTTTTTTTTTTTGTTATAAATTTTCAACAATTTCAAACAAACTTATTCCACGCTGTCATTATGGTGTTATGTTTGTAGAATTTTTAGGGAAATAATGGATTTAATACATTTTTGGAATAAGGCTTGCCATAACAAAATGTGGAAAAAGTGAAGCGCTTTGAATACTTTCCGGTTACACTGTATGTGCAGCTTTAGAGTGGCAGCTGCTGTCATAATACATTTGCCGGTAGGGGAAATCCCTCTGTCTATGTTTAATGTGAATGGAGGAATCTCTCAAATGCTTGTATGCAGTGGCGGCCTGTGGAAACTTTTTTGGGGGGGCGGCAAACCGTTTCCCTCCTGGGTCGGTCGCACTTACCTCATCACTAGCAGCTTCCTGTGCTTGGCGGCCTCCCGTTCTCCTGCTGTTCTCTGGGTCATCATGGCGGCTTCCGTTTCCTCACTCTGCCTCAGAGGCCAATCGGAATTCTTCTCTTTTCGGCAAATTGGAAAGCGGTCTCGCACCCGCTTCTGATTGGGCAGATTGATTGGCCAGATTGAGGATCAGTGTTTCAACAACAAATGGTCATTCGCTGTTGAAACAAACCTGGGTGGGATTGGAGCGCATCCTCTGCGTCCTGAGCCCATCCGATTTTAAAGCCTATTAGAGCCTCTGGCATAGTTTGGGCATAGTACAGTTAAAAAAAAAAGTGCAGCAAGCTGCATTGTTCTGCACTAAAAACTCACAAAAAGTGTGCAAACGCACAGGAAGGCACCACAGTGCACAAAAACCCAAAAGCATGCAGTGACTGCCAAAGGATAAATGTGGATCGAAAACCCGCACGTCATTATATGTAAATACTTCTAAAAATGTGCATTAATTTAATGAAAATGTGCATGCAAAAATGCACTGTAAACATACAGTTGTGAATGGGCCCTAAAACATTCCTCTTTCAGCAGAAACGTTTTTGTATTTCTAGTAGTGTCAAAGGGAAACAAAATGTGTACTTAAAAACTTGATGGTCTTTTTATTGCAACATGCACTTAAAGGGGTTGTAAAGGATTCCCCCCCCCCCCCCCCCAAATAGCTTCCTTCACCTTACCTTAGTGCAGTCCTCCTTCACTTACCTCATCCTTCCATTTTGGTTTTAAATGTCCTTATTTCTTCTGAGAAATCCTCACTTCCTGTTCTGTCTGTAACTCACCACCGTAATGCGAGGCTTTCTTCCTGGTATGAAGAAAGCCTCTTGAGGGGGGAGGGGGCGAGCAGGAGTGTCAGGACGCCCACTAACACACAGCTCCTTTCTCTATCTGCAAAGTAGAGAGTGTCCTGACTTGCCTGCTCACCCCGTCCCCCCTTAAGAGGCTTTTTCCACACCAGGGAGAAAGCCTTGCATTACTGTGTGGAGTTACAGACAGAAGAAGGATTTCTCAGAAGTAATAAGGACATTTAAAATCAAAAGTGAAGGACGACTGCACTAAGGTAAAGGAAGCTATTTAGGGAAAAACATTTTTTCCTTTACAACCCCTTTAAGTAATTTTACTTGACTTCCATTTTTCTATTTGTAATTAGTAAATGCTCCCTCTGGTGGATGTCAGGGGAGATTATTGGCATCCCTATATCAGGAGTGTAGAGATGAGCTCAGTTACTTCTAGGGAGTCCTTTGATTTAGGGCAGACTTGAACTGAGAGATCGGAGCTGTGAAGTGCAGTCATTGTGTTGTACTGCAGACGTTGAATGTCTAATAAGTATGGCTGTACAATGTAATACATGTAAATGCAATCAAATATTTGACCTCTTTGTTTGACCAGATTGACTCCCATTAAAAAACAAAAAAACATGATTTTGTTTAGATCTGGATATGATGGCCACCTCTGCTAGGGGCACGCTGGCTTGTCTTCACTGTATTATTGGAGGGGAGAACACACATTTGTATTAATGATGCACTGTTCAGGAGGAATGACGGCCCTCGGGCACTGCCGCGAGAGAACAGGAATGATAAAAGACCAAACGGTGCGGCATTAAATGAAACTATGCACCAAAAACCAAACGCCATAAAAATTGATGTAGATACATAAATTTGATTATATAAAACTGAATAAACACTACGTGTAAGTGCTACTGTACAATTAATAGAGAGGATTATTATAAATGTATAAACCGTGTCAGTACGTAAAAAACAAAACCTATCCGTTAAACGTCCATAAAAGAGCAATATGCTAGTTTAAAGAAGTGTGGCCAAAGATCTTTGGGCCACAGGACTACACTTGATTTGGCACTCCTGTGACCCAGGTTCAGTTGGCAACAGGCTGCTGTTTTTTTTTTGTCTAACATTACAAAATTGATCCAGGCTCTGTAGGCATCCCAACAATGTTGGGATCCCCCCAGGTGCCTCCAGGCTTCCAGCGTGCTGCTGAGAGCCTGAGCCAGTTGCTTCTATCCTCTCCAAAGCCCAGCGCTGGAGGAGCAGGGCAAATGGATGTGACTTACAGTCCCTGGCTCTCTGCACACTGAATGCTGAGAACTGAATGATCAGCAGTCTTTGATTGTTTAGTTCTCTGTGTAGATTATTAGATCCATGCTGCAGCTGTCTAAACCAGGGATCTACAAACTTTCTGAACAAAAGGCCTTCAGACTTTAGGGGGGCCGGACTGTGGCAGGCCTGAATAGAAAATGTTCTAGGCATCGATGAGAGGAAGTGCACCCCCTCTTTGATGGGGGGGGGGGGAATAGTGTCCCATTGTTGGTGCCAGTGGCAGGAATCATGCCCCATTTTTGGTGTCAGAGGGCAGAATAGTATCTCCCATCAGTGGGAGGAATAGTGCCCCAAGGGCCAGCTTAAAAGCAAGCAAAGGGCTGCATGTGGCCACCTGGCCGCAGTTTGGCGACCCCTGGTCTAGACAGGTGTCTGTTTTAATTAAAAAGAGAAATGCAGGAATCTAAGTGCAAAACTCTCATCCTTTTTGAAGTATAACACTTTTAAGACATGAGCAAAGTCCATAAATCACCCAAAAAATGTTTGGAAGGTGCATCCACTCCAAGACATGAGTGCTGGTCTCTTTCACACCACTGTGAGTGCAAACCCTTTTAACTAAAATCATAAAAGCTGCTATAACAAGTATTTCCACAATTATGGTATGAGACCCCTACAGAAGAAATCAAACCAGAAAGAACCTACTGGGCTCTCCAGAAAACGGCTCTTTAAGCCCAGAGCAAACACGCACACAGGGCTGGACGGATGGGTTTGACAGATCTGCTCCCACTGTTCCTCTCCGAGGCAAGGCAAAATGACATGTAGGCAAAGAATACAGAAAGAGAAGTGCTCCCAAAACTTTTAAAACTCTTTAATTCTATATTTACTTCCATAAATATTACATATAAAGCTCGCCTTTTCTACCTCCTCCCTGACCACTTCAGTCTAAATGGTAGAAACTCCAGGGATTCATAACATTTACATTGGTCACAGACCTGGGAAACCTTTTCCGGCCAGATGCTGCTGAAAATCTGTGTGACCATGGCTCTACTTGCATTTGTGCTTCGTGTTATACAAACATAATTTGCTGCACAGTTATGCAGCAAAAGTACTACTGTGAAATGTGCAGTATTCTTTGTTTTCTGCTTGTGTGTGAAGAAGAGAAGCTCCTTGGCACTGGACCTGGAAGGCTTTTGCTATTACTGTGTAAGCAGCAACATTAATTTTTCAGCTTAAACAGGGATTGCTCAGGTAGGAGATATGTATACTTTACTTTTACACTGATGTAGTGCAGTTCTACTGTAGCTCTCAAAGAACTGAGGGCTCTGTTTAGCGCTCTCGTAGTCCATTGATCTTTCTCTTCTCAAGTAACTGCCTGTCCATATAAGGTACAAGTAGACGGGTATCCTGGGAGTCTGCAGGAGCCTGGAATTGCACCCGTGCTCTGCTGATCATGGGTGCAATGCTCTGCAAGCTCCTTAGAAAAAAAAAGTTCATTTTTTTTCACCCGCAAAAAAAAATATGCATTTTTTTCAAAAGGTAAGCTTGTCGTTTAAATCCATAATAGTTATATCACTCTTTTAATACAGCACCGTGGTGAGAAGTCATACAAAAATACACCTAAATTGAACCAAAACACAGGGGACAAAGTAAAAAATATATACCGTATTTATCTGGTGGTGAGCCGTTGGTATTACAAGTTATTACCACCAGATGTGTGAGCTGGCGCCATCTGGTGGTGGCCGTTGGTATTACAAGTTAAGCATTACAGGTTAAACAGCAATTCTAATGTCATTTTTCAATATTTTCACTGCCATCTTCTTCCCTCTAATTAGAGCCCCCAAACATTATATATCTTTTTTATCTTAACACCCTAGAGAATACAATGGCAATCGTTGCAATACTTTCTGTCACGCCGTATTTGCGCAGCGGTCTTACAAGCGCACTTTTTTTGGGAAAAAATTACACTTTTTTAATTAATAAATGAGACGGTAAAGTTATCCCCTTTTTTTTTAATATTATGAAAGATAATGTTACGCCGAGTAAATTGATACCCAACATGTCACGCTTCAAAATTGCGTCCGCTCATGGAATGCCGACAGACTTTTACCCTTTAAAATCTTCATAGGCGACGTTTAAATAAATCTACAGGTTGCATATTTTGAGTTACAGAGGAGGTCTAGGGCTAGAATTATTGCTCTCGCTCTACCAATCGCGGCGATACCTCACATGTGTGGTTTAAACACCGTTTACATATACGGGCGCTGCTCAAGTATGTGTTCGCTTCTGCGTGCAAGCTCGTCGGGACGTGGTGCGTTTTCTGGCTCCTAACTTTTTTAGCTGGCTCCTAGATTCCAAGCAAATTTGTCAAACCCTGATTTATAGTGTATGTAAACCCTGAACCTATTGGCTCCCATTTAGGCTGTTAAGTTAACATCTTAAAGAGATGTTATTAGGGCTGCAACTAACGATTATTTTCACAATCGATTAGTTGGCCGTTTATTTTGATTAATCGGTTAATAACCTTAAAAAAAAGATAATTTTTGCTGCGATTTGCATTTTTACATTTTTTTTTTGTTGGGCAGATTAAAAAACACAAATTGCAGTAAAAACGCATTACATACTTTTCTGAAGTATATTGAACCAAAAAAACAAAATGGCACCGTTTTGCCTTAAAAAAAGCCCTTGCCCTTTCCAAATACACAGCAGCTGAAAAAATCATGGATGTGAACGTGTCCCATAGGAAAACATGTAAATAAACTGTAGTGTGTTTCTGCAAAAAGCATTAAAAAAAACAGGTATGGCACAGGCCTGAGATGTTTAGTAACTTAATGGGGTTAAAAAACTAAAATTGGTACAAAAAGAGCAAATAATCGCTACTGTAAGGGGTTAATTCTTTACTGTGGAACAGTGAAAGTAATATTTACAGTAGTGATTTGCTCTTTTTGCACTATAAACTTATAAAGGGCTATTTTTTTTTTTTTAAACCTTATTATGTTTCTGACTATTAATCGATTTATTACATAATCGATTAGTTGTCGATTAATCGATTAGTTGTTTTGGCCCTAGATGTTATATCTTTTCTATAAGTGTAAAAAATAAACTGTTGACCATGTCACCATTTTGATCAGATCTGCCCAGTGCACTTTCTGTTTTTTTCTTTTGCTGTGTTTCTGTTTTCTTGTAATTATTTACAGAATAATTGGATCCTATACTATGGAGAGGAGGACAGTGGGAGGGATTCTATAGTTTAGCAAAAGGCAACTGGGCAGGGCTGACCCCTTTCAGTCCAAAAATGCTGTGTGTTGTCAATTTACAAGAAGAAATGAGGAGCTGAGTGTATTTCTGGCAGATCAGAACATATATTTTTATGTTCATGCAGTGTCTTTAACACGTTAACACCGTGCTACAGCCAATATACGGATACAGCACAGCTCTCCAGTTCTGTGGGAGCATCCCTTGATGTCCCCCCAAGAACATGCTTCCTGCATGCCCCCTGTGGCACATATCACAATCGGCAGCACCAAGACGGCTCACTGGTGAGCGGAGGGCAGCATTATTTTAATTTCAGTTCCTGACTGTACCTGACTGTGTCCCCTGGAGTGACTTTCTTCAAACAGCCCCTTTCCCACTGCTGTGTAAAGTTGCCTCTGGAGAGGCCGCACAGGTGCAGTGTCATCAGCTTTCCCTCTCTGGGAGAAGCTGGGACTAATTCCCCACTGTGGGCGGGGTCTAGCAGGCCTTCAAAGGCGGCGGGACGCTGTGCGGAGCGCAGCGGGCGCCGGCGGCGCGCCAGAGGGAAGCCCGTCTGTGCCCGTCCGGGGTGGGTCGGGTGGGTTCCCCCCCCCTTTTTTTGAGTTGGGCACAAATTTTACCATGCAGCAGTCGAGGTGAGCCTTTGATTGTGATTCTTGGTAGCAGTTGCTTTTATAGACATAGTACGGCTAATTATAACAGCTTAGTCTTCTTGGTAAGAGTTTTAGTATTTTTTACATTTATTTATAATGGAAACTGGTGGTAGGCCGGACGTTATGGTATCGACCATCCATTATAGTCCTCAAAGTCAGAGCAGAACTGTGTACTCTTCTGTCCAATTAAAAACCTTTAATATGGAAGGACATGTTCCTGTTAGAACCTTGATGAAATTGAATAAATATAATTTGCTTGATTTTAATTTTAATCAATCTTATAGCTGAGAAAATCTTGTCAGTACCAAAAGTTGCTAATGCAGATACTTTGATAGATGAAAAAATCCCAACCCATAAACAAATTAATTCTACAATAAAAGGAGGACTTCTTAATGCGCGGTCTGCGGTAAAAAACGCGACAGCCATTTATGACACCTTATTAGAGTATGATTTAGATTACCTGCTAATCACGGAAACCTGGTTCTCTCCTGCTTCCCCGCCCAGACTGGACGAATTGGTCCCGCCTGGGTATAAGCTACTATCTTGTGACCGTAGCTCGGGGAGAGGTGGAGGAACTGCCTGCATATACAAGGCTAAGTTGAAAATTATAAAAACTTGCACGCAGGATTCTTATGCGTCTATGGAGACACTTTTCCTGCAGTGCAACTTGAGCCCTGAAGTAACCATAGGAATGGCAGTGATTTATCATCCTCCTAACGCTAAAGCTAGGTTTGGCGAGGAGATGTGCGAACTCCTAACGACTCAATCCCTGCGATATGCCCAATCTATAGTCTTGGGAGATTTCAATTGCTGGGCTGACGATGTAAATAATTCAGAAGCCCAGCAGTTGATTGCATTTGCAAACTGCATTGGCTATAGCCAAGATGTCATAGGGGCTACTCATAAAGCGGGCCACACCCTGGACTGGCTTTTCCAGTCAGGATGTATAGAGGAAGTATATCCCCCGAAAGAGATTATATGGAGTGATCACAAATTAATATTATTTGATCACAGCCATAAATTTCGCAAAAAGTTACCTCATGTTCCTAATAGGAACAGTATTCCAAAATTTTTGAGAAATCTCACTAAAATATCTGTTAAGGCTTTTAGTAACCACTTCCTGTTGAATATTGATAAGGCATCGTTTGAGTCCACTAAAGTCGCAGCTGAGAAAATTAATTTTTTCGATACGGCTATTACAAAAGCGCTCGACTACTTAGCCCCCCTAAAGAGAAATCATTGCATTAGGCAAGCAAATAATAATCCCCTCTGGTTTACCCAGGTGACCAGAAGTTTAAAATGGAAGTGCAGAGCAGCGGAGAAAGCATGGAGAAAAAATCCGGTGCCCGCCTCCAAGGAGGTATATACCGCAGCCCTGAGGAACTATAAACTAGGGATACAAACTGCCAAAAAGCAGTTTTTCTCTGAAAAAATTGCTAATGCTAAAAATGCAGCAGCTGAACTCTTTAGAGTTGCGAAAAATCTAGCTAATCCAGCATGTAGACAGCCGGAAGAAGAAGCTTCACCAGAGTTTTGTAATATTTTATCAAATTATTTTAATGAAAAGATAGAAATTATTAGGAATAATATCAAAGTAGTAGATATTGAGGAATATTGTCCCATCTATGAAGGTACAAGATTCTCTAGTTTTGTGGACGTCTCTACTTTAGATATTCTGAATATCCTCAAGTCTCTTAGAGCCTCGTCCTCATCATTTGATCCTTGCATTGCGCAACTAGTGAAGGACGCCGCAGAGACATTAGCCCCCTTTATTGCCGACATTGTAAATACTTCCTTCTCCACTGGAACAGTGCCGGGTATTCTGAAGCGGGCTGTGATTATTCCCCTGCTGAAGAAAGCTAACCTGGCACGCTCCGTGTTGAGCAATAATCGTCCCATTTCAACTCTACCATTTCTGGCAAAAATCATGGAACGAGCCGCAGTGTGGCAAATTCAGCCCCATCTCGAGTCCAATTCCATTCTCGATGATTTTCAATCTGGATTCCGACCAGGAAGAGGTCCTGAAACCGCCTTGACCAAGTCCAGGATGATCTACTCTGGGCCCTGGACAGAAATGAGGCTTCGGCCTTGGTATTGCTGGATCTGTCGGCAGCATTCGATACCATCGATCATTCTAGACTGCTTGATCGATTAGGGACTGTGGCAGGCATTGATGGTATAGCATTGGCATGGATGACCTCATTTCTGCTGGACAGGGTTCAGAGAGTAAGGCTGGGACTGCACTGCTCTTCTGATAGTCCCCTGTTCTGTGGAGTCCCTCAAGGGTCGGCGTTATCGCCGCTCCTGTTCAACATCTATCTGAGGCCTCTGCTATATATCATCCGCCGCCACAACCTATCTTTTCATGTCTACGCTGACGACACCCAGTTCTACATTCCTCTGCCCAGGGATGGGGGGGCACAGATAACTCTGGCCACCTGCCTGGAGGAAATTCAAGCCTGGATGGGGGCCAATTATCTTATGCTCAATGGCTCCAAGACGGAGTGCATGGTTTTATGCAATCAGCTATGGTCGGGCGGTTTCCCTACCTGGCCGGACTCGTTTTCATCGGTGCCAGTCACCCAGGTCAGGGATTTGGGAATCATCTTGGACGAGAGATTGACGCTACGACCACAGGTAAACCAGGTGGTGAGTTCTTGTCACTTCCACTTGAAACTCCTGAGGTCGACTTTTCGCTTCATTGAAGAATCGCATAAGATCTCCATGGTCAATGCCATTATTGGAAGTCGATTAGATTATTGTAATGCTTTGTACCTGGGTTTACCTAATAACATCATGCACAAATTACAGCTTATTCAGAATGCCGCTGCGAGGCTACTCACGGGTGTTGGTCGTCGTGACCACATGACGCCATCGCTGAGAGCCCTGCATTGGCTACCCGTGAAGGAACGGGTTCTGTTTAAGACTGGATGCATGGTGCACAGGGCTACCCATGGCAAGGGGCCAGTGTACCTGCAGGAAAAATTCACCAAGTATATGCCCAACCGTACCTTAAGGTCGGCTAATTTGGAAACTTTGGTGATTCCTAAATTTCGTAAGAAAAAATGCGGAGGGAGGACGAGTGCGGTCCAGGGAGCACAGTTTTGGAACTCCCTGCCTCTAAAATTAAGGCTTGAGAATGATCTTTTTAAGTTCAAGAAGCTTTTAAAAACTGAGCTTTTCAGTCTAGCCTATGGAATTACATAGGTTTTTATAGTTCTTTGATCTGCTACTATTTTAAATTTGATCTGTTCCGCTGCCTGTGTGTGTTTTTTTGGTTGTTGCTGTATTGTTGTTCTCGGCGCATCGAGGCCTACGGGTAACTGACTGCGTTTTGTACTTTTTTTGTACTTTTAAGAATTTTAATAAATAAATAAATAAATAATATCGGGAAGTTACTCAGATTGGGGTAAAGGGCCATCACAGCGATCCTTTACCATGTGATCAGCTGTGTACAATCCCAGCAGATCACATGTAAACAGACTTTCTGGTTATTGGCTCTTTTTTTTCCTCAAACAGACATGCGTTTGAGGAAAGGTAAGCTGATCTATCGGGGTCCAGTGAGTACAGCAATAGCAATGATAATCAGGGCACCAATTATCACTGCCCATTAGTGCAGCCTCATCAGTTCAGAAGAAAAATTACTTATTTGCATAATAAAAAAAAATAAAAAAAGACCCTGAGCTAGTGTTAAACACTATTAACACTCTTTGCAACAAAACGGTTAAAATTAGCCTGGTATACAGTACACATGGGAAGGAATCTAGGGTTCCAACTACTGTATGAAAAGATATATATGCAATACAGATTTAGCGGACTTAAAATTAGTTGAATTCCTAACAAAATTCCTGAAGCCCTTGGACTGAGGAACAGTCCACCTCTGCAGCATAGGGAAGTGCTGTCTCTGCTAAGTAAACCTTGTTGTTCTGTCCCTGCCTAGACGTAAGTGCAAGGGGGGGATTTTACTTTTCCTGGAGTTGGACTACTTCAATACAGGGCACTTTCACCCCTTTCCTGCCCAGGCCAATTGTCCGCTTTCAGCGCTGTTGCATTTTGAATGACAATTGTGCGGTCTTGCTACACTGTACCCAAACAACATTTTTATTTAAAAAATTTTAAAGATAGAGCTTTCTTTTGGTGGTATTTTATCAGCACCGGGTTTTTATTTTTTGCAAAATGAAAGACCAAAAATTGAGAATTTTTTTATTCTCAGTTTTTGTTATACATTTTTTGTAAATAAGTCGTTTTTCTCCTTCACTAATGTACGCTGATGGGGCTACACTTATGGGCACTGATAGGCGGCAATAATTGGCACTGACGGGCATCAGTGAAAGGCACTGGTGGACATCACAGATGGGGCTGCACTGATATGTTGCACTGATATGTTGCACTGATATGCAGATGTCCCTACTGAGAAAAGTTGCTCACCGGCTCTCCTCACATGCTGTCAGTGATTGGACACAGCTGATCACATGGTAAAGCGCCTATGTCATAGGCGCTTTTACCATGATGCCGTGTGTTGGAGCAAGACAACGTACCATGGATCGCTGCGCGCCCCTGAGGGTGCCTTATGACGTCTACTGAGACGCTGCAGCCATGAGCCTATTACTGTTTTTTACAGTTGGTAAACGGCTGTTCAGTAAAAGTGATCTGAGAACCGCATTATAGCTGCCTGATCCTTTTTACAGTAATGTAATGGAAAAGCCAAACTCCCCACCTTATCGTTCCTTTGGGGAGCCCGGGACAGCTCTAAATCAGTAGTTACGGTAAATACAGAGGGAATATCGATACCCCAGTCTCCTCTGCGACTAATAAAGCCGGTAACAAGAATTTGGTAAATTCATTTTTTTTTTTTTTTAAAGCTTTCCTTCCCCATGGAAGCAGCCAATCAAGCCTGTTTTGTGCATGATCAGCTGCAGTACAGGGCAGTGTAGACTTTCACAGTCTTAATAGCCCCCTTGTGATGGCAATAAATTAAATAAGGGAAACCTTTTTTCACAAAAGTGTAAATGCTAAAAGTCTATGTGCGCATAGGTCGTGTGTGTGTGTGTGTGTGTGTGTGTGTGTATATAAACAGAAGTTGTGCTACACATTTGATGTATCGTTAAAAACATTGCAGTGAGAGCAATAATTCTAGGGCTGCGATTCATGGTTAACGCTAAGCTAGAACTTGTAAAAGCTTAGAATTGCTCCAGACACGAGGTGGTTGAAGCCTAACTTATGGCTGACCAGTGTTGTATAAATTAACCAAAATGCATTTTTTTTTTTTTAAATCCTCTTATTTGTCAACTTTATTTTAAAAACAAAAGCAGAAAAATTATTGAAATGGTGTGCTAACAAAAGCCTTATGTCCTTTAAAAACATTGTAAACATTATTTAGGAAGGCAAATTTATTATAGCGTTATTGACAAGTTAACCAACACATACTGATCCTTCAGTCTAGGCATCTAGGATTTAATGACTTTTGGTTGTGGAAGGGTTCTGAAATTCTATCCAATTTATTAGAGTGTTTATTTCAGTTTGTTGTAAAGATTTACTGTCCCGGGAAAGAAAGTGAGGGGGGGGTACAAATTTGATAACTGTTGCAACGAATGCCCCAATGCTCTGGTGGCATCTGTCAAATGAGGTGGGAGAAGGGGGAGGACCAAGCCATGCTGTGTGTGTGTGTGTGTGTGTGTGTGTGTGTGTGTGTGTGTGTCTTTGGATGCACACAGCCTGGTTCGGGAGCATACCCACACGAGTGCCCCTATAACAGACAACTTGCTATGGGGCACTCGCAGAAGAGGAGGATTGGAGAGCACCGGCGGGAGACCCTAGAAGAGGAAGCAATACCATAGGACATGTAATTTATAACATGTTTATTATGTTAGGCAAAAAATAGCCTTTATAACCACTTTACCTAGAGATATTTGTTTTGGCTGGAATTTCATTTCTGTCCACTTTACCACTGCTCTTGCATATTAGACAGCTTGACTTAACCACTAAATTACTGAAATTAGCTTTGAGTGTACTTGACTTATTGGCCATATACAAGAGTCTTTTATCATAATTGAATGTCCAAAATGTTCCTCAAAGTATAAAGTTTGCATATCCATTTACAGATTTCACAGCCATGTTTACCTGCTTGTCTATATTTGTTACATTGACTACATGCCTACATTTTACATTTCTGCGGTTTATAAGATGATTTTTTAGTATGATGCCATTCTAAGAGAGATGCTTTCGTGCAAAGAACCCCATAGTAATGTGCATGTTGGTTCACACATTGACTCAGTCCTTTGGAAAAAAGATTTTCTAACTTTTGATTTTGCTACCCTCTAGTGGTTAGAAAAGTGTAGAACAGCTATTTGCAATGAGGTTTAGAAGCACAGGTTTTTTCCTGTAGTCTGAAACGGATTATGGCTATTCTTCATTTAGCTATTGATTAAGCTCATCATATCTTTGCGCTTAAATCTTTTTTGAAGATTACTTCACGCATTGTTTGATTGTAAATAAATGAAAGTGAATTATATTTGAGAGCAATATTAAGGTTGCCATTGCTGATCTAATTTTGAAAATGCTACTTAACTATCAGCAGTGTAGATCAATTTGGCCTTAACAGCTAGAGTTAGTTTCTCAGAACATGTATAAAGATCAGGGCATCTATTTTCACCTGTATTTTAGTGGCCCAGAATGTAGCCAGGATCAGCCAGGGAACTAGACTTTGCAGGAGGTCAGTATTGGCAGCCATCATATTTCTCTTATGGTTGGTGTGCTTTAATGTGACCCTGTCACTAATAAAATATTTTTTGAATTGGGGCTCCTAAAAAACTTTTTATTTTTTTATTCAGAGACCCCCCTGATCTCACTGGTGACTTTCGGATAATACCAGATAGAGTAGTGAATAGCAAGTTATCGAGGGGCACCTGTGATTACTGTGGGGGACCGCAGGAGTAAATCACTCCCAGAAGTGTCAGTTTCTATCAGAATTTCACATCAAGATTTCTTGGCAAGGGAGTTCAGTGCAAGGTTTGCTTTACGTTTGTAAATGATGCCGCGTACACACGATCATTTTTCGGCATGTAGAAAAAAAACTAAGTTTTTCCAACTTCATCATTAAAATGATGTTGCCCACACACCATCGTTTTAAAAAAAAATGCTCTAGCAAAGTGTGGTGACGTACAACACGTACGACGGCACTATAAAGGGGAAGTTCCATGCGGATGACGCCACCCGTGGGAGCTGCTTTAGCTGATTTTGTGTTGGTAAAAGACGATTTGCGATTTTCTGTCTGTTACAGCGTGATGAATGTGCTTACTCCATTATGAACGGTAGTTTTACCAGAACGAGCGCTCCCATCTCATAACTTGCTTCTGAGCATGCACGGGTTTTTAACGTTGTTTTAGCCCACACACGATCATTTTTTACAACCCGAAAAACGACATTGTTTAAAATGTCGTTAAAAAATGCAGCATGTTCGAAAAAAATATTGTCGTTTTTTTTAGAACCCGAAAAATTATGTGAAGCGCACACACGATCATCTTAAATAATTTTTTTTTTAAAACAACGTTTTTTTCATGCCGAAAAATGATCGTGTGTACGCGGCATGAGATCTTTCTTGCCTTGAAGTGTCCAGCTTAAACATTTTAGATTTGTGTAGAATGAAGAAAGGTTAGAACCCCTGCTAGTTTTTGTTACTGCCATCAGGGGATCTGTTGGAGCAATTGCCCCTCAATTTCTGTTTTCCTAACAATGTGTTGGCAAATTATAAGTGAGAAGGACTCTCAAACAGAAATGCAGAAGCCTTTAAATATATATATTTTTTTTAGTAGAGAGAGGCTGAAACCCCTATTTTTTTTATTTTTGTTTGTTTTGCTGTTCCAGGGTTTCCTTCACTTCCTGTCTGTCAAAACATTGTCAGCAGGGCAAAAAGTGAAGGTAAATGCCATTTTATCCAAAATTAGAAATAAGATTTTGGCTTGCCACTTTAACAAGATCTTTAACAATTATACATATTTTATTGGTGCAAAATGTAAATGCAAAATATAAAAAAATAATTAAAAGTGTGTTAAAATTATAGCAGTACTGAAATATTCAAAAATTAAAAGTGTGTTAAAATTATAGCAGTACTGAAATATTCAAAAATATATATATATATATATATATATAAACATCTTTTAACATTATTCCATGCCTGGTCATGTGGATAAATACAAGCTTTTCCATACATATTGTTTGCAGCTTTTACAGTTGTGAGTGTAGTAGTATTGCTCAGCATGTTTGACTCAGTTTCATCAGGAGCATAGGGAAAACCTGGGGGTTAATACACTGGACTAACCAAACGTACCATATATATCAATAAAAAATTATATATGTGGCCTAAAAAGAACAGGGCAGTGTACCCTCCCATGGCACTAGGGGGGTGCCGGTCCTAACATCTGCTCAGTGCCCATATTAACTCAGGACGGAGCCATTACAGGCTGTGGAGGATGTTGAGAAGCTTCTTTTAAGTGCAGTTGTGCACTTCTGAAGTGTTGGTTAAAAAGAAAGGGCACCCTAGCTGGAAGGTAGGTTTTAGCACAAAATGCTGCTATACCTATATGGGACATATTAGTGTGCTTATGTTTCTAAGGATTAACTTGCATTCTAAAGGGTAAGTTCACAGTTAAAAAAAAAAAAAAAAAAAAAAAAAAGCACATCTTTTTGCATTTTTATTTATTTATTAGGAGCCTGTAAAGCATTGCATCTGCGATCAGCAGAGCACTGGTGCCATCTCGGGCTCCTGCAGACTGTCGGTGTAGCTGTCGACCTGTACCTGCTCAGTTAGTAACAGGTTACACCCTAAATATGGGTGTAACCTGTTACTAAAGGTGACATTATCCTTTTAAAGTTACATTTCAACCAAACATACTGTTTCATGCAGTGATTTTTATTATTTCATTAAAAATTTGAATATTATGAATTGCTTGGTGTTGTATCACTAATACCTCAGTGTTATTTATATTGACATCTTCATCTTGTTATCTCTTTTTTCTCTTTTATTTCAGACACCAAAGATGCTGACCAGAAAGATAAAACTCTGGGATATCAATGCTCACATCACATGTCGCTTATGCAATGGTTACCTTATCGATGCCACAACTGTGACAGAGTGCTTACATACCTGTGAGTATTGTTTTACAAATCTGTTCAATTTGGTAATGCTGTGCTCTGAATTTTTTGTTTAAAGAGGCCCACAGGCAATGAACAGCAGTTTACTAAGGAAATGGCTTGGCTTTTCTCCCCCCCCCCCCCCTGACATGTATGCAGACTTATACACCTTATACACCTATTTAATACATGTGTGCATACACTGTAAGGGCTGTAGAGCACAGCAGCTGCAGTGGTTAATTTGGAGAACAGGGACTATAGTGAAAACAATCTACACCACTTGTTGCCCACGTTGTCATTCCAATAAAGGGATTTATGTGGAACCCTGATGTTTCAGGTCTAATGGATGCCACTAAATTTGATATAACCTTATGTGGTAAGGCAGTCAATTAATTTCAGAATTAAATAGAGTAAAACCAAAGCTAAAAAACAAATGATTGTGGTAACCATAAAATGAATCTTGCATTAGGATAACAACATATAATTTTGCATACTGTTGAGGCCATCTATTTACTCTGGTCTCGTTTCCTATCTGCATCTTCTGTGTTGGCGTATTACATGCAGCATATATCCTTGGTTCACAGTTCTGCTTCATCCCACTCCCGGTCTGAGGGCTGCTGTATAGGAGAATACAAGAAGCAGATTCCAAAACAAATACAGGGACTTGCACTAGAGAGGGAAAAAGATGTGTATTCATTTTATTAATGAATACCTAGCTGCAATTGGGTCTGAGCACTTGGTAAACAAAAACTCGCCTTGCAGTTGGACTCCCCCCTGCAATCGATTGGTGAAAGGTCTGGACTGCAGGCATGCCAGTTAAAGTGGAGGTTCACCCAAAAAATACATTTTTAACATTACATTCAGCCGAGTTGTCAGAATGACAATCGGCTGTTTTTTTTCCCCGTACATACCTTATTTTCACCGCCACTTCCGGGTATGTCTTCTGCAGGACTGGGCGTTCCTATCTGATTGACAGGCTTCCGACCGTTGCATACTACGCGTCACGAGTTGCCGAAAGAAGCCGAACGTCGGTGCGCAGGCGCCGTATAGAGCCGCACCGACGTTCGGCTTCTTTCGGCAACTCGTGACGCGTAGTATGCGCCGGTCGGAAGCCTGTCAATCAGATAGGAACGCCCAGTCCCGCAGAAGACATACCCGGAAGCGGCGGTGAAAATAAGGTATGTACGGGGAAAAAAAAACAGCCGATTGTCATTAGGACAACTCGGCTGAATGTAATGTTAAAAATGTATTTTTGGGTGAACCCCGCTTTAAGCACCTGGTCTCTTCCACTATGAAGCCATGAAGATCCTCAGGCATCCAACATTGCGTTTCTGCATTGTCCATTAAGCAAAGGGCTTTCTTCATATTTTCTTAATAATTACAATTTTACATTCAGGAACATTTTTCTGTAATTCTTAGACAAGTTTTTTCACTGATTGTTGAACCTCTTTCCATCTTTACTTCTGAGATGCTCTGACTCTCTAAGATTTCCTTTTTATACTCAATCATGTTACCGACCTGTTGCCAATGAACCTAATGAGCGGTAAAATGTTCTTCCAGCTCTTCCTTTTTAGTAGTCCAAACTTTTTTAGAACGTGTTGCTGCCATCAAATTCAAAATTGCCTTATTTTTTTTTAACCATTTCATTACCTGGCTATGCTTCCTTTTAGACCACATATTTTTCAGGGAAGGGCAGGCCTGACATAGCAGGCAATGTCCCGATACCGATACTAGTATCGGTATCGGGACCGATACCGAGCATTTCCCGAGTACTTGTACTCGGGGAAATGCTCCCGATGCTTCACCCGATACTTGGGCGGGCAGGCAGGGGAGTTGCAAATCTTCTCTCCCCCCGTGCTGTTGACTTCCCCTGTCCGTGCTGCTCTCTCACCTCCCCCTGTCCGTTAGTGCCGTTCTCTCTCCTCCCCCCGTCCGTCCGTGCCGCTCTCTCTCCTTCCCTTCCCCCGTCCGTGTCGTTCTCTCCCCGCCCCCCCCCCCGTCCGTGCAGTTCTTTCCTCCTTCCCCCCCCCCCTGTCCGTCCGTGCAGTTCTTTCCTCCTCCCCCCCCCCCCCCCGTCCGTCCGTGCAGTTCTTTCCTCCTTCCCCCCCGTCTGTCCGTGCAGTTATTTCCTCCTCCCCCCCCCCCCCCCCCCCGTCCGTGCATCTCTCCGTCAGTCCGTGCAGTTTTTTTTGCAGTGCCGCTCTCCCCCCTCAATCTGTCAGGGGGGAGAGCGGAGGTAGGAGCCGCTAAGCCCGGCTCCTACCATTTCTGAATGAACAGAGTCGGTGGTCACCGACTCTGTCCATTCATATAACTGAGCATCGTAACCTCCTGTGTTTACGATGCTTCAGTTTATGAATGGAGGAGCTTCCCTCCATTCATTTCAGCTGAAGCTGCTGAGAAAGGGACTGGGGAATCTGTTTCTCTAGTCCCTTTCTCTGTCTTAAAGGGGAGATGCCAGAGGTCTGTTAAGACCCCTGATATCTCACCAAAGCCCCCCAACAGGGCTGATTAAAAAAAAAAAAAAATTGCAATAAATATTAAAAAATAAATAAAAATAAAATGTAAAAAAAAAAATAAAAAAAAAAACACACTGACAATTCACCCCCCCCTAAAAAATAAATAAATAAAAAAATCACTGTAAAAAAAAAAAAAATAGTGAAAAAAAAAAAAAATACTGTCACATGACATTTAAAAAAAGTATCGGTATTCGGTATCGGCGAGTACTTGAAAAAAAGTATCGGTACTTGTACTCGGTCTCAAAAAAGTGGTATCGGGACAACCCTAATTATTTTTAAAACGCTGATAAAGGCACACTTTCACCCGCTTCCTGCAATGACCAATTTTCAGATTTCAGCGCTGTTGCACTTTGAAAAACAATTGCATGGCCGTGCAACAATTGCATGGCCGTGCAACACTGTGCTCCAAAATACATTTATATATATATATATATATATATATATATATATATATATATATATATATATATATATATATATATATATATATATATATATATATATAAAATTTTTTTTTAGACAGAGCTTTCTTTTGCGAAAATGTATACCAAAAAAATGGCGCCTTTTGGGGATAAGAACATATAAACCAACAGCTTCCCCCTTTAAAATGAACAAATCACTAAACTGTGAATAATTATAAAGTAAAGAATAAGGCGCTATACATGTTATACATGTTATGCTATACAGGTCAGAGCAGAAGTGAGAGGAAGGTGGAGTTGGAGCAGTGGCTGCTAGTGTCTTGTGTTGGGATAGACGCTGTGTGCGGACAGAAGCTGTGTGCGTTAAAGGGCTTCAAGCTGTGTGCGTCCAAGGAGCCAGAAGCTGTGTGCATTGAGGGGCTTGAAGCTGTGTGCGTTTAACTACTTAACCCCCGGACCATATTGCTGCCCAAAGACCAGAGGACTTTTTGCGATTCGGGACTGCGCCGCTTTAACTGACAATTGCGCGGTCGTGCGACGTGGCTCCCAAACAAAATTGGCGTCCTTTTTTCCCCCACAAATAGAGCTTTCTTTTGGTGGTATTTGATCACCTCTGCGGTTTTTATTTTTTGCGCTATAAACAAAAATAGAGCGACAATTTAAAAAAAAATTAATATTTTTTACTTTTTGCTGTAATAAATATCCCCCAAAAATATATAAAAAAAACATTTTTTTTCCTCAGTTTAGGCCGGTACGTATTCGTTTACATATTTTTCATAAAAAAAATCGCAATAAGCGTTTATTGATTGGTTTGCGCAAAAGTTATAGCGTTTACAAAATAGGGGGTATTTTTATGATATTTTAATTAATATATTTTTTTTACTAGTAATGGCGGCGATCAGCGATTTTTTTTTTCGGTACTGTGACATTATGGCGGACACTTCGGACACTTTTGACACATTTTTGGGACCATTGGCATTTTTATAGCTATCCGTGCTATAAAAATGCATTGGATTACTATAAAAATGCCAGTGGCAGTGAAGGGGTTAACACTAGGGGGCGGGGAAGGGGTTAAGTATGCCTGGGTGTGTTCTTACTGTGGGGGGGGGGTGGCCTCACTGGGGGAAACACTGATCTTCTGTTCATACATTGTATGAACAGAAAATCAGCATTTCCCCCGCTGACAGGAACGAGAGCTGTGTGTTTACACACACAGCTCCCGTTCCCCGCTCTGTAACGAGCGATCGCGTGTGCCCGGCGACGATCGCACCCGCCGGGCACACGCACGGGAGTCGGGGGCGCGCGCGCCTCCGGCGGCGCGCACGCGCCCCCTAGTGGCGGCTCAAAGAGAGGACGTATAGCTACGGGCTCTCGCCCAGGAGAGCCGACCTGCCGCCGTATAATGACGGTGCGCGGTCGGCTAGTGGTTAAGGAGCCCAAAGACTGTACGCATCCAAGACTGGGACTGGAAGGTCTGGTGGTTTGAGGGACCAGTACCTATAGCAGCAGTGTTGTTGAAGAGTAGCCAGGGGGGCTTGTAATTTCAGTTAAAAAGGTGGTTAAACCCCTGCGTGGAATTCCCGAGTGGACTTTTTTTTTTTTTTCTCATTTAATAAACGTGAGCTACCAGGCCCTTAACGATATATGCCTGTTTGGTGTGAACTCACTACAAGAAAACGCATCTGCCACGAGAGCTAACAATCCCCTATGTCACAATATCTATATCTACAGACAGAAACTGGGACCAGGCCATATGTGTATATCTTTAACCCCTTCACTACCAAGTCCATACGCCGTATGGACCTACAGAAGTGCGTGGAAATGGTGGCACAGTCTGTACAGCGTACGGACCTCATTTCTCCCTCTCCTATAAGCTTATGGTCACTTCAATGGCCATAAGCTTATATCAGAATTATTTCATCTGACTCTGCTGAACAATTCTATAACTCTGATCAGTGAATTACAACTTGCTGATCAGAGTTATTATCCCTAAATCTGACGGTCACCCCCATCCATGTCCATTTACATCGGCCTCTACATAGAGAACAATGGTTGGTCCGATTGGGCCCGCCTAAAAAGACGGACAGGCAGATCCGACCAGTGGGCTTGTGTGAAAGGGGCCTAAGGCCTTGTTCACACAGGGCATACACAGTGTAGCTTTACAGGAATGCACCTGTAGGTGTTCCATGTATCTCTGTGCAGGCAGTCCCATTGATGTAATTTAAGATGTAGCACCTGCACGAACAGATCTGTTGCTCCCAATTTTACATCCATGTAGGTTCGCATGCATGTCCCTGAGCTCACACTGTCTGCGTTTGGGGTAATTTACCCACACAGATGTCAGATTGGGAACAGCATCTATGCCTGTGCTGCCGTTGCATCCCAATTGACATAAATGGGACTGCCTGTATGTGGATGCATGGAACACCTGTGCATCCCTGTGTGGGTAAACCTGGCCTTCTATGGACGTACACTTTAGTATGCCATATGTGAACAAGGCTTTAGTAGCAATTTAGCAGGAATTTGGTAAGTTATGTTGTGTTCATGTGCACTATTAGTGATATTCGTGTAGTTTTAGCAAAACTTTTGTTTGATAAACATCTGCGCAAATATTGTGCTGCCTTTAAAATCAGTAGCACCTTATTTTTTATTCTACTGGCCATGTGTATTCAAAAAATGTTGGGGGGTTTCTTTTACAAATTCTAAAAGCTGTAAGTGAAAAAGGAAAACCTCCAGATTTTCTAAAACTTTTGCGTACCTCAGATTTTTCACGGTTTCTCAAAAAGAAAAAAATCAAAATTTTACAAATATTTTGTTATAAACTCAATACAGGTTGAGCTTCTATATTTAATAGGAATTTAGCAGGAATTTTGTAAGATTTGCTGTATCTGTTAATGATTTTAGTATATTTTTAGCGAAAATATTGCTTTGGTAAACATTTGCGCAAATATCGCGGGGCCTTAAAAATCAGTTGCACCTTCTTTTTATTCTACTGGTCCTATTCTTTCAGAAAATATTTTGGTTGGGGTGGGGTCTTTCACAAATTCAGAATACTGTAAGGGAAAAATGAAAATCTTCAGATTCTTCAAGAAACGTGTATATTTACATTTTTGTGTACACTCGATTTTAACAATTTTGCAAAAAGGTGCAATGTAAAAATTAAAAATATTTCAGATGTCATATGCTTTCAGAAAATATTTGGTTTGGGGGTCTTTTACAAACTCTGAAAGCTGTCAGTGAAAAATGGAAAACCTCAGATTATTAGAGAAATTTTTGGGTACGTTCCATTTTCACAATTTCACGCAATTAAAAATATACAAATATTTGTTAATTAACTCCATACAGGTTAAGTTTTTATATTTTAGGTTTTTGGAGAAATTTGGATATTTACATTTTTGCTTGCGTTAGTTTTTCACCATTTCACACAAATGCGCAATATAACAATTCTAATTATTTTATCAACTTCATACAGGGTAAGCTTTTATAGTAGGGATTTGGCAGGAATTTGGGCAAATTTTTTTTTTTATATGCTAATAATGGTTTTGGCGTATTTTTTTGTGAATATATTGGTCTGATAAACATTTGCGCAAATACCACGGGGTCTAAAAAATCTGTAACGCCTTTTTATTCTAGGGGTCATATGCTTTCAGAAAATATATGGTTTTGGGGGTCTTTAACAAATTCTGAAAGCTGTAAGGGAAAAATTAAAAGTTACAAATATTTGTTATTTATTGACTCAATACAGGTTAAGCTTTTATATTTAGTAGGAGTTTTGTAAAATGTATTGTTTTTAATCCACTAATAATGGTTTTAGTGTATTTTCTGCAAATATATCAGTTTGATAAACATTTGCGCAAATACCAAGGGGTCTAAAAATCGGTAATGCCTTCTTTTTATTCTACTGATCGTGTGCTTTTAGAAAATATATGGGTTGGGGGTCTTTTACAAACTCTGAAAGGTGAAAAATACTAGGGCTGCAACTAACGATTATTTTCATAATCGATTAGTTGCCCGATTTATTGTTTCGATTAATCGGATAATAGCCTTAAAAAAAAATAACAGTTTTTTTTTTTTGGGCCAGTATGTTTGGGCAGATTACAAAACACAAATTGCTGCAAAAACACATTACATGCTTTCCTGTAGCTTCTCCATTGAAGTATATTGAACCCAAAAAAACGAAATGGCACCGTTTTGCTTTAAAAAGTCCTTGCCCTTTCCAAATACGCAGCAGCTGAAAAAAAAACATGGATGTGAACGTGTCCCATAGGAAAACATGTAAATGAACTGTAGCATGTTTCTGCAAAAAACACCAAAAAACAGAGGTGTGACCCAGGCCTGAGATGTTTAGTAACATTGGGGTTAAAAAAACAAAAATAAGTACAAAAAGAGCAAATAATTCATACTGTAAGGGGTTAATTTTTTTTTTACCGTGGGACAGTGAAAGTAATATTTACAGTAGAGGTAGAGAGGAGGAGGTGGTCGGTGGATGAGCCCGTGTACCCCGCACAGATCATAGTCTTGTACCAGAAGACTGACATCCCTGATGGGCCAGGAGTGGATCTCTGCCTAAATACAATTGCTAACTGTTTCCTAAAACACCCGGGGAGAGCTGCACATGTTAATCAGTCCACTGCTGAGGAGCTGGTCATCTCATCGCTGAGGAGTGATTTCCAAGCACTGCTGCACCTGAAGTTCAGAACGCCAGATCCTGTCGGCTTGCATGAACCACAGCTCCCAGGTCGGGGATGACATGTCTATGAAACCGTCTCTCTGGTAAGAGGCTTATTTATCTGCACCTTCCACTGTTTTCACCCATATTATATGGATGTAGAGTTTTGTCTATACTGAAGCATACAGAAGCAAGCTGATCGTTTGGTGTCAGAAATTAGGAAGTTTCTTGGACTATATATGATTTTTTGCATTTGATTTCAACAGTTCACATTTATATATTTTTTTGGACTATTTTATATATTTTTTATATATATGTGTTTTTCTACACGGGAAATTTGACTGCAGACTTTGTGCTGGTTTAGTTTCACAGATGTGCACCTTTTTTTCTGCACTTTTATGTTTGTGGGTTGCGCATTATTACTTTATTTATAATATTTACAGTAGCAATTTGCTTTTTTGTACCCCATTATGTTACTGGCCGATTAATCAATTATGAAAATTGTAATCGATTAGTTGTTTTGGCCCTAAAAAATACTAAAGCAAAGGAAAAATTGCAAATATGGCCTGGCCACCTGAGTCTACAAAATGGAGCACAGGGCCTGGTAACGTAAGGTTTAAAGTGATTTATTTACAGTGAAATAAAAGACAATCACACACCAGTGAAATGAACATAAACCACACTTGACCAAAAATGCCTTGGTGACAGAATCCTAGCAAACTAACTATATACAATATGTACAAATATATACAATAGGGAAAGCAAGGGTAACAGAGGCAATGTAAGACAAAAAGGGAGAAAGATTGGATACAGGAACAAGGTGAGCAGCAGAAAGGAAACTGAATGTAAGGATAGCTCAAGCGCTGGATGAAGTAAGGCATTCAAAACACTGACCCAAGTTTCAATAGTAGAGATGAGACTTCATTATCCTCGAAGCAGTTGTGGCCATGTGGAGCCCGATCGCTGGAACCTGCTGGCTGCTGGGAGATGCCTGCTGGTGGTTACTGGAACTACAGCTTTTAGCCGGGTGCCGCCACCAGGTCCTCACACAATAAGAACAGGATACATACAGCATACAAATACACGGTACAGCAGACACATACCAATAATATGAAATGTTGGGTTTACATATTCTTTAATCACTACTGGGGTTTTTGATTATTTTTTGCTTCGGTTCTAATATTTTGCAAATAAGTAATATTTCTTGTTCGCTGATGAGACTGCGCTGATGGGCGATAAGGCTGCACTGATGGACATTGATGCAACGCTGGAGACACGCATGTGGGAGGATGTCACGGACGTCCTCCCAGAACTGGAGAGCCACACTGTACCAATTATTTGGCTATAGATTTGGCGGAAAGGGGTTAAAATGACACATCACTGTTTAAACATTTGATGATGTTGTTTTTTTATTTTTTATAAAACATGTTTTTTTTTTTTTTTTAGATTTACAAATCATTGCATTCTACTTATATTCAGCGTTTACACAGCACCCCAATGTTTTTGGAATTGAAATTGTACTTGCATAAGGCACTTATAATCTCTACCACTGTCACTAACAGATTTCTATGATGCACACCAAAAAATCCAATTAACACAAAATGGATGCTAATATCTACAGGACATCAGTTTTACCTCACACTGCAAAATTATTTTACAATTTAATAAAATTCAGGCAATAACAAAATGCAGCAGAGAGCTCGTGATGACTTGAGCACATGATTTGACAAATCAAATGGCCGAGCTCCCTCCTGGCACTTTATTCTCCTCCCATTCCTTAAAATCCATGCAGCTTCGCTCATTTCAGAGTCTGCTGGGATTTATAAATGTGCCACAAATATTTATTTTAAAAAGGAGTGTTTGGTATGGCCACGGGAGAACTATACCACTGCTTTTATAAATTGGCCACTATAGCTCAAGAAAGTTTGCTAAGCACATGGCTGTCTTATTTCCCAAAGCTATACAGACTGCACTGTACACTGATCACTTGCAGTTCAGTATACAAGTAACCATTGTTATGCAAATAGCATTCACTATATGTGAAACCTGCTTCACATTTATTATTCAATTATGAATTAATGAGAACCCTTTATTATACACAAAACATTACTTTTCTATAAATCTTTTTCCTATGTTCTTCCATTCACTTTGCATGAATCCTCTTTTGTTAAATGCTTTCATTGTTCTTTGACTGTACAATCAATACTTTTAAAGAAGAGCAATGATCTACTTAAATTGTATCTGTTCATGTAAAAAAGTCAGCATAATATAAATCATCTCGGCGAAATGCAATTTTATTTCAGAAATCTTGTTTTTCATGTTGGGTTTTCAATTTTCTATCTTGAATTGAATAGGGCAGCCATGCTTGTTTATCTATTCAGTGCTTTTGGCCATACAAAAAAGATTTTTTGTTTTAAATAAGGATGGCTGCATGTTAATCCTTGTATGCTCTCCGTTATTTTTAATTGAAAACCTTTTACCATGGCTTTTCTCTTAACCCCCTTCATCACCATCCCTGGTATGTGGACACTTGCATAAAACACAAAAATCACATGGTATCATTTAAGAGATATACTATATACATGAGACAAAGTTAATTGGATAGAAGAAAGGGGATCAATGGCATTTGAGAGAACTCGCCAGCATCCTGAATTACCAAAATCGCTTTTATTTAAATAAAATGATCAATTATGACAACGGTAGTATAGACAAACACTTCACTTATTCCAACGTAAACCGTCCCATGTGCAAGAATTGTCCAAATGTAAGTAGCATGGCTTACAAGATTCCAGGGCAGTACCCTCCTCAGAGCCAACGCAAGCACACAAAGGCCAGTGTGTGTGTGTGTGTGTGTGTGTGTGTGTGTGTGTGTATAACCACTCATAATGAAAAATCTGCCTTCAACTCCTCCGAATAATAGGGGAGGAGCCAAGTAACTGGTTGCACCTGCCGAACAGCACCTGCCGAACAGCCCCCTATCAGGCTCAACAAACTCACTCATCCCCATAGATGTACTGCAAAAACATAAGATAATGCATAATAAAATGTAATATCTATAATTTAAAGTGATTATAAAGCCTAATTTTGTATTTATTTTTTTCCTTTTTAAAGAAGTAGAACTACATCCAAAATAAAAGGTTTGCCTAGAGTGAGGGAGGAATAAACAAACAGTAAATCTGAGGAAATCCCTGCAAATTAGGGGAATCTTCTGGAGGTCCCCAGGTCACTAGAACTAGTGTCCCTATTGGAAGATTTCCCCTCCTTTTTTTTTTTTTTTTGGGGACAAACCCCACATTTGGGATTTTTTTTTACTTTCAATGATGATGGTAAACCGTACAAGTAGTAATGGGAGTACAGACGGCAATAAAAAATTTAAAAAATGACATGTTCTAATCCCTCTCCACTCTCCAAGCAAAGCTTGTTCATCATTAGTGTTGAGCAGAATACGCCATATTCGATTTTGCGATATATCACGAATATATAGCCGAATATTCAAGAAATATTCGCTAAATTCGAATATTCGTGATATTTTATCGAAATTAAATGTTTGCGAAATTTCGCTATTGCGAATGCGAAAATAATTGCGAAATTTCGACAACTGCGGTAGGAGCACTCTGATTGGCTCAGAATATTTGTGATATTTTATCGAAATTTCGCAAAATGCGAATGCGATATTTATTGCGGAATTTCGACAACTGCGGTAGGAGCCCTCTGGCTCAGAATATTCGTGATATTTTATCGAAATTTCGCAAAATGCGAATGCAATATTTATTGCGGAATTTCGACAACTGCGGTAGGAGCACTCTGATTGGCTCTGATGCAAAAGAAGGGCGGAGAAAATAATCGCGCGATATTCCGATTGCCGAATAATCGCATTGCGATTTTTCGGCAAGATAAAATGATCGCTTCAGCTACTCGGCCCAAGGTCTCTAATCATACCAGCAATGCTTTTAGACGTCGATGGAGATCTCTAGGATGTGATCTGTTCTAAAAATAACATTGAAAAAATTTGAATATTCGGAATAGCGAATATTCACAGCGAAATTCGAAATATATCGCGAATATTCGTGAGCAACACTATTCATCATGGGACTGTTGATGGTCTATTTGAGTAGAGGAGTAAATGTAATATTTCCTTTTTTGTATCTTTGTGATTGACTTTCACTGCGAGCCGGCTGCTCTTTTTAGCGCTTATATTTGTCTGTGTATACAAACATGTACTATACAAAAGACAATGGCCCATAACAAATACCCATACAGTTAGTATTGAAATAGGTCAAAATTGCATATAGCACGTTCAACCCCCCAAACCTATTTATTTCAACCATGAATGGGCTTTTTACCCACTTGCGGACCAGCGACATATCTCTACATCGCTGGCCTTCAAACTGTTATACCAGGATGATGCCTGCAGCTGCTAACTTGTCGCTGGATTGCTTTTACAAGCAGCGGGAGGGAATATGCCCCCCATCCCCCCCTGCCTTTTGTGGCTTTTTTGGGCTCTCCTGTCCGACTGGGATACCTGAGTGACCAGCCAGCGCTTCTGCTGGCTGTTGGAGAGCTGAACAAATCCTGGATCAGCTTTGATCGGCTGTGGTGACCCGGAAGCGATGACCTGGCATCCATTTCTGGTTTACTCGGATGTCAATGGCGATCTTTTCAAAATCCCAAAAGCATTAGAAAACACTGATCTAAGTGTTTTGATTGCTTTTAAGGACAGAGGAGGGATTTGGGATCTTAAAGACCCCCAAATCTCTCCATAAAGATTACCTATTTGTCACAAGGATATTTTTACTTTCCTTATGACCGCAATAAAAGTGATCAAAAAGTTGATGTTGGAAGCAACAGTGTAATTCTTTTATTTATTTTAAAAGGGCCCCAAGACCAATTTGGACATTTGAAATTAGGGGTGTACTAACTTTGGTTGCCAGCGGTTTAGACATTAAAGTGGTTCTAAACCCTTACAGACCACTTTTCCTTACAGGTAAGCCTAGATTAAGGCTTACCTGTAGGTGCAAAAAAAATCTCCTAAACCTACACGGTTTGGGAGATATTTACACTAGAGACTTGCGCCGATGTCTACGGTGCAGGCACACTTTAGAAACGGCGACTGTGCCGTGACTGGCGGCTCCCGCGTGCATGCAGAGGGTTTACTTCCACTTTAGAGGCTGTGTGTTGTTGTTTTGCAAGGACAGCAAATTTACGCTGTTATACAAGCTGTACACTCATTACTTTACATTGTAGTGTAATTTCTTCAGTGTTATCACATGAAAAGATATAATAAAAATATTTACAAAAAATGTGAGGGGTGTGCTCACTTTTGTGAGATACTGTATATTTGCCTATTACTCGATACTATTGTTTAGGGCTGCAACTAACGATTATATTCATAATCGATTAGTTGGCCGATTATTGTTTAGATTAATCGGATAATAGCCTTAAAAAAAACAGTTATTACATTTTTACATTTTTTTAGGCCAATTTGTTGTTGGGCAGATTACAAAACGCAAATTGCCGCAAAAACACATTACATGCTCTTCTGCAGCTTCTCCATTGAAGTATATTGAACCAAAAAAAAAAAAAAGCACCGTTTTGCGTTAAGTCCCACCCCTTTCCAAATACGCAGCAGCTGAAAATCATGGATGTGAACGTGTCCCATAGGAAAACGTGTAAATGAACTGTAGTGTGTTTCTTCAAAAAGCACCAGAAAACAGAGGTATGAACCCAGGCCTGAGATGTTTAGTAACATAATGGGGTTAAAAAAACAAAAATAAGTACAAAAAGAGCAAATAATCGCTACTATAAGGGGTTCAATTTTTTACTGTGGGACAGTGAAAGTAATATTTACAGTAGCGATTTTGCTTTTTTTTGTACTATAAAGGGATAATTTTAGTTGTTTTAACCCCATTATGTTACTGGCCGATTTAATTGATTATGAAAATTGTAATCGATTAATTTCATAATCGATTAGTTGTTTTTAGGCCCTACTATTGTTACTGTCTGTTTTCATTCTTAAAACAAGTTCACAGTAAAGATAATTTCTGTGTTCAGTACGACTTGTGTCCATTTACTGTGGTATTGCACTTGCATTACCGCTAGGTGTGCCAGAGGAATTGAGAGGGTTCTTGGGGTTGAGAGGCAGAGTACAGAATAAAATATATTCAAGAGGCACCTACGCGGGGGTAGTACTACACAAATGTAGCAATCCAGTAGTGCTATTTAGCTACAAAAATGGCAGATACACAGATTGTCTGGTTGTGTATTTGTTTAGTGCTATGTATGTAATTCAGAATTGCTGTTGTTCATATTACCCAAGCACACCTGTGCTCTATTGTGTGTTACTGGGTACTATGCACGTCGTGAAAATGCAGTTCAGTTTGGGGAACCAGTTCTCAAAATTGATATTGGGTAACTGCAGAGAAGAGCAATCAACTGATGGGCATGGAGGAAATCAGCTATGAGGAAAGATTGGAGCAACTGAATCCATTTCCTCTTGCAAAGAAGAGATTAAGCCCGGGTTTACACTAGCATGATCTTGGACATCGCATGTGATTTGGCACCTGCACTGCAGGTGCCAATCGCATGCGATGTCTGTGAGATGTGAGTTCAGCTATACAGTTGTGTGGCTGAACTGGCAATAAATTTGCAGGAAAAAAAATGCAGGGACTTTTCCCCGCACGTATGGGTGTTCTCACCTATCGGATCCAATTTCTGTGCGAGTTCACAGTTTGCACTGCGATCTGTGAATCGATCTGGGAGTGTCATAAACAATGTATTGACGCCCGCAGTGGTTCACAGAAGGCAGTGTGAACTGTCTGCGGGAAAGAAGCGATGCATGAACTGGAGCTGGTTCCCGCATTGCACTAGCCTTAACCCTAGGCTAAGGGGGATATGATCATCAACATGTACGAATACATAAGTGGTCCATATAGTGAACTTGCGCTAGTTATTCACTTTAAGGTCATCACAGAGGACACCGTTTACGTCTAGAGGAAAAAGATTTATAGCCAGATTCAGGTAGTGTTAATCTAAGCCGTCGTACATTTAAGTGTATTCTCAAATTGAGATACACTTAAATGTAGCTAAGATACGACGGCCTGCGCCGTCGTATCTTAGCTGTCTAGTTCTTCCGGCCGCTAGGGGCGTGAACGCTGATTTACGCCTAGAATGCATAAATTAGCGAGATACGCCTATTCACGAACGTACGTTTGCCCGTCGCAGTAAAGATACGCCGTTTACGTAAGGCGTTTTCAGGCTTAAAGTTAGTCAAACAAATAGCTGGCGGAAGCCGCTCACATCCTTCGGTGGGCCGAAAAGGTACGTCCCGGCTCTGTCGGCCGTGTACATTCCGGGGGTACAGAACTGGCAGGCCGACTAGTTAAGTCGCCAAACGCTAGACCAAGGGGAATGGTCGCTACATGGATGTGTTTCAGAGCCTGTGTCTGAAATGGGGCACTCCAGACGTGGATCTTCTGGCGTCCCGTCTCAATCGGAAGGTGTCACGGTTCGTGGCCAGGTCAAGAGATCCGTGGGCGGACGCGTCAGACGCGTTGGTAGCACCGTGGAGTCACTATCGCGTACTCTACGCCTTTCCTCCTCTGAATCTTCTTCCTCGCCTGCTGCGCAGAGTGGAAGCCGAAAGAATACCAACGATCCTGATCGCTCCAGATTGGCCGCGCCGTCCCTGGTACGCGGATCTTGTGCGTCTGGTGGCAGACGTTCCTTGGTGTCTGCCCCTACAAGGAGATCTACTGTCGCAGGGTCCGATCTTTCACCCTGCTTTACAGTTGTGGAAAAATATGCAGCGCTGAAAATTCTTATAAAGAGCAAATAATGCATCAATGTGATGATAACACAGTGACCTGTGAATGAGTGTCCATTTGAAACAACCAACACGAAAAGAAAACACAAAGAAAAAGTCCATCAATAGGGGGTGTATGACCACATCCTCATCATTGGAAAAACTTTCTGCACGGTAGAATCAGAAATAGATGGAATACTCTTACCAGATGACGTGGATCTGCTTGTCAGCGACAACAGATCACAAAGGCATGTAAGGGCTCCGCTCGGCTCTGCTCGGCTGGATGATGGCACAGTAGTAGACTCACCACGGGGTATCCTGTTGGATGGCTGTAAGCCTGGACTGGAACCTCACCGTAGGTGTACTTGCTTAAACTCGAATCCGTGAACAGGAACAGAGGGTCCACTTCTTTAAACGCCAACTGGTGATGCGAACAGTGGTGTCCACTGATGCAAGGTGCACACTGGTATGGAGTTTTGAAAAAACTTTGCATCCAAGCAAGTCATACAGGGAAGAGAAAGAAAACAATGCTCCGGATGGTGCAGGTAAAAGAGGGTAGGTTTTATTGAAATAAAACCAAACAACATGAAAGTGATCACTTCAGTATAAAATTGAATAAAAGCAATATGGGGTGCAGGTATAGCAAGCCCGACGCGTTTCGTCCAAGTGGACTTCAACTGGGGCATCTACCTTCACCCCCATATTGCCACATTATATATAATAAAAATGCTTAGTCAAACCGAGTGGGCGGACCAATCGAGTAAGCTCGGTAATTAACCAATCAGATCGGGCAGTACTCCTGACCCAAATGGTTACCAATCATCAATCAGCTTTTTGAGAGACAGGAAATGAGTGAACAAAACCTTATCAGAAAAACATACAGTTACAGAAAAAGGAAAACAGATATTCCACCATTCCCATTATGCAACCTATGTTAAACTCATGAATTCATTATGCAACCTGTATTAAACTCATGGGCTCATATCAGTGGTTATTTTGAATAAACCAAAAGAAAGGGGAAGTGAAAAGTGGGGAGGGATGTTGGCCACCTGTATCTGGGCTGTAATCGATACTCTCCACCTTTCTGTTGAATCAGCACATATTGGAACTTCCCATAGATCCAGACTAGCCTGCAGCAAATGCAGGAAGTGTTCACCAATGTACTGTCTGGGGACACAGGCCAGTGCGCCGCTCGATCTTCCTTGCAGCGCTAGCCTGGCGTCCCCAGACATCCTAGAACCACCCTGGAACGCAACGCCCATGTGCGGGTTCACGCCGCGCGTGACGTCATCACGCGACGGGAAGGCGCATGGCGCTCAGTGGCCAATGGGAGTGCGGTGCCACTAAACACATGGCGTTCGATGGCCAATGGGAGCGCGGCTCCTCCGGCGTGTGAATCCAACTGAGAAGCACCGCGCAACCATGTCCATCAGGGTTTTAGTTTAAATGTACTGGCAGGCACTTAACATATAGGCGAAAAGGTAGAAAACCTTCTATGCTCATACATGCGGCCAAAGAAATAATCATCCCTGCGTGCTCCTAAATTAAAATAAAGCGTGCATGGGGAATGAAGTGAGAAAAGGGGGAAATGTCGCCCTCAAGGGGAGAAAAAAGGGCAGCACAACCTCAAGACATATTGCACAGAAGGCATATGTCATAAAGTGCAGAAAATATATGTACATCTATGGGCTATAAATATACATCTCTCAAAATATAAAACATATAAAGAATACAGAACAAAAAATAGTTGCTGGATCTATTAAGGATCACAGTTAAACTAAACAAATTATACATCTGTGGTTTGCCAAACAGAAAAAGAGACAAAAGTGAATTAAAATGACTCAAACAATAATATGGTTAGGAATAAGGTTAAGCCTTATTTATGAAGGAATTTATATCCCATTCTACGTTCATACCAAATGGTTGGTATGTACGTAGTTCATGTATCCAGTATGTTTCTAACTGCGATACACCCCGTATGCGGGATTCACCTCTCCAGTGGGGTACAAAACGATCAATTACCAAAAACTGAGTCCCATGGGGATTTTTATCATGACATTGTAAATAGTGTCGTGGAACACTATGGTTAGTTTTGCCCAGCAGGATGTTAGCTATATGCTCATTCACTCGAACTGTAAAGGTTCTAATGGTCCTCCCGATATATTGTTTCTTGCAGGGGCAAGTTAGAAGGTAAACAACGTATCGGGTGGCACATGTCGTGAAATGTTTCATCTGGTATATTTTAGAGGTGGTCGTAGACTGGAAAGTTTCACTTTTCCGTCTGCCACTTGTGTTGTGCAAACACACATTACACCTGCGGCAGGGGAAGAAAGCCCTGCAGTCCTGAAAAAAGGTGACCTGTTTCGGGGGATCAATAACATTCGGGGCTATCTGTCCTTGAATGGATCTGGCACCCCTAAAGATAACGCCCGCCCTGTCTGGTATGACTGGACCCAAAACTCTGTCATTTCTTAGAACACCCCAGTGTTTTGCAAGTATCTCTTTGATTTGCCTGGACTGGACAGAATATGTAGTGAAGAAAGACCACCGGAATTTATCATCCGTGGCTTTCTTTGGGCGAACCTCCAGAAGCGAACTGCGATCTAAACGTAAGATTCGCTCAATTTCTGCTTCCAGTTCTCCTACTTCGTATCCCTTCTCTATAAATCTGTCTTTCAGGACCGTAGATTGGACAATAAAGTCCTCAGTTTTAGTACAATTCCGCCTCAGTCGTAAAAACTGGCTCCGAGGGACGGATTTTAACCACTGGGGATGGTGGCAGCTATCCAGCGGTATATAACCGTTACGATCGGTCGGTTTGAAGTATGTACTAAATTCCAGATGTTGTTCGACTACTTTGATCTCCAAGTCGAGAAAATGTACAGAGGTAGAACTAGCCTCATGGCTCAGTCGAATGCCTCTGTCATTGTTGTTCAATGTCGACATGAAGTCGTTAAGCGATTCTGGGTCGCCCTTCCATAAGAGGAGGATGTCGTCTATATATCTGGCCCAAAGGACCAGTTCTGGTCTTTTAAGGGCATAGACGACATCCTCCTCCCATTTAGCCATGTAGAAATTGGCCAGACTGGGGGCAAATTTGGCCCCCATGGCCACACCCCTGGTTTGCAAATAAAAATTGTTTTGAAACCAGAAATAATTATGTTGGGCTGCAAAAATGAGGAGCTGCATGATAAAATTACGTTGTATCACCGACAGGGTGGTGCTCAGAGACAAATAATACTCCACTGCATCGAAACCCAATTGGTGAGGAATACACGTATATAATGCAGTCACATCCGCAGTGGCCAGAATCATGTCGTCACTAAAGGAAACTGATTCCAATAGCCTGATGGTGTCACCCGTATCTTTAAGGTAGGACGGCATGAGTCTGACCAATGGTTGAAGATGGAAGTCCACATATTTGCCTATCCTGGATGTGACCGAATCAATCCCGCTGACTATCGGGCGGCCAGGGGGATTGATTGGGTCTTTGTGAACCTTGGGGAGGTAATATATAGCTGGAATCCTAGGTACAACTGGTATCAGGAAATCACGCTCTTTTTTGTTCAGAATCCCCAAAGAGAAGCCCTCATTAACCAGCTCAACGAGGCACTTCTTATATTGGGAAGTGGGATTAGTATGGATCAGAGAATATGTTTCTGAATCTCCCAATATTTTGTCCATTTCTTTGACATAGTCAGCCTTGTCCAGCACGACTAAGGCTCCCCCCTTGTCGGCCGGACGGATGACTAAGTCTTTTTGTTCACAGAGTTTTTTTAAACCTCTCTTAATTTTTGGGTCAGTATGTATTTTTTTATTTTGAAGTTTATCAAGGTCTTCCAACACCAAACTCCGGAAAACATTAATGGCCGGAGCAATAGCTCCCGGAGGGTTGAATAAGGAAGGGTTGGCTAGCCCCGTGTGAATATGGACATCCGGGGGTTTAGGGACAGTGGGAGCAGGGATGAAAGGAGGGGATAAAAAATGTCTCTGAATGCTCAGCTTGCGGGTAAATTTTTGTACGTCTATGAATGTAGAGAATTTATTAAGTGTCCGTGGAGGGACGTACTTCAAACCCTTATCAAGGATAAGTTTCTCCTCATCTGTTAGAACGACTGAGCTGAGATTAAAGACACCCGCCCCGCTCATACCTTTCTTTTTTTTGCTCTGGACCCTGTGACCCCCTCGGGTGCCTCTTCTCCTCCTGGGCTTCCTGGGTAATCTTGCATCACCCTGTGAAAACCCTCGTTATAAGAGGGCCCTGAATGGCCCTGATTATAACTATATGGGGACCGGGATGTCCAATCGTCATCTCTATTGTGATGGCTATAGTACTCCCCGTTTCCATAGTCCTCTCTTATAGGGGGAAATCTATTATAAACCTGAGTGGGTGTTCTATATTGATATTCACGATTGTCTCGATTATCATGATGGTAGTCCCCACGACCATCCCGGTGATCAAAAGATCTCCTAGGACTCTCATGGTATTGAATAGCAGGTTTTTTAATCGATAAGAAGCGTACCAGATTGACACTCATTGATAAAGAGATCAAAGACTTAAAAGAAAAACTGACTCCATATAAACATTCTGCGGAATATATCTCCCTTTCTACAAGCCTTAAAAGTCACTTGGAGAAGGAGGAGAAAGACCAAAGATTAAAAAAACAGAAAAAATATAACAGGGATGTGACTGACTATAGATCTAGTTCAGTGTTTACTTGGCAGAAAAAGATTTCCCAATCCCTTATTTCTGATGCTGAAACATCAGAAATGGAGGTCACGGCATCTGCAAGTCAGAATATAGAGAGAACCCTCACTTTTGCCCCTTTGACCAAAGAGGGTCCTAATAGGGCATCCAATGGCTCTCTTCTACCCAAAAATAGACCCCCTAAACCTTCTGGACAACAGAATAAACCCTTCAAACCCAAACCCTACCCTGTACGCCCCCCCCCCCAATAAGGGTGGGAACTTCAGAGGAAGGGATGGAGGTCCTTTTCGGGGACAGCCAGGCGATATTCAATACCATGAGAGTCCTAGAAGATCTTTTGATCACCGGGATGGTCGTGGGGACTACCATCATGATAATCGAGACAATCGTGAATATCAATATAGAACACCCACTCAGGTTTATAATAGATTTCCCCCTATAAGAGAGGACTATGGAAACGGGGAGTACTATAGCCATCACAATAGAGATGACGATTGGACATCCCGGTCCCCATATAGTTATAATCAGGGCCATTCAGGGCCCTCTTATAACGAGGGTTTTCACAGGGTGATGCAAGATTACCCAGGAAGCCCAGGAGGAGAAGAGGCACCCGAGGGGGTCACAGGGTCCAGAGCAAAAAAAAGAAAGGTATGAGCGGGGCGGGTGTCTTTAATCTCAGCTCAGTCGTTCTAACAGATGAGGAGAAACTTATCCTTGATAAGGGTTTGAAGTACGTCCCTCCACGGACACTTAATAAATTCTCTACATTCATAGACGTACAAAAATTTACCCGCAAGCTGAGCATTCAGAGACATTTTTTATCCCCTCCTTTCATCCCTGCTCCCACTGTCCCTAAACCCCCGGATGTCCATATTCACACGGGGCTAGCCAACCCTTCCTTATTCAACCCTCCGGGAGCTATTGCTCCGGCCATTAATGTTTTCCGGAGTTTGGTGTTGGAAGACCTTGATAAACTTCAAAATAAAAAAATACATACTGACCCAAAAATTAAGAGAGGTTTAAAAAAACTCTGTGAACAAAAAGACTTAGTCATCCGTCCGGCCGACAAGGGGGGAGCCTTAGTCGTGCTGGACAAGGCTGACTATGTCAAAGAAATGGACAAAATATTGGGAGATTCAGAAACATATTCTCTGATCCATACTAATCCCACTTCCCAATATAAGAAGTGCCTCGTTGAGCTGGTTAATGAGGGCTTCTCTTTGGGGATTCTGAACAAAAAAGAGCGTGATTTCCTGATACCAGTTGTACCTAGGATTCCAGCTATATATTACCTCCCCAAGGTTCACAAAGACCCAATCAATCCCCCTGGCCGCCCGATAGTCAGCGGGATTGATTCGGTCACATCCAGGATAGGCAAATATGTGGACTTCCATCTTCAACCATTGGTCAGACTCATGCCGTCCTACCTTAAAGATACGGGTGACACCATCAGGCTATTGGAATCAGTTTCCTTTAGTGACGACATGATTCTGGCCACTGCGGATGTGACTGCATTATATACGTGTATTCCTCACCAATTGGGTTTCGATGCAGTGGAGTATTATTTGTCTCTGAGCACCACCCTGTCGGTGATACAACGTAATTTTATCATGCAGCTCCTCATTTTTGCAGCCCAACATAATTATTTCTGGTTTCAAAACAATTTTTATTTGCAAACCAGGGGTGTGGCCATGGGGGCCAAATTTGCCCCCAGTCTGGCCAATTTCTACATGGCTAAATGGGAGGAGGATGTCGTCTATGCCCTTAAAAGACCAGAACTGGTCCTTTGGGCCAGATATATAGACGACATCCTCCTCTTATGGAAGGGCGACCCAGAATCGCTTAACGACTTCATGTCGACATTGAACAACAATGACAGAGGCATTCGACTGAGCCATGAGGCTAGTTCTACCTCTGTACATTTTCTCGACTTGGAGATCAAAGTAGTCGAACAACATCTGGAATTTAGTACATACTTCAAACCGACCGATCGTAACGGTTATATACCGCTGGATAGCTGCCACCATCCCCAGTGGTTAAAATCCGTCCCTCGGAGCCAGTTTTTACGACTGAGGCGGAATTGTACTAAAACTGAGGACTTTATTGTCCAATCTACGGTCCTGAAAGACAGATTTATAGAGAAGGGATACGAAGTAGGAGAACTGGAAGCAGAAATTGAGCGAATCTTACGTTTAGATCGCAGTTCGCTTCTGGAGGTTCGCCCAAAGAAAGCCACGGATGATAAATTCCGGTGGTCTTTCTTCACTACATATTCTGTCCAGTCCAGGCAAATCAAAGAGATACTTGCAAAACACTGGGGTGTTCTAAGAAATGACAGAGTTTTGGGTCCAGTCATACCAGACAGGGCGGGCGTTATCTTTAGGGGTGCCAGATCCATTCAAGGACAGATAGCCCCGAATGTTATTGATCCCCCGAAACAGGTCACCTTTTTTCAGGACTGCAGGGCTTTCTTCCCCTGCCGCAGGTGTAATGTGTGTTTGCACAACACAAGTGGCAGACGGAAAAGTGAAACTTTCCAGTCTACGACCACCTCTAAAATATACCAGATGAAACATTTCACGACATGTGCCACCCGATACGTTGTTTACCTTCTAACTTGCCCCTGCAAGAAACAATATATCGGGAGGACCATTAGAACCTTTACAGTTCGAGTGAATGAGCATATAGCTAACATCCTGCTGGGCAAAACTAACCATAGTGTTCCACGACACTATTTACAATGTCATGATAAAAATCCCCATGGGACTCAGTTTTTGGTAATTGATCGTTTTGTACCCCACTGGAGAGGTGAATCCCGCATACGGGGTGTATCGCAGTTAGAAACATACTGGATACATGAACTACGTACATACCAACCATTTGGTATGAACGTAGAATGGGATATAAATTCCTTCATAAATAAGGCTTAACCTTATTCCTAACCATATTATTGTTTGAGTCATTTTAATTCACTTTTGTCTCTTTTTCTGTTTGGCAAACCACAGATGTATAATTTGTTTAGTTTAACTGTGATCCTTAATAGATCCAGCAACTATTTTTTGTTCTGTATTCTTTATATGTTTTATATTTTGAGAGATGTATATTTATAGCCCATAGATGTACATATATTTTCTGCACTTTATGACATATGCTTTCTGTGCAATATGTCTTGAGGTTGTGCTGCCCTTTTTTCTCCCCTTGAGGGCGACATTTCCCCCTTTTCTCACTTCATTCCCCATGCACGCTTTATTTTAATTTAGGAGCACGCAGGGATGATTATTTCTTTGGCCGCATGTATGAGCATAGAAGGTTTTCTACCTTTTCGCCTATATGGTAAGTGCCTGCCAGTACATTTAAACTAAAACCCTGATGGACATGGTTGCGCGGTGCTTCTCAGTTGGATTCACACGCCGGAGGAGCCGCGCTCCCATTGGCCATCGAACGCCATGTGTTTAGTGGCACCGCACTCCCATTGGCCACTGAGCGCCATGCGCCTTCCCGTCGCGTGATGACGTCACGCGCGGCGTGAACCCGCACATGGGCGTTGCGTTCCAGGGTGGTTCTAGGATGTCTGGGGACGCCAGGCTAGCGCTGCAAGGAAGATCGAGCGGCGCACTGGCCTGTGTCCCCAGACAGTACATTGGTGAACACTTCCTGCATTTGCTGCAGGCTAGTCTGGATCTATGGGAAGTTCCAATATGTGCTGATTCAACAGAAAGGTGGAGAGTATCGATTACAGCCCAGATACAGGTGGCCAACATCCCTCCCCACTTTTCACTTCCCCTTTCTTTTGGTTTATTCAAAATAACCACTGATATGAGCCCATGAGTTTAATACAGGTTGCATAATGAATTCATGAGTTTAACATAGGTTGCATAATGGGAATGGTGGAATATCTGTTTTCCTTTTTCTGTAACTGTATGTTTTTCTGATAAGGTTTTGTTCACTCATTTCCTGTCTCTCAAAAAGCTGATTGATGATTGGTAACCATTTGGGTCAGGAGTACTGCCCGATCTGATTGGTTAATTACCGAGCTTACTCGATTGGTCCGCCCACTCGGTTTGACTAAGCATTTTTATTATATATAATGTGGCAATATGGGGGTGAAGGTAGATGCCCCAGTTGAAGTCCACTTGGACGAAACGCGTCGGGCTTGCTATACCTGCACCCCATATTGCTTTTATTCAATTTTATACTGAAGTGATCACTTTCATGTTGTTTGGTTTTATTTCAATAAAACCTACCCTCTTTTACCTGCACCATCCGGAGCATTGTTTTCTTTCTCTTCCCTGTATGACTTGCTTGGATGCAAAGTTTTTTCAAAACTCCATACCAGTGTGCACCTTGCATCAGTGGACACCACTGTTCGCATCACCAGTTGGCGTTTAAAGAAGTGGACCCTCTGTTCCTGTTCACGGATTCGAGTTTAAGCAAGTACACCTACGGTGAGGTTCCAGTCCAGGCTTACAGCCATCCAACAGGATACCCCGTGGTGAGTCTACTACTGTGCCATCATCCAGCCGAGCAGAGCCGAGCGGAGCCCTTACATGCCTTTGTGATCTGTTGTCGCTGACAAGCAGATCCACGTCATCTGGTAAGAGTATTCCATCTATTTCTGATTCTACCGTGCAGAAAGTTTTTCCAATGATGAGGATGTGGTCATACACCCCCTATTGATGGACTTTTTTTCTTTGTGTTTTCTTTTCGTGTTGGTTGTTTCAAATGGACACTCATTCACAGGTCACTGTGTTATCATCACATTGATGCATTATTTGCTCTTTATAAGAATTTTCAGCGCTGCATATTTTTCCACTATTTTATTTTCAATTTTTGTCATATTGCTTGTGTGGCTGCTCACTTGATATTTTTAGATTAGCGCAGTATTTTCCCCTTTTTTCACTGCTTTACAGTTGTTGGCTTTAACGGCGTGGCTGTTGAGAACCAGGTGCTGAAGGATCGAGGCCTGTCGGACTCGGTGGTCTCTACCATGCTACGAGCACGGAAGTCTACTTCACGGAAGATTTACCATCGTACTTGGAAGGCTTGCATCTCTGTGTGAGGAGATGAATTGGCACCCTCGTACATATGTGATGTCCCGGATGCTGCTGTTCTTACAGCGTGGAGTGGATCAGGCTCTCGCCTTAAGTACGATTAAGGGTCAGATTTCGGCATTGGCTGTTTACTTTCAGCGACCCTTGGCAGCGCACTCTCTGGTGCGTACGTTTGTGCAGGGGGTTCGGCATGTGGCCCCTCCTGTGCGTCCTCCACTGCCTCTGTGGGACTTGAATTTAGTCCTCTCGGTGCTTCAAGAGTCTCCGTTTGAGGACATTCGAAAAATTCCTTTGTTGACTCTGTCCCAGAAGGTGGTCTTTCTGGTGGCGATTACTTCGGCAAGACGAGTCTCTGAACTAGCGGCCTTGTCTTGCAAGGCTTCCTACCTGGTCATCCACAGGGATAAGGTGGTGCTGCGGCCACAGCCATCATTCCTTCCTAAGGTTGTTTCGGCTTTTCACATTGAGGACATTGTTCTTCCGTCCTTATGTCCTCGGCCGAAGAACCCGAAGGAAGCCATGTTGCATTCCTTGGACATGGTTCGAGCCCTATGGATGTACCTGTCTGCTACGGCTCAGTTTCGGAGGTCAGATTCACTGTTCGTGTCAGTGACTGGTCCTAAGACGGGTCTGGCGGTCTCGTCGGCCACCATTTCTAGGTGGATCAGACAGGTCGTGCTTCAGGCCTATGCCCTAAAGGTGCGGGCGCCCCCCTTTCCAGTTTGGCAGTTTGGGAGTTAACCACAGGGGGCGCTGAAGGAGTTAGGCTTCACCTAGTGTGTGTGTTTACAACTGTAGGGGGGTGTGGCTGTAGGTCTGACGTCATCGATCGAGTCTCCGTATAAAAGGGATGACTTGATCGATGCAGCCGCCACAGTGAAGCACGGGGAAGCCGTGTTTACATACGGCTCTCCCCGTTCTTCAGCTCTGGGGAGCGATCGCGAGGGGGTGGCTAGAAACGAATAGCCGCGCCCTCGTCCCGGGGGGGGGGGGGGGAATCCCGATCGGACCCGCGGAAAGGCGGGGACGTACATGTACGCCCATATGCCTCTACGTGCCATTCTGTGGACGTACATATACATGCGGCGGTCGGCAACCGGTTAAAGTGCTTCACCCGAACTGACAGTCAAAATGCACTCGCCATATTTGACCTTCAGGCATATAAACATTCTCTCAGGATCCTTCTTGATACAATCTCTCCCAAATAGGATCAATTCCCAATAAATCCAACACAGATGGCTCCTTGGTGAAAAAACTGTGTTCCAATCATTCAATCTGGAAAAATTCAAAACGGCTCCATCGCAATGAGCCACAAAAATGGGGATAGTGTAATACCGTTTTTATTTAAAAGCTTTGCATGGTAAAACAGTGCATACAGGCAAGTACACACACAGCTATGAATGAAGGCAGCAACCGGGTTTATCACAGTGAGCAATATACACCCCGGCATGTAGTGGTGCAACGGATCGTGACTGATCCTTGATCCGAACGGGTCGACCTGTTCAGATCGGCACACAACGCGATTTGCGGAGCGCTCCGCTGCCTTCGGCCTTAGGAAAGGCCGCGGCTTTGGCTTGGCTCCGGAGCGGCAGCCATCTTGGTAAACCCGGCGGCGGCTGCCTAGGTGCGCACTGACGTCATCACCCCTCCCTCAACTGCTCGTGGATTTGATCTGACCAGCTTCTATTCTGTGGGAGAGCTTGTGAATATTACAGTGAGTGGGGGCAATTGTGAATATTACAGTGAGTGGGGGGCAATTGTCAATATTACAGTGAGTGGGGGGCAATGGTGGACATTACAGTGAGTGGGGGGCAATGGTGGACATTACAGTGAGTGAAGGGCAATGGTGGATATTAGTGAGTGGGGGGGGGCAATGGTGGATATTACAGTGAGTGGGGGGGGGGGGCATGGTGGATTTACAGTGAGTGGGGGGGGGGCATGGTGGATTTACAGTGAGTGGGGGGGGGCATGGTGGATTTACAGTGAGTGGGGGGGGGGCAATGGTGGATATTACAGTGAGTAGGGGGGGCAATGGTGGATATTACAGTGAGTGGGGGGGGCAATGGTGGATATTACAGTGAGTGGGGGGCATGGTGGATATTACAGTGAGTGGGGGGCATGGTGGATATTACAGTGAGTGGGGGGCAATGGTGGATATTACAGTGAGTAGGGGGGGCAATGGTGGATATTACAGTGGGGAGATGATGTGGATATTACAGCAGTGGGGGAGATTGTGGATATTACAGTGGGGAGATGTATATTACAGTGGGGAGGCGGGGGATTCTGATATATGGGGAATTCTGATGTATGGGGGCTCTGATGGGGGAATCTGATGTGTACAATTATGATTTTTTTTTTTTTGCTAATCCAAAAAATTATCTGATCCCTGAGGTTTTTGATCCGTTGCACCCCTACCAGCATGCATCTAAGCTGTTTAAAACTTAAAAACACATTGCTCCAGTGTGAAGGCGTGCTGTGTCAAATCTCTATGCATTTTGCGTGTCTCGAGTGATGCATAGAGATTGGCCACACCAATGTAAAACAACCTAACTGGTTGGTTTTATCACAAAACCTTACCAAATATTAATGTTACATTTTTGCTTGAAAAATTCACTTTTTTTGATATGGAAGTGTCCCACAGTGGGTTATCAATAGTGTGACAAGGGTGTATTTGATTTAAATCAAGTTGATTTAAATCACAATTTAAATCACTAATAAAATAGCTTGATTTAAATAATATTTTTTTAAAAGCAACTGTCGTCTGTCCGGAAACGGCTCCTCCTCAGACCTACTCACCGACAGTTCCATTCACTTTATTGGGACGGTTGGTGATGCGGCAGTGACACAACAAGGTGAGGGACGTGGCAGCAGTAGGTGAGTGGATGCCCGCTAACAGGCGCTGCCATGATGGATTTGAAATGGCAGGTGCTGGTAGTTAGAATCTTTAATATTTGCAAACAAATTGAAGGTGTCCTATTTTTAGAATAATAAGCTGTCAGGGGAGTAAACGCAATATCGGAACCAATTCAATCATAGTTTGTAGTGTACATAGATTTTCATTTTGGGATAAAGGAATATTCCTGAACTTTGGTTTATCTCATGGTTACTGTGAAATTATGTGAATGCACCAATGCAGCGCATATTATTTCAGCTTGCAGACTTTGGATTCATTGAATGAGTTTACCAAAATGTTGAATACAGTAAAACCTTGGTTTGCGAGCATAATTTGTTCCAGAAACATGCTTGTAATCCAAAGCACTTGTATATCAAAGCATTTTTTTTACAGGGTATAAAAGAGGAGAGGTGCCTCTAAGTGTAGCAATAAGTTGATAAATGTTGTACCTTCATTAAATGTAATCATATTGCTACACTTAGAGGCTTCTCTCTTCTTTTTTTTATACTCAGTTGTGACATAATGCTACTCTTATATCAAGACATCACTTCTATATCAAGGCAAAATTTATGAAAACATTTTGCTTATCTTGCAAAACACTCTCAAATCAAGTTACTCTCAAACCAAGGTTTTACTGTATTGCAGAATATACAGCCTCATGCTACATAACTAAGCTCCATCTCAAGCTGAATAAACAAAATTATTAATGTATTTTAAATAGAAAACTATCTTTGTATAGATATGTATGCAGGCGTAGTCAACAAGTGGTGGCCTTGTGCTAGACCTTTTATTAGACTGACCAGTGTGTACAGCACATAAAGCATAGAAAAGCCCTATATTAAATATTTATTTGTAAACAAGGAACCTGTAAAACTATTAAGGATTCACTCTTAAGAATAAGAATTCTATATTGAAAAATGGCTGAAAACAAGCAGAATTGCTTTTGACAGACCATTCAAGAGAATTTTTTGAAGGTTTGTTTGCAAAGGCACTTTGCATGTGCTTTTTAAATGACTTTACTGAACCTTGGAATGATGGAAGGGAAAAAAATATTATGTTCGAAGTAAGTGTTACATTTAACAATCTTTTATTTGCATTGCACGGTTTATCGTTATGTTAAAGAAAGTAAAAACATACACCCTGCTGTTTCTAATGCATCTAGAGCACTCAGTAAATAGTTATTTCCATTACCTACTTCCCACATATAATGAAGAATTCTTACAAATGATCAGTAGATGGCACTGTTTGCTAGCTGAATTACAAACTAAGCTTTTTTTTTTTTTGGTAAAACATTCACACAATGGCCAAGAAAAAACATTTTAATATATATATATATATATATATAATATATATATATATATATATATTTATTGAAAATGGGGTTTGCTTATCAATTTAAAAGAGAAGAAAGAATCCGTTTTTTTTTTTTGTTTTTTTTAAACCAACAAATTTCTTTTTCTTTTTGTAGTTTGCAGAAGTTGTTTGGTGAAGTATTTGGAAGAGAATAACACGTGTCCAACATGCAGAATTGTAATCCATCAGAGCCATCCTCTACAGTATATAGGGTAAGTGGAATAGATAAATGTATGCAATGTCCCAGGTAATACAGTTATTATAGATTCCTGGTAATATTAATGTCTGTGTTCAACATATTGGAACAAAATTATGTTATAGTGCACCATCTGAGTAAACGGTTGTAAGTAATGTTATGCAGCTACAAGGATTACTGGACTCGGACACTGACATTTTTTAAAGCCACAAAAAAAGATCTTAAAGTGGTGGTCCAGCCCCCAAAAAAAAAAAAAAAAAAATATATATATATATATATATATATATATATATATATAAAGCCTGTAGCTACACATACTTTTAATGGGACACTTACCTGTCCTGGAGTCCCTCAATGTCAGCACCGCAGCTTAAGTTTCCATCTGCTGTCAGTTGCTGCTGCCGCCCTTGTAAGGGAACACAGTAGTGTAACCTTTCGAGTTCATGCCAGGAACCCTACTGCGCATGCGTGAGGCCCTGCTCCTCTCTCCTATTGGTCCGGCGGCTGGGGGAGGAGGAGGGAGCCCCGCGGGGACGTCACAGTCCGCGGGCCGGACTCCCGGAAGTGGGAAAGGATACCTCCCCCCGAAAGGTGGCAATTGTGGCAGCAGGGGGGGGGGGATAAATCAGATAAGCGGATGTTACACTTCTCTCCTTTATGTAAAAATCACAATTTTTTGCTAGAAAATTAATCAAAACCCCCAAACATTTGTGTATATATATATATATATATATATATATATATATATATATATATATAATTTTTAGCAGACACCCTAGGGAATAAAATGGCGGTCATTGCAACTTTTTTTCTCGCACGGTATTTGCGCAATCATTTTTCAAATGCCTTTTTTGGGGGGAAAAAAACTGTTTCATGAATTAAAAAAATAACAAAACAGTAAGGTTAGCCCAATTTTTTTGTATAATGTGAAAGATGATATTACGCCGAGTAAATAGATACCTAACATGTCACGCTTTACAATTGCGCACACTCATGGAATGGCGCCAAACTTCAGTGCTTAAAAATCTCCATAGACAACGCTTTAAATTGTTTTACAGGTTACTATTTTCGGGTTATAGAGGAGGTCTATGGCTAGAATTGTTGCACATGCTCTAACGCACGCGGCGATACCTCACATGTGGCGTTTGAACGGCGTTTACATACGACTTACATGCGTGTTCGCTTCTGAGCGCGAGCTACCGGAGACAGGAGCGTTAAAATAAAAATAAAATACATTTTTTTTTTTTATCACTTTTATTCCTATTACAAGGAATGTAAACATCTCTTGTAATAGGAATCACTGTGACAGGTCCTCTTTATGGAGAGATGTGGGGTCAATAAGACCCCCACATCTCTCCTCCAGGTTTGAAAGCATGAGATCATGAAAAAAAAATCCCCGATCTCATGTTGACAGCCGCGATTGCGGCTTTGTTTACTTCCGGGTACCCGGGCGTAATGTCACAACGTCACGCCCGGGCCTCCGACGGTCATAGAGATGACTGGTGACCATCTGGTCACCAGTCATCTCTATCGTCGTGAGCCAGCGCCGGCCAATTAGTTCTCCTGGCCCCCGATGGCACGGGGAGTCCCCTCCCGCTGCCTAGAAGAATGATCAAGCGGCGGAACTGCCACTATGATCATTCTTATCGTGCACAGAATCGCCGGCAGAAGACTGTGATATCTGAATGATGCCTGTAGCTGCAGGCATCATTCAGATATCACTGCACAAAGTCGAGGACGTCATATGATGTCCTCGGGGGACAAGTGGTTAAAGTAAAACTATAGTCAAAGCAATTTTTTTTTTGTTAGTTTTGGATAGAGTAAGGCAGGGTTATAACCACTGTCATATTTTTTTTTTTTTCGGCTCTATGTGCCATTATGGAGATTTCCCTTCACTTCCTGTCCAATAGCCAAACAGGTAGCGAGAGGAAATTCCTGCAAAATAAAGGATCCCTTGGTGACCCCCAGGTCACCAAAACTAGTGTCCCCATTGGAAGATTTCCCCTCTATTACTTTTCTGGGGACAACCCCACATTTGGGGTTAATTTCACTTTCAATGGTAATGGTGAACAGGACAAATAGAGAGGGTGACTCTCCCTAATGGGGGCACAGACAGCAATAAAAACTAACAAGCACTTTAATCTTTCTGCACGTTATCCGAAACTAAAAGTTTTGCTTTTAGTTAAACTTTAATTCTCACCACTGAATGAAAAAATGAGCGCTTGCATTTTATGACGTTTTTTTTTTTTTTTTCCAATCTGTTAATTGTACAGTTTGTCTCTACATATGGTGTGCTTTGTGTTAGTGGATCCTTTTGTAAAAATTAATACAAAGTGAACACAGGAGGAGTGAAATAGTTTACGAATATTTATGTTCACACAATGGAGAAAGTTAAAGCGTTTGTTACCCCAAAATGTCATATTCCTGATATGTGCCTGCTGTAACATGTTCATGTATGAGAACGTTTCCTGTTCTTTTTGTATTGCTTCCTTTGTGTGAAATCCCTGGTGTTCCTGCCAGTCCCTCTGCTTTCCTATTAAAAACTGACTACACTAAGCAGGAGAACACATCCTGGTCAGTTCTTTAGCTATGCTGGGAACGCTGTGTGCTCTCCTCCAATGATCAGACTTGTCCTGACACGCCCCCTGCTGCCATTTAATAGGAAGCTCAGTGTGTTGCTGTCCCCCCCCCCCCCCAAATGCTTATTTTACTGAGAACAGAAGGAATGTGATCACTTATCAAAAAGGGAAATAAGGTATTTATAATGTATTTTTAGATCAATACAAAAATGTTTTGCCTTTTCCTTTTCATTTTAAACGGAATTGGTTGTTTTACAAGGTGATCGTTTACAATCGCTTTAAGCTAAAGTATAGCTGGCAGAAATCCCAGAATTTATGCACAGTATATTCTCTTTTGCACTCAGTACCCACTTTATGTAACCTGAATCTAGTTTAGAAGAAATCCTTTTTAGCATACCAGTTCAGTAGCACCTGTGGTTTGCTGTTACTGATTAAATAGCAGGTAATAATAACCTCAGCCGGGTTAGCCCCCAAAATCCAAATTTTTGAATACAACTTGGTAATCTTGTTAGATCTTTGTTAGATCAGGTTAGATCAATTGTTTGCATTCTACCTAGAAGTAGAAATATTAAGTTATTTGCTGGGAGGGCTAATCAATCATCAGCCCCCCTTATAAAAATGTTTTACCAAATAGTTCGCTGTTTTGGGAACTATTTGTTGGATCCGGTATGATCAAGTGGTTTTAATGTTGGCTCTCACAAAATTGGAGACTTGTTAAGTCATTAACGAGGGGGGGGGGGGGGGGCTGGCCCCCCATTATCAAATCATTCAGGCTAATAGATATTCATTAGATCTGGTAAGATCAAGTGTTTTTAATGTTAGCTCTCACATAATTTAAGAGCTATTCCACATAAAAATAGAGATATTAGGTGGTACATAAGGACCACCTAATGGATAGTTGTTAGTTTTGGCAAGATCAAGTGGTTGTATTGTTAGATCTCACATACTTAGAGACTTATTAAGTGATTAATGAGGTGAGCTGGCCCCCTTATCAAATTTTCTGCCCAAAAATCATCCCGGCTAATAGATATTCCTTGGATCCGGTAAAATCAAGTAGTTTTAATGTTTATAATTGCAGGAATATTAGGGATATTTGGTAGGGATGCATGGATAACCATACTAGTTTCTATATCGGAGCCAATACTGAGCATTTTCACTTTTACCAGTGAGGAGTGCCATTGAGAATACTGAGATATGCTGAAATGATGTGGGACATTATCGACCGGTGTTTCCAAGCCCATTGAAGCCTGAAGCACAGCACCAAAAGCCAGTTTTGGATGCCCATCTTCAGTAGCTGACTCCAAATCCAACGATGCAAAGAGACAGCAGTGGAAGTCCAAACCCTTGCAGAGGGCTCCCGTTGTTGCCTCCAAGAGCATCCCAGTGTCCCGTTTCCTTTGACACATGCTGCCCGACATCGGAGAGTCAATGCACACCAGACTCCCAGAATTTAGCGTAGACTTAAGCCAGATCAGAATCTCTGCAAGAGAGGAACACAGATACAAGCCACCAAACAAGCACAGATACAAGCCACCAACCTGTTGTTCCCATCCAAGTAGAGGGAATCTGCACCAAAGCCCTTGTGGATACTAGAGCTTAAGTGCCCCTTCTCTACATAGACTTTTTTTTGACCGGAACCTCAAGCACCTGCCATTGCAGAAGTTGGAAGAGCTGAAGATATGGGACATTGGGACTCAGAACCTCCCCTATTATGGCTAACTACCGGTCAAGCTGCCCTTTGATCCCTCCGTGGCTGGGAAAGCTGAGCCTTTTGACACTCTGGCAGTGGTCTGTCCTCGCCGACCAGGGGCCATTAAGAGTTCTCTCATCATAGGGACCAATGCTGATCTTGTCAGAAGGCTGTTGACACCTCTTGTTCTGGGCACTTCAACTACAAGTGTGCACCCCATGCTGGGACAAGCCTACCAGCGCCTGGTACAAGAACAGAAGGCTGCAGCTGAAGGAGAGGGAGAGATCTGGCACTTGGACTGGTGTGAGGAGGCCTGTTTATGAACATCTGTCAAGCTACATTGTAAAGCAATCAGGCCCTTTCATTGTCCTTGAAGCAGACGGACAGAAGACATGGGAGTGTCCCACAGTCTGATTTGGTAGGTGGAGCAAAGGATAGGATCCCTGTCAAGGAGTTCTATGTGAAGAATACTCCTCTATTGCCTGAATGGAAAGACAGGGCCAGGGCTCAGCTCCTGAGATGGCAGGCTGCATTCTCCAAGAGTGAATTCGATGTGGGGTGTACAAAAGGTTCACAACACCGGATCCATCTCTTTGAGTGCATAAGCCGATCAGGGAAAGAGTCTGATAGATTCCTTTAAGGGACTTTGAGGATCTGTGTGAACAACTGGCAGAGTTGAAAAGGGCAGGTATCATCCGAGTCCCAGAGTCCATACGCTTCCCTGATAGTGGTGGTACAGATAAAGAATGGGTCGCTGAGGCTGTGTATTGACTACCAGACGCTGAACCGAAGGACCATCCCCGACCTATATACCACCCCAAGGATAGAAGATGCCTTGCAGAGCCTGTAAGGAGTGAAGTGGTTCAGCGTGCTGGATTTGAACCAAAATCCCCATGCACCTTGATGATCAGGAGAAGACCGCTTTCTTTCCCCTGGTGGGGTTCTTTGAATTGGATAGTATGCCTCAAGGCCTGTCTGGTGCCCCAGCCACCTTCCAAAGGCTAATGGAGAAGACCCTGGGTGACATGAATCTGATCAAGTTGTCGGTGTACTTTGACGTCATAGTTTTCGGCAAGACCCTGGAAGAGCATCTCAAGAAGGTCCTGAAGAGACTCCATGATTAGGGGTTGAAGCTGTCTCTGGAAAAGTGTTCATAAACAAATAGTAATAAATAAATAAAAAATAAACTACCTTGGCCACATTGGGCCAGATCCACGTAGATAGGCGTAAAATTAAGCGGGCGTATCGTAGTTGCGCTACGCCGCCGCAACTTTGAGAGGCAAGTGCTGTATTCACAAAGCACTTGCGTCTAAAGTTACGGCGGCGTATCGTAAATGTGCCGGCGTAAGCGCGCCTTATTCAAATTGTGAAGAGGTGGGCGTGTTTTATGTAAACTAAGCATGACCCCACGTAAATGACGCTTTTTACGAACAGCGCATGCGCCGTCCGTGAAAGTATCCCAGTGCGCATGCTCCAAATTAACCCTCAAAAAGCCAATGCTTTCGACGTGAACGTAAATGATGCACAGCCCTATTCGCGAACGACTTGCGCAAACGACGTAATCGACGGAAATATTGACGCTGGCCCGACGTCCATACTTAACATTGGCTGCGCCTCATATAGCAGGGGTAACTTTACTCCGGAAAAAGCCTAACGTAAACGGCGTATCTGTACTGCGACGGCCGGGCGTACGTTCGTGAATTGGCGTATCTAGCTGATTTACATATTCTAAGCGTAAATCGGCGTACACTCCCCTAGCGGCCAGCGTAAATATGCAGTTAAGATACGACGGCGTAGGCGACTTACGCTGGTCGTATCTACGCAAAATTCTGGCATATCTGATTCTTTGAATCAGGCGCCAAGATACGACGCCTCAGACTCGGAGATACGACGGCGTATCTGGAGATACGCCGTCGTATCTCCTACGTGGATCTGGCCCATTGTGTCTACTGACAGAGTGGCCACCGACCCCCAGATGCTGGAAGCTGCCACCTCCTGGCCAAGGCCTACTAATGTGACTGAGCTTAGGTCATTTCTGGGATTCTGCTCGTATTACAGAAGATTTGTCAAAGGATTCGCTAAGATAGCTCGCCCACTTAATGAGTTGCTGAAGAACGAAGAGAAAGACTATGACCCAGATCTGTTAAAGCCTGTCGGACCAGCTGGAGGGCCCAGAAAACCCAGAGAGTCCATTTAGGAACAATGGACTCTGAAGTGCGATAAGGCTTTTAGGCAGCTAAAGTGAAGCCCAACAACCACTCCAGTCTTGACCTATGCAGATGAAACCAAGCCATACGAGCTACACTTTGATGCCAGTTAAGATGGGATAGGTGGGGCTATATCAAGAGCATGACAGCCATCTAAGGCCTGTTGCCTGCGTGAGTCAGAGCTTGATCCCCACTGAGAACTACCCCATGCACAAACTTGAGTTCCTAGCCTTGAAGTGGGCGGTGGTGGATAAGCTGAGGGATTACCTGTATGGACGGAGTTCATGATCAAGACCGACAACAATTCTCTCACCTCCATCCTCACTACCACCAAATTGGACGCCACAGGTCACAGATGGTTGGCTACTCCTATCGGGGGGGTTACTTTCAGCCTGAATTATCGACCGGGGACGGGAACAAAGTCGCGGATGGTTTGTCAAGAGGGCCCCATTGTTCCGGTGACCCTCCAGAAGAATGTGTGCAGCTAACACCTGAAGGGTACAAGCCTTATGTCAAGTAGCAGAACATCAAGCTGGAGGAGGATCCAGGTCCGGAGACAACAGTGTTAGCCGGTGGTGTCCTCGGATGATATTTTGTCACCCAAGTTGGGGATGAAGGTTTGCCCAAGCTGTCAAAGAAAGACTTGTGGAGGGACCAGTTATAGGACCCTCTCTGTAGCTTGGCATTGAAGGCCTTGGAGAGCCAATGCCCTGACGTGCTCCTCACCGACTTCCCTGAAGGAAGCCCGTCTGCTGCATCTAGAGTGAGATCAGTTACAGCTACCTCTGACGATTCTGAAGAAAAATGGCAGTTATTCCTACCTGAAAAATATAGGGTGACCGTATTAATGGCCCTACATGACAACCATGGCCACCTAGTGCCAGAGAGGGCTTTTCACCTGGTGAGGGACCGGTTCTACTGGCCTTGCATGTGGGCTGAAATTGAGGGTTATTGACACTCCTGCATCAGATGCATCCAAAGGAAAACTTTGCCTCACCGAGCTGCCACAATGGGCCATCTTCAGAGTCGGGGATCCATGGAGCTAGGTGTGCCAGTAGGGGCTGGGACGATTCTTGGGGTTGAAGGGCAGTGTAACAGACTGAACAAACTCAAGCCGCTCCTATGGGGGTAGCACACGAATATCCATTAGCCTGAATGATTTTTGGCCAGAAAATTGCATGTGGGGGATTATAAAAATCTAGTGTTTAAGTCGTGATCTTGTCCTTTTTAAAGTAAACCCATTACAGGTTCTAAAATGATATATTTTTGGACTTTTTTGCTGTTTATGTCCAGTTTGGAAGATTTCCTTTAAGTCATGCCTTTTGAACACAACACAATTTAAGAGGGAATCTCCCAACCCTCCTGGGCAGTTGTAAGTATCCCCACTGGAAAATATTCTCTATCTAACTCTTTTTCTGGAGATTTTGGATTTGTTCCAACTTTCAGTCAAGGTTGAGATCAAACGGAGACAAAAAGTTTTTTTTTTTTTATTTTTTTTTAAAGAACTTTTGGCTTTAGATGCATATTAAGCTAGGATTGATATATGTTTACCAACATTTTAACCTTTCTACTAAAATCTTGTGTTCAGGCTCTAAATGCTAATTTCATAAATAAAACATTTTAAAGATCATATAAAAGTGGTTTCTAAATATTTTTGGTGCTTTGCTTCTGCACATGAACAAATTATTCCTCTTTTCAGGAGTGTCTGCTAAATGGCTTTTTCCATACATTTCAGATTCTTCCCTGAATTTGAGATCATTTTTGCTATCACTATATTATTTCTAGTAGAACAGTATTGGTTTGTCAGCAGGGATGCTGCATGTGTCAGTGCTTCAGTAGCGCACAGTAGCATTCACAACAGGTTGAATAGAGGTCAAGAGGTGCTGGCAAATGGCATTCTTTAGATGCGTCTTAGAATGTGCCAGGCAGTGTACTCCAGTTTTCATAGTCTTAATTTTTTACCATCAATGTTCCTTTTAGCATTCATTCCAAATGGCTGTGTACTGGTACTTTACAAGTATAAGTTCAGAGAATTAAGCTCATGTATAGTGAATTCTATTTGCAGTCTGTGCTAGGGAAGTTGATATAGAATATATCTGTAAAGTTATCACCCATACAGTAGTATTCTACTTTTATAAAATACAAGCTGTGTATTTTGATAATACACTATGATTTTATTTTTTTACTTACCGTATTTTTTAACACTTCAAGGTTTTTTGTTCATGATACAGAGTATGTTATGGCAATATTAATTGCCAAGGAGACACAATGAAGATGGGAACGGAACATCAGCTTTAGTATATACTCTGTATGCATAATAAAATATGGCACACTTGCCTTTTTAGTGTGCCTCTACCAATGATGCAATGTCCCTGTTCCACTTTTTCTGGCTCTGCCATTGGGGGGGCAACACCACATGTGCGCTGGACTTGTGTAATCCTGAGCTCCCATTCTGAGCATCTTAAAGCTGGAGGGAATGAGTCAAAGGTGCATACGGCACTGTGCAGCCACTGAAGGCAGTGTATACGTATTTAAAAAAATTGCAAGCAGCGAGAGGAAAATGTTTTGACAGAAGATGCTTTGCGTGCCTCTTCTACCAAAGAAACTACCTTCCAGCTGCATTTTAGTTCTGCTTGAGGCCCGGTTAACACTGGTGCGACTTGCGGTCCGGCTTTGGAGGCACATTTTGCATGACTTGTACAAATGAAAGGTTGCCTATGAGAGCTGTCTTAACTGGTCCAACACAAGTCGGTCCGACTTAAGGTTCCTGCATTACTTTTTTGTCTGACTTTTGTCCATTTTAAACCCATTCAGTATCATTAAAGTAGGATCCTTGTCCTAGCCGTCCGACTTGTGACATCCGACATGGTGATTACAGCAGCAGGAAAAGGAATTTGTCACACTGGGATTGTTTTGTTTGGTCAAAGGACAAGTCGGGCTATCTCTAAGTCGGCGCAAAATCATATCCTGTTCATTCAAGTCGGATGGAAGTAGGGCCGATGTAGGACTGTCACTAAAGGAAAAAAAAATTTTGCCTAAAATTAATGTCTGCAAGGTAGACAGACAGAATAGTGTAATGATTCTGTTAAAAAACGAGTAAATACCTATTAAATTCTTTCATCTATATCACCTCCGGCATTCTAGTTTCTGTTCTCTCATTCACTTCCTGGTTTGCATCGTTTGTTCATGTAAGAACTACATTTCCCAGTATGAATTGCGGCACGCCCAGTAATTCACACCTCCTTGAAGTTTCTAACACGTAGAGAGCGTCCTGCCACACAGATGTAGTTCCCAGGAGGGGGTGAGCACGTTACTCACCACCGCAGTAAAGCCTCCCATCACGGTGGTGAGTAACAATCAGACAAGCAGGAAGTGAACAGAACAGAGAAGAAATAGAGCAACTTCTGAGCAAAAACGAACAATGAGGAAGTGAAAAAAAGGAATGTCTGCAGGTAAAGGATGCTTATTATGAAAAAATGTTTTTTCCTTTACAACCCCTTTAAGTCCACCCAATTCCTGTAGAGTTGCTGTTTATACTTTTCATGTAATGTGTAATCCAGCAGTCTTTGCTGTCCAGACCTTGGCTAATCACTGAAGAATGGCTATATCTAAGCGACGGTAAAGGAAATAAGCTTTCTTTATTCTTTTTGCGGACATTTAGTGTAAAATGAGAGCCTTTAATGAAAGGCAGTCTGTGGAATTATTTATGGTATTATATACTATTCCATTAATTATAACTCTTGTTTTTTTTTTCTTTCTTTTTTTTTCTTTTCTAGCCACGACCGAACAATGCAAGATATTGTTTACAAACTGGTGCCAGGTCTTCAAGAAGGTAGGTTTATGCTGCAATAAAAGGTGGTGGGACACTAGTTTAAAAAAAAAAAAAAAAAAAACTTTTAGCCAAAGCAGGCAGAGAGAAGGGCATATAGAGGAATGGGTATTGTGATGGTATTATACAGTTGGCACCGTTCTCTTGAGCATGTAGAAAAATGCTCTTTTCTATGTCTGGACATGGCCTTTCTTTTTACCATGTATATGTGTGTGGTCTTGGTGGCTTTATCTTTCACAGGTTAACCTATCACAAATCTAGAGATAGAGGCAACTAATATTGGATACAGAGCTCTTGATACTTTATTACACAATTGTATATCGCATTTAGGTGCTTGCACTTAAAGGGTATGTGCAACCAATTTTTCTTCTAGCTAGATTACGAATAGAACCCCTGTCAAGTTTTAATTGCTGTCAGTGCCGCAGTAGGACGTTCTTCTAATGTCATGGACATTCTCAACCTTTTCAACACAGAGTATCCCTTGCAATACCTTTCCAGTCTCAGGGAACCACTGCTAAAAATTACTATATCTACAATTTATGATACATTTTTGTGATGGTCAGTGGGAAGAATGTTCTTTACACTTGTGGTAATTGGAAAGAATGACCCCCTTACAGCTAAAAAGATCAATAGTGTCAGTGGGAACCTATATGAGTGGAAGAAATTGCTCATTGCTCATGGAACCCCTAGTAACCTGTGGAGGAACCCTGGTTGAGAAACCTTGGTTTCGATCATCGTCTCTAAAACAGAGATTAATAAGAAATCGGAAATGTGTCACCAGGAACAAAGGTCGAGGGTATATCTTCTAATGGGGACACCTGTTCTGGTTACAAGTGTCTGAGAGAAATCCATCTTACTTTGTTTTGGCTATAGGTGCACTTTAAAGAAGAACGCCAGCATTTCCTCCCCAAAACAACAAATGCATTGTGCATGTAAATAAGTAAATGTCGTCTGGGCGAAGAGTTTTCAGCGTTGTGCCAAAAAAAAAGTGCCGATAATGGCTGACAAAAACGCTCACCATTTTGCTGCCATTTTATCTTGCTTATGGTGTGTTTTTCATTAGTCATGTGACTCAAAATGCATCAAAAACAAAACACGGGTGCATTTTTGATGCTTTCTTGCTGTATTTACATGCATTTCAATGGAGAGGTGTTTTTGGTGCCAATTTGTTAACTAACCAATAATGCAGCAAGCAGTGTTTTTAACACCACTTCAAAAGGTGTTGATGATGGCTGACAATAAATTCTCATTCATTTAAATTCATATTAATTTGATAAAATTAAATGCCATAAATCTATCCCCTATTTTGCTGTCCAACCCTGCCTGGCTTTATGTGGAAAAGTTTTGCCACCTTTTCTGGCAACAATTGAAATTAAGCGTTTGCAATGACTGGCAATGAGTCTTTCACATTGCTGTTGAGCAATTTTGGCCCACTTTGCAGAATTGTTTTAATTCAGCCACATTGGAGGGTTATCCAGCATGAACGACCTGTGTAAGGTCACGATACAGCGTCTCAATTGAGGTCCGGGTTTTGACTAGGCAACTCCAAAACCTAAATTTTTGCTTTGTTTGAACTATTTGGAGGTGGACTTGCTGTTGTTTTGGATCATTGTACTGCTGCATAACCCAAGTGCACTTAAGCTTGAGGTCACGAATTGATGACCAGACATTTAGAATTTTCTGGTAGAGTTTAGAATTCATGGTTGCATAAATTATGGCAAATTGTCCAGGTCCTGAAGCTGCAAAGGCCATCACGCTACCACCACCATGTCTGACTGTTGGTATTGATGTTCTTGTTATGAAATGCTGTATTGGTTTTAGGCCAGATGTAACGGAACGCATACTGTCCAAAAAGTTAAATTTTTGTCTCCTCAATCCACAAAATATTTGCCTAAAGGTCTTGGATAATTGAGATGTTTTTTTGGTAAATGTAAGATATGTCTTTGTGGTCAGCAGTGGCTTTGGCCTCAGAACTCTCCCATGGATGCTATTTTTGCTCAGACTTTCTAATTGTTGAATCATGAACACTGATCTTACCTGAGTCAAGTGAGGCCTGCAGTCCTTTAGATGTTCTGGGTTCTTTAAAGCGGGGGTTCACCCTATAAAAAAAAAAAAAAATGTTTCCTCTAGCATAAAATTAGGCATAGTAGCGCGAGCTACAGTATGCCTGTATTTATTTTTTTAGCCCCGTACTCACTGTGCAATCGTATATTGAAGATTCCGACTCCCCGCGGGGAATGGGCGTTCCTATCCAGAGGGAAAGTGATTGACGGCCGGCTCTGGCACGTCACGCTTCTCTGGAAATAGCCGAAATAGGCTCTTCACGGCGCCTGCGCATAGTCTGTGCGCAGGCACTGTATAGCGCAGTGAAGAGCCGAGACCTACTTGCGCTACTATGCCTAATTTTATGCTAAAATGGAGGGTGAACCACCGCTTTAATGATGTCCTGGATGAGTCTTTATCATGCACTTTGAGTCATTTTTGTAGGCTGGCCACTCCTGGGAAGGTTCACCACTGTTTCAAGTTCTCTATTTGTGGATAATGGCTCTCCTCGTGGTTCACTGGAGTTCCAAAGCCTTACAAATGGCCTTGAAACCCTTCCTAGACCAATACATGTACATTACTTTGTTTCTAATCTGTTCTTGAATTTTTTAGCTTGTGGCTTTTTGTGATCTGTTGGCATACTTCACTTTGTCAAACAGCTTCTATTTATGTGATTTCTTGATTCAACAGGTCTGGCAGTAATAAGGCCTGGGTGTGGCAAGTGAAATTTAACTCTGCTTTCCAAAAAATTGTAGTTAACCAGTTAGCAACCGCCCTATAGACGAAATACGTCTACAGGGCGGTTGCTTAACTCTGAGAGGGCGTCAATGTACGTCCTCCCAGAGTCGCGCTCCCGCGCGCCCTATGGGGCGCGCACACGGGAGTCTCCGTGACCGCCGGGTCCTCCGGACCCGGCTGATCACGGATCACGGTAAATCGCCGCTGATAGCGGCGATTTACCACGTGACCGCTCCGTCCAATGACGGAGCGATCACTACTAAACAACCCGGCGTCATGTGATGACGCCGGTTCCTCCCTCTCCTCTCTGTACCGAACGGTACAGTGTGAGAGAGGAGAGGGGAGAGAGCGGAAGCAGCAGCAGCAGCAGCTGCTGCTGCTGCTTCGGGCTGGATCTGTGACACATGCAGTCACAGATCCATCCCTCCCTCCCTGTGCAATACTCTGCAGTACCAGCCATACTCTGCAATGCCCCCACACTCTGCAATGCCCCCACACTGTGCAATACCCCAAAATACTCTGCAATGCCCGCAATACTCTGCAATGCCCGCAATACTCTGCAATGCCCGCAATACTCTGCAATGCCCGCAATACTCTGCAATGCCCGCAATACTCTGCAATGCCCGCAATACTCTGCAATGCCCGCAATACTCTGCAATGCCCGCAATACTCTGCAATGCCCGCAATACTCTGCAATGCCCGCAATACTCTGCAATGCCCGCAATACTCTGCAATGCCCGCAATACTCTGCAATGCCCGCAATACTCTGCAATGCCCCGCAATACTCTGCAATGCCCCGCAATACCCCGCAATACTCTGCAATACCCCGCAATACTCTGCAATACCCCGCAATACCCCACAATACTCCACAATACCCCACAATACCCTGCAACGTCGTCTATGGGGATTTTTAAGTAGCGAAGTTTGGCGCCATTCCACGAGCGTGTGCAATTTTGAAGGGTGACATGTTGGGTATCTATTTACTCGGCGTAACTTCATCTTTCACATTTATGCAAAAGAATGAAGAAAAAATACTAAATTTGCCAAATTTTATAACAGAAACAAAGAATTTTTTTTTTTTTTTACAGAATTTTCAGTCTTTTTTCTTTTATAGCGCAAAAAATAAAAAACCTAACGGTGATTAAATACCACCAAAAGAAAGCTCTATTTGTGTGAAAAAAAGGACGAAAATTTCATTTGGGTACAGTGTTATATGACTGAGTAATTGTCATTCAAATTGTGAGAGCACCGAAAGCTGAAAATTGGTCTGGTTATTAAGGGGGTTTACGTGCCTGGTGGTCAAGTGGTTAATTGCAGTTCATTTATGATTCATCATGGGAAGGGGCAATTCTTTTTTACTTAGGGCCAGACAGGTTTGAACAGCTTTTTTTCCCTTATAAAATTCCCAAAATAAAATAATAATTTAAACAACATCTTGGATTTACTCGGGTTATCTTTGTGAAATATAATTTTTTTTTGATGATCTGAATCATTTAAGTGCAAAAAAAATAAATAAAATAAGCGAAGGGGGCAAATACTATTTTACACAACTGTATCTGCAGTGTGAAATCCAATGCACTGCTGCCTCTGATACTACTGTTCTTGTGAGATTTGGAGTGGGATTTTCTGATCTCACTATTGTGCTGCTCAATGTTGTTCTGGCAAAAGGAGGAGGCAATGGCTCTGCCTCTATCAAGATGACAAAGACACAGTGCAGAACAAGGCATGGCAAATCCATATTCAAGAAAGATCATCTGCATAGAGACCAAATGTGATATCGGTGACTATTTGTTTGCACCCTGTCTGTTTTTTGGGGAACAGCATTTAGTGTACTTCCTTTTTGACACCAGTCATTTTAAATTAATATGGGCGTTTGAGCATATTCTAAAAAGGAAGGACTGTATAAATGACCAATAGGGCAGCATAGGGTAGCCCAGAAATGAACGTCTATTATTATAATCGATATTAATATAGACAACTTTTTCAGAGAGACTCTACAGTACGATGTTTGAAACCTGTTTTTAAATGTTTAGCATATTTTGTCAAATGTTGTACATCCTATCCACCATGTGTTCGCTTCTTACTTATGAATGTATGTAGCATTATATTCAACTTTTCATTTAGGTTCTTGCTTTTATCTTTTTTTTTTTTTATTAGCGGAAATCCGAAAACAAAGAGAATTTTATCACAAGCTTGGAATGGAAGTGCCTGGTGACATCAAAGGGGAGACTTGTACAGTTAAACCAAGTGTAGAAGCCGTTAGGAATGGTGAGATTTGAAATTGTACTCTCTGTCCTGAGTCCTTATATCTAGCATGGATTATTGTGAGTATGGTGTACAAATGATTAGCTAATGTAAATCGTCTGAGTGTCTTTGCCCTAAGAATGTTGCTTCGCAAAACTTTTATGTATGAGACACCGCCACATACTTAAAGCAGTAGTAAACCACTTTAAAAAAAAAAAAAACATTGCAAGATAATGTGCTAATTTTGAAATTCTTCAGCGACGTGCTGTCACCACTGATGGGGCTTCCATCTTCACCCGGTCTTCCTTCTGGGTTTGTGTCTTCTGGCCATCTGATTGGGCACTCCGCGATGATGTCACTGACTGCGGCACGGAGCTCTGAAGGAGCGCATGTGCCGGTGACATCGCCGGCTGCATCCAGGGTGAATATCTAAGAGATATGCACTGTACCTACAGGAAATCCTTATTATAGGCTTACCTGTAGGTACAAGTTAAAAAAAAAGGGTTACTTCCACTTTAACTGAAACATTAGGTTTTCCCAGACAGACAAAAAAAGCCCACATTTTTAGTTGTTGGCTATTCCAATAACCAAGCTCCCCAATTATGAGCTTGCGTGTCACGTTTCTGCCATGTTTGGTTCCCCTTGTAGTCGTCTTGTTTTTCAATTGCTTGGTTTTTAGTCCTAGTGTGGTCTTTCTAAAACTTACAAAAATGTGCAAAATTAAATTGTAGGTGAAACAAAGGCAGAAGATACTTCAAATAAAGAATCAACAGAAGAAAAACAAGAAGAAGACCATGACTACCACAGGAGTGATGAGCAGGTAATCCTATTTTTGGAGAGGCTAGACTACACCTTCTCTGGTCTAGTGAGGGGCGAATATGTGTATTCAATATGATTTGAAACATCGATCTCTATTTCAAGAGATGTTTGCTATATTTGGTAGAGGGTTTTCTCCCCTGGGCCATGGTGACCTTGGGAATTGTGAAGGGAAATGGGTAGAAGAAATATTGCCTAGCAGCATCTCCAAGTAAAAATGGCAAAGGGAATGCTATGTAGTGTAATCTTGCATCGGTTGCATTCTTTCTTTTTTATGCAGAAAAACATTGTGTAACAATTAGATCTTGAGAGTAAAAATATGGTATTGTTAGTAGATCTTAGAATCACTAGGCTTGCTCTGCCTTATCTCTTTGCCAATATTTTCAGTTTATACTGACAAAAGTGATCTAATAATGGCTATTAGGATGGAAAGCGGGGCCTGTGTATAATGAGCTTGGAGGGGAACACAATGGAGGTTGACATTTGTGTGACCTATGTATTTGTTCATGCTGTGCATTTCATTCAGCAGCTTTCTATATATAGCAGCTACTTGGAGGCATGTAAAGATGTAATTTATTAGAGACATTGATTGTGGCACAAAGGACAAGTTTGTATCTTTTGGACGTTATTGTGTTGGTACCATGCCACCAAGTGTTCCTTTCCATATATTTAATTTGTCTAGTTGTTTGAAGGAAGCTTGGTTTGGATGCAGTAGCCTCAGAGACATGGCCCAACATTTTCTCTCTAAATGTTTCTAAGCTTGGAGATGACTTGCCTAGTAACTTCAGCTTGTGAGCACAAATCTGCTTTGAGATACAGTATGTCTTTCTAAAGCCTAACGGTACATGAACTTCTCCTTGTCTCAGTAGCATAACAATAAATATTGTCTAGAAAGGTATTATATTAAATAGTGTGTATTCTGTGCTTTATTTCCTCTCTAAAGGTCAGTATATGCTTAGAATGCAATAGCAGTAAGTTGCGAGGACTCAAGCGAAAATGGATACGCTGTTCAGCTCAAGCAACAGTCTTGCATCTAAAAAAGTTCATAGCCAAAAAGCTCAATTTGTCATCATTCAATGAGGTAAGGCATTCAAAAGTGGAGGTTGGAGTGTGTAATTTTTTTTTAATTTTTATGGTTTGTATAATTTATATATTTGCAGTTCACTATTTGTTTAATTTAAATATTAACATCATTGTTATGTTAATTGTTTTTTCTCTTTGATGTTATTTTTGTCTACATTTCTCGTTACAGAAACCAGTACTGAGAGCAATATATAGGCTTAATTGAATGCTTATATTTTGCCTTCCCTTTCCTCCCCCAGTCAACACCATTAATAAAATAAAAAAAAAATCCTTTACATTTTCATTACATACCTTGCTTTAGAGCAAGTGACACCATGCAATGCAGGTAAATCATGGCTGGTGGGAGGTACTGGCAGCTTGCTGTACGTAAAAACAAATAAAATACCATGCTATATTAACTACTTGCTGCCCGCGCTATAGCCGAAAGACTGCTACAGCGCAGGTTGACTCGGCTGATCAGAGTAAGAGGTCGATCCTGCCCCCTTACCACGTGATCAGCTGTCAGCCAATGATGACCGTTCAAGTGATGTAAACAGAAGATTGGTAGTTGTACCCCCCCGCCCTCGTCCGCATGAGGGGAAAAAAAAAGACCATCTGCGGCTTCTGTCACAGGGACATATCGGTCCCTTACACAGAAAGCCACAGCTGCACTTTCTTTTTTGTCCCTTTTTTATTTTTATTTAGCAAAAAATAAATAAAAACAGCAGAATAACAGCACAGTGTGTGTGTGTGTGTATGTATATGTGTGTATGTGTATATATATATATATATATATATATATATATATATATATATATATATATATATATATATATATATATATATATATATATATATATATATATATATATATATATATATATATATATATATATATATATATATATATATATAATTTTAATATTATAATATAATGTTCACCTCGGCTTCCGGGTATAATCTGCGGGACTGGGTGTTCTTAAATGATTGACATGCTTCCGACCGGCGCATACAGCGCGTCACGAGTTGCCGAAAGAAGCCGAACGTCGGTGCGCAGGCGCCGTATAGAGCCGACTCGCAGTCCAGCTTCCTTCAGCAAAACTTGTGACGCGCTGTATGCGCCGGTCGGAAGCGTGTGAATCAATTAGGAACGCCCAGCCCCGCAGATTATACCCGGAAGCAACTGAATGTAATGTTAAACATTTTTTTGGGGGTGAACCCCCGCTTTAAATAACAGATGAAAAGTGCCGCACTATATTGGAGTAACCAATGTGCTATGATGCATATAAATAAAGGGCATAATATGAAACACATTTAAATAATAAAATAAAAAATGTCCATTGTGATTGTGCTCCAAAGTTGACAAGTGAGATGTCCAGCAGTAAGTTCCTCCATCCATATATAAAAATAAAGTCTAAATGGTGTTTTACCATTTAAAAACGTATTTTATTCATAAAACATCAATCTGGGCTCCATCACAAGATTTTTCTTTGCCAGCACAATGGACATATTTTTTATTTTAGAACTAGTTTGATATTATGCACGCTTTGCACTAAGTCATTCATGCACTTTATTTATGTGTGTCATATCACATTGGTTACTTCAATATAGTGCGGCACTTTTCATCTGTTATTGTTTTAATTTGCCAGCACAATGAACATTTTATATATTATATGTTGTTATGTTTAATATCATGCACGTTTTGCACTAGATATTCATGCATTTTATATGTGTCATATCACATTGATAATCTTAATATAGCGCAGCATTTTATTTGTTTTTATATATTTATGCACTTATGAGATTGTGATCAGCGCCAGCAGGTGCATCAATTAAGAAGGTTCTGAGCCATTAGTTTGGTTTGCTCGCCAGCTTATCCGGTTTATCAGCTTGCTGTATGTAGCTTCCTGAAAACATCACAGTACCCTACCTACTATTCTTGGCAGATATATATATATATATATATATATATATATATATATATATATATATATATATATATATATATATATATATATATATATCCCCAATCCCCACATTCGATGTGGTTGGGGGTATCACTCCCGCTGTACTATTGTGTTCTGCCGGTGGGGGGCCTTGTTTTCTCCGCCCATTCCCATCTGAACACGTTGATCAGTGTTGCTGGCTATAGCTGGAGGCACTGATCGTTTGGGAAAAACTTTACACGCTGGTTGTTCAGTAGACTAACTTGTATACAACCAGCTCTCTTCTGATCTGACCAAATTTCGATCTATGTATGGCCGCCTTTAGTTATGCAAATATTGAACTACCTTGATTTAACCGGTTAACGCCCGCCGAACGTATATGTACGTCCACAGAATAGCACGTACAGGCATATGGGCGTACATGTACGTCCCTGCCTTTCCGCGGGTCGGGGGTCCGATCGTGACCCCCCCCCGGTACATGCGGCGGTCGGAAACCTGCGGGAGCGATCCGGGACGAGGGCGCAGCTATTCGTTTCTAGCCGCCCCCTCCGCTTCCCGGAGCTGAAGAACGGGGAGAGCCGTATGTAAACACTGCTTCCCCATGCTTCACTGTGGCGGCTGCATCGATCGAGTCATCCCTTTTTATAGGGAGACTCGATCGATGACGTCAGACCTACAGCCACACCCCCCTACAGTTGTAAACACACACTAGGTGAACCCGAACTCCTTCAGTGCCCCCTGTGGTTAACTCCCAAACTGCAACTGTCATTTTCACAATAAACAATGCAATTTAAATGCATTTTTTGCTGTGAAAATGACAATGGTCCCAAAAATGTGTCAAAATTGTCCGAAGTGTCCGTCATAATGTCGCAGTCACGAAAAAAATCGCTGATCGCCGCCATTGGTAGTAACAAAAAAAAAAATAATAAAACTATCCCCTATTTTTTGTAAACGCTATAAGTTTTGCGCAAACCAATCGATAAACGCTTTTTGCGATTTTTTTTTTTTTTACCAAAAGTAGGTAGAAGAATACGTATCGGCCTAAACTGAGGGAAAAAAAATGTTGTATATGTTTTTGGGGGATATTTATTATAGCAAAAAGTAAAAACTATTGCATTTTTTTCAAAATTGTCGCTCTATTTTTGTTTATAGCGCAAAAAATAAAAACCGCAGAGGTGATCAAATACCACCAAAAGAAAGCTCTATTTGTGGGTAAAAAAGGACGCCAATTTTGTTTGGGAGCCACGTCGCACGACCGCGCAATTGTTAGTTAAAGCGACACAGTGCCGAATCGCAAAACCGGGCCTGGGCATTTAGCTGCCTAAAGGTCCGGGGCTTAAGTGGTTAAGACGGTTGTTGTATTTGCATGCCGACTGCCCTGGGTAATGTCCACATGTGATGCTGATCCCCCATGAACTGAAATCCAATTAATTGGTTGAGAGCGTATTAAATCTACTGGATCATTCACACAACTAGCTTTTTCTGAAGAAAAGTCAGAAATTTCTGCCTACATACAGTCATGAACAAATTTTTGAATACCCTTAAAGTTCATTGACTTTTATTTCAAAGAAAATAATGTCTACCTATTGGGAGACATGGAGGAGGTTAATTTATGTTTTGGTGCTGCGACTGGCATGAGGTGCCTTGAATTTGTTAAGGGTACAATGAATTAAATTTATTAAGCGGTTCTGGAGCAAAGCGTACTAGCCCATTGATGGGAAAACTCTGTCCCAGTCACAGGTCCTCCAGCAGGGTAATGACCCAAAAAACACAGCTAAAAGCACTTAAGAATGGCTAAGAAACAAAACCCTGGCCTGTTTTAACGTGACCTTCTTTGACCCCTTTCCTGAATCTTATTGGACATCTATGGAAAGAGCTGAAACATGGAGTCTGTTGAAGGCCCCCTTCAGACTTTAGATGGCTGCAGCAGTTTACTGAGGAAGAGTACCCCAAACTACCTGTCAGGTGCAGAAATCACATTGAGAACCATACAAATCGTTGGTTATGATTGCCTCTAAAGGCTGTGCAACAAAATGTTAACCACTTAAGACCCGGACCAATATGCAGGTTAAGGACCTTGCCCCTTTTTGCGATTCAACACTGCGTCGTTTTAACTGACAATTGTGCGATGTGGCTCCCAAACAAAATTGACGTCCTTTTTTTTCCTACAAATAGAGCTTTCTTTTGGTAGTATTTGATCACCTCTGCGGTTTTTCGTTTTTGCGCTATAAACAAAAACAGAGCGACAATTTTGAAAAAAAATTCAATATTTTTTACTTTTTGCTATAAAAAATATCCCCAAAAAAGATATATATAAAAAAAAAAAAAGTTTTTCCTCAGTTTAGGACGATACATATTCTTCTACCTATTTTTGGTAAAAAAAAAAAAAAATCGCAATAAGCGTTTAACCATTGGTTTGCGCAAAATTTATAGCGTTTACAAAATAGGGGATAGTTTTATGGCATTTTTTTTAATATTATTTTTTTTTTTTTTTTTTTTTTACTACTAATGGCAGCGATCAGGGATTTTTTTCATGACTGCGACATTATGATGGACACATCGGACAATTTTGACACATTTTTGGGACCATTGTCATTTTCACAGCAAAAAGTGCTATAAAAATGCATTGATTACAATGATGCACACCAGGGTATTTCAGAGAAAATTATCATTTTTTTGTGCATGGCAACCACTGTATGTCTGTATTTCATTAGTGACAGGTTTTCATATGGAACGTGTGAGTTGAATCCTTGTATTTATATTTTATAGTTGGACATTTTATGCAATGAAGAAATTCTGGGCAAGGATCACACGCTTAAATTTGTTGTTGTTACAAGATGGAGATTTAAGGTATGTCTGATGTTTGTGCTCTGATCTATACTTCATGTTGATATTTAATATATAATGATATACTTGTTGTAGAAGCACACAGTATTGTGAATATACTTTTTAAAGAAACACTCAATATTGTGATTGTCTAGGTAAATACGTTTAGAATTAAATATAAAATAGTGGGGAAAAGTGTAAAAACATACTCTTCATATCCTACTAGACTTGTATAGGGTGTCAAAGCTGAGTAGGTGTGAACAAGGGGTAAATGATCTCTGTAACATGATACAGAGAAAGTATTCTTTCCTTCTGCATTTGAATGATTACTTTGCCACTGGAAGGAATAAAAAAAAAATTGTGGGAGACCCCCCTCTATCATGCACATGGAAGAATGGGATATAATTATTGCTGGGAGCTGTTCTACAGAGTGAAGTTTCTGCAAACCTCCCAACAGGATAGTCGCTAAACCATTTTAACAACAATTTTTCTATAGGATTATATGTTCCTATAAAATATTTTATGAACTTTTGTCAAAGCCTTCCATGTGTAGACATCCAGAAGTCCTGAGAGCTGGTTGCTACCATCTTGAATGTGATGTCAGCAGCCCCAACATACTCTGAGTCGTTACTCAAGTGACACCCTATAATATTCCCCTTCGCTTCTTCCCTGGCTGCTAGGTAAAAGATTTTGTGGAATGGTGAGTGGAAGGGTGGAGAAGTTGAGCCCATTGCAGAAAGTAACTGGATTCTTCCAGAAGGGGAGAGGGCTATGGTGTACAAAGATAAGGGGGCTTTGCTACTAAATTGACTATATAAATTATAATGTGTGCTGGTGCCTTGGAATGTCATGCCTTCATCCCTTATTTTCATATAAAAAAAAAAAAAAAACATTTTCAATGGGAATTTAAATGAGGTACATTTTACATGAATGTAAATTCTACTGTGTAAGGGCCTACAATCAACATAATATTCATATAATGATACATATACAAATCCCACTGTTCCAAATCTTTAGCAAAATAGTGATAGGTACATCCTTAAGCTCAACGCGTTTCATGACAACCCTCACTTTTAAAAGAGCAGATGCCCATTGAAAAATCTGCAAATCAAAAAAAATGCTTCCTATAGTATGTTCAAAAGTTCCCTCAAAACAGGGTATTTTCACCCCCTTCCTTCCCAGGCCAATTTTCAGCTTTCAGCACTGTCACGCCTTGAATGACAATTGCGTGGTCATGCGACGTGGCTCCCAAACAAAATGAAAGTCCTTTCTTTACCACAAATAGAGCTTTTTTTTTTTGTGGCATTTGATCACCTCTGCGGTTTTTATTTTTTGCGCTATAAACAAAAAGAGTGCGGCGGCATGCAGGAAACTAGTAAACAGGAGGACGTCCAGGGACGCCCTCCCGGCAATTGAGCGCCGTGCTGTAGATGTCTTTTGTCTATAGCGTGGAAGCGAAGTGGTTAAAAAAATGTAATGCATCATTATATGAATATTGTATGCCAATACATGGTAGTGTTTACAAATCAGCTTGCTGTTTTTTTTTTCATGTACAAGATTTTCATCTATTGTTATAAAAAATCTTTTTATGTAAATGTTGTACCTCATGGAACAATCCTCGCATGCTCTGCACTTAAGTCGTAAATAAAAATAAAAAAAATAAAGAAAAGATAAAATAAAACATTAGTAGAGTAAAAATAGTGAATTATACTGGTTAACAAAAGAACAATCATCCAAGCATGGAAGCAATGCAACAAATGAATGCTATGCTAAATAAAAAACAAATATGGACCCAACTCTCGTGGTAGGTACTGAATTGCGGCCCTGCTGCATAATATATCTAATGTTGGAGGCCAATCAGTGACCAATATCGAAATATTGGAGTACCTTAGGAATCTATCTGTATTCAATAGTAAAGACATTCCAATAGGCAACACATGTTTCAGATAGTTAGAATAACTAGGTCATTGCGTAGGATTCCAGTTCGAGTAACCTCACAGCGAGAGAATCTGGGCAACTTAAAATCATAACAAGTAAAATACTTATTAAACCTAGTTGCCCCCAGTAGGGGAACCTATAGTCAACAACATTACAGAAGAGGTCCAGGTTAACCTAAAAAAAGGGGGGGGGGGGATTCAGAAATTTCTCAAGAGCAAGGCAATAGAAGTAGAAGAAGAGAGAAAGGTGTGTCCATCCGGGAATCTTCGATCAATCACCTGAAAAAAAATCTTTGTCTCAGGGGCCTGTAGGTAAGTGAGCCAGGGAGACCAAGCTTTTTCGAAAAGGGGTTGTTTGTAATTTTAAAATGCTCACTATTTTCTCATTTAACATGATCCAATTTAATTTACGTTTCAACAATGTTAAAGCGGAGGTTCTCCCTAAAAAAACAACTATGTACCATCCCATCCAGCATACTAGCGTCAGCTACAGTATGCCTTTTTTTTTTTTTTTTTGCGATGTACTTACAGTTTAATCCTTTAGTTTAGTTTCTTACTCCCGCAGGGAGTAGGCGTTCCTATGAAGAGGGGAACATGATTGACGTCCAGCTATGGCGCGTCACGCGTTTCCCGAAAATAGCCGGAGTAGGACTCTGCTCTGCGCGGCGCTATGCGGCGCCTGCGCACAGACTAGGAGCTGACTGCGCAGGCACCGTATATATCCGAGTCCTATTTCGGCTATTTTCGGAATGCGTGATGCGCCATAGCCGGACGTCAATCATGTTCCCCTCTTCATAGGAACGCCTATTTCCCCGCCGGAGTCTGAAACAAAACTGGACGATTAAACGGTAAGTACAGCGCAAAAAAAAAAAAAAAAAGCATACTGTAGCTGACGCTAGTATGCTGGAATGGATGGTAGATAAAGATTTTATTTTTTTAGGGTGAACCCCCGCTTTAAGTCTACAGTGGGGCTTTTCCAAGCTGAAGCAATAGCTATTTTAGCAGCTAAAAATATGTAAAATATCAAAGTCTGAGTGTGTCTGGGGATATTGTCCACTGGTTTGTTTAGGAGGGCGACTGAGGCGTCTTTGATGATATATTTTGTGATCGAAAGAATAAGCGCGTGGACCCTGATCCAGAAACGGCGCACTTTGGGGCATGTCCACCACACATGGAGTGGTGTACCCACCTGTCCACAACCCCTGAAGCAGAAGGCCGAGGCACCAGGGTACATTTTGGAAAGGCGTTCTGGTACCAGGTACCATCTGGCTTGTACCTTGTAACCCGCCTCTATCAGGGCCACATTGAGGATGCATTTGTGGATCCTCGTACTCCACCTACACCAATCCCCTGCCTCAGGGCTAATGTTCAGGTCCCTCTCCCATGCCACTTGATATGGGAGCCTAGTGAGAGGTGCGGCCAACTGTTTATAGAGCACAGAGATTCCCCCCTCGGAGAACGGAGTCCTGCATACACCTACTTTGGAAGGTGGTGCGCGTTGTCAAGTCGGACCTATTGATCTCTAAAGAATGAAGAAAATGCTGAATTTGCTGTAGGTGATAGCTTTTCAAGGAAGGCATCTCCAAGCTGCCTGTGTAGTATGATGATGGGCGTATTCCTCTGTGGTCGAGATAATCGCCAATCCGTAATAGTCCCTTGTTAACCCACCAGCTAAATCTGTCGGGAAGTCTGCTCGGGGGAAACGGGATTGGCGAAAAGTGGGGCCACTGGACCGTGTGCGGACCTTAGAGCCCATCTTCTACATCCCATTTCCCAAACATTGAGGGAATGAGAGAGTGCTGGACTCAAAATCGCTTTGCGGTGCTTAGGGGATGTCCAAAGGACAAGGTCTATTAATGGAGCACATGCCTGAGCCTCCAGTGAGACCCACTCAGGGCAATATTGACGGCTGTGCATTTGGAGTAGTTGAGTCAGCTGTGCTGCCATGTAATACTTACGAAACTCGGGCACTCCCAAACCCCCCTTTTCTCTGGGTGCGTACAACATAGTTCGAGCTATTCTAGGACCTTTCGGATCCCAGATGTATTGGAAAATGTTGAATTGAAAGCGGCGTATGTCAGCGGCGGTGACTTGGATCGGCAGAGCCCGGAAGTAATACAGTAGCCGTGGAAGAACGGTCATCTTAACTGATGCGATTCTGCCCAACCAGGACAGGCTTACATCGGACCATGTCTTCACGTCTTTAATTAGGCGGGCGAATAAGGGCGGGTAGTTAGTCTTATACAGCGTGGACACATCGGAGGTCAATTTAATGCCCAAATAAGGAAGGGACGACTGTTGCCATTTAAAAGGGAATTGAGATTTAATGCTCTCTAGTGTTGAGGTTGACAAGTTTACATTCAATGCCTCTGATTTGTCCTGATTAACTAATAGGCCAGAAATTTTACCGAATCAGTCTAATAGGGACAGAAGATTTGGTATGGAGGTATGGGGGGACGTGATGAACAAACGGGAGATCGTCCACAAAAAATGCGCATTTATGGTCCCCCCCCCCCCCCCCCCCTTCTAGTTCTTTTTCTAATAAATTGACCAGTCGCTTTTTCTAGCAAGTTTAAAGGTCCTTTTATTACTGAATATAAAAACTAGTTCTAGAATGGAAAAACTTTGCAAGTAAGCATTTTCTGACTATTTTTCCCCCCTGCAAAGTTGTTGACAGGGTCTTTTATAAAGTTTAACTATAGCGTGAGTGAAGTAATAATAATGGTGTGTGTGTGTGTGTGTGTATATCTATCTAAATCTACACACACACACACACACACTCTCTCCGTTATGTTGAGAGGCTGAGGTATGGAAAGAGAGCTTTTTACAGAAAGTTAATTTGCTCAGTTCGAATTGCCCAGAATTGTGACAAGTTTACTTTTAAACCCTAGTAAGTACCAGACTAAGCAACAGTATTATTATAGAAAGTGTATGTGTGTGTGTGTGTGTGTGTGTGTGTGTGTATGTGTGTATGTGTATAATATATATATATATATATATATATATATATATATATATATACAGTACAGACCAAAAGTTTGGACACACCTTCTCATTCAAAGAGTTTTCTTTATTTTCACGACTTTGAAAATTGTAGAGTCACACTGAAGGCATCAAAACTATGAATTAACACATTTGGAATTATACACAACAACTGAAAATATATTTCATATTCTAGGTTCTTCAAAGTAGCCACCTTTCGCAGCAAACACATCTCTAGAACTGTTAAGAGGAGACTGTGTGAATCAGGCCTTCATGGTAGAATATCTGCTAGGAAACCACTGCTAAAGAAAGGCAAACAAGCAGAAGAGACTTGTTTGGGCTAAAGAATACAAGGAATGGACATTAGACCACTGGGTCCCAAAGCTAACCCATACTAGAAACCTGCCACCCCAGCTGTTTATTTTCTAAGCAAGACGGCTTTGGCCTGCTCAAATCTGTGGTTTTGTTTTTTATTCTATAGCCAAAAACTTTCCCAACACTGCCCTTGCCTGTGCAGTTAGCCTTCTAAAATTTCACTGCGTAGTGTAGGTTAGTGTACCTTGACTAAAAATATACTGTTATTTTAACCCAAAAAAATAATCATATACGTGTTTTAACGTCTGATGGTCATCAATCTGTATTTAACTTTTTTACTTTGATTCCAGAAAGCACCACTCCTCCTGCATTACAGACCGAAAATGGACTTGCTGTAACAGAACTTAAGTGTCCTCTCTGGACAGAGTTTTTGCAGAGACTATCACGGTGGGCACCACCATAGTGCACCACATTGCTCACAGCGTGACCTGAACCAGTGGACTCAAGCCAGAAGATTGTAGCGCTCTCACAGGAGAACCTCTTCACTTACACAACAGTTACCAGAGTCCCTGACAGGAGAATATTTCTACTTTTTCTACAAGAGATAATTTTTCACAACTCAAGGCAGTACCAGCATGACTTTTACAAATCTCCAACACTTTTCATGGATGTTCATGTATTTGCTGCAAACTACATCCCAGTTGGTTTTTTGAGATGTGTTAATCTTCATATATATATAAATAAATATATATCTATATATCTAATAGATAAGAAAAAAAGATTGACACCAAATTACCTTAGGTTGCTTTTTAATTGTGAAAAGGTTTTATAAATCATTTACAATTAAAGCCCACTTTTCAAGTTTATTTTGTAGGTTAAAAATAAACAGTCTGTTTAGGCTTATAGCCCAGGACCGTACTCTGAGCCAAAATATCAACACGTTAAAAGGAAGGATAGATGGGATTCAGAGTTCATCGATAGGGAGGACTTCTGGAGATGAGATTCTGTTTGGCAAATGAGCAGAGATGCCTAGTATGCAGTGTGCCCAGGGGTTATACTTTCTTATGGTTATGTGCCATGGTGCTCTTTTGGCCTTTTTGCTGCAATGGCAACACAACCCATTTACATTTATATTTTTGTTTTCTTGCATGGAGGTCATAAAGGGTGCAGACAAGGTTACTACTAATCTTTCGGTTGTGAATTATAACAGTTTGGTCACAGAAATATTTGTTTCAGGCCATTATTTCTACATTCTCTTTTTACCGTATGATCACTGTTGGAAGTTTTGCCATCTTAATTATTCTTGGTGCTAAGCTCATCTTTTACAACTTGTTTTTGCTCGTTATGGCTGGACATATGAGCATGGTGGAGTAGTGAGATTTGTGCACATCTGCTTTTGGTTGCATCCTATATGGGAATGTATTCTAGTAAATTGATACTCTCCCTGGGATCCCAGAGCAAAAAAGGGTTGATCTGGATTCTTGAGAAATGGCAAACACTCCTAAGGGCTCAAGGTACAGCATAAACCTTTGAGAATATCTGGCCCAAAAATCGATACTGATTTATTCCGTCAGTGGCTTTCTCTCTTTTTGTGTGGCTGAAATGGATCTTTATTTTAGGTCAATGAAAGATCCTTTATTTGACCATTCCTCAAATGACTGCAAAGCACCACTTCTGTTATAATGCAGATTTTAGTTTTTTGTATTACTGTAAAAATGGTCATTAAGGCAGTTTGGTTCTTTCAGGAACATTTCTAACAACTTTGGGACGTTGCCCAATAGAAGTTTTCCATTCTTCTAGAAGATTCTTTTCTTCTATATCGTTGGTTGATCTTTATTAGCAAAGGTCATCACAAACAACACTTGCCTCTGAGTGGATGGAAAACCAGTCCACATGTGGCCAAAATTTGAACTCGTATATGGAAAACGGTTGTGTGCACACGCCTTAAATTGGTCACTTTGTTCTGAATAGTGTAAACCTAAGATGCATTAATTGTGCACACTAAAATTCCAGGTCTCTACTGCAGTAAAAAAAAAAGGTTAAGTTGGACCATGAAAGGAAAGAAGATGAACTGAGATGATATTATCCTTGATCAGCTAATCGATCACTTGAATATGATATGGTGCTACACTAATCTGTTTGCTGCTGACAGTAAACACTCTATTCTGTTCAGCTTCAGGCTAGCTTATGGTGTCTATCCCTATTTATCTTGACTACATAAGAGTATTGTGTTAACAAATAGGCATGATCTATCTATACACTGTACAACTCTGCCTTTGACAGTGTGTTAACAACCTCGGCAAAAAAGCCTTTTTTTTTTTTATCATGACAGTTTCCATGCAATTTAGTCTTTTCCCTTATATGTGGGGAGCAAGAACAATAAACGTGTTGCACTGCTAAGGCTAACGTTCTACAGATAGAATACATGAAGGAGGTATAAAGGAGTAAAGGAAGCCTCTGTGAGGTACAATGTAGAGTTGCGCCTGGAGCTTAAAATTTAAATGTTACATTTTGAGAATGGGCAAGGAAGCACTTTTTTATTTTGTCGGATTTGATGTGACACATCTGTGCTGTTCTCATGAGCCACACTCGGTCTATTGTGTCTGCAGCATATTTTGAAGGTGGAGACTTTTGTGTTTTCAGTGAACAGGGTTGGAAGAACTTTTTTCACTGTGTAATGTCTGCAAAAAGAATAATTATATGTCTTTGTTGTATCCTGCAACAGCAAGACCAGAGATAGCCAGGTTTTGTTTAATATAGTTCTTATTGAAATAGAAAAACTCTGACAGAATATATGATAAATTTAACATGGATCAGTGGGGGTTTAAAAGAAAATAACTTTATAAAATTATTTATTCTATTTTAAGCTTTCTATATTATTTTACCATTTGAAAATGTTTAAGTGACCAGCTTTATTTACGGGCATATAAATTTGTAAAGTGTTTAACAAGCTTCATTATTTTTTACTTAATGGAGAGCCCCACCCAAAACTGTTTAATTTGTTTAAGATGAAGGATGATTAAGGCACTGATGTTGAAAATGTTGCTGGCATACACTGCACTTTGATAAAACCTGAAATAAGAATAACCTGAAGGCTGCCAAAACTCTCCTTCTGAAAATGCTTATTGCCTGACTTTTAAAGTGACCCACTTTCGTCAGTATGCATATAAGAAGTTAAAGTGATTGTAAAGTCATATTTATTTTTTTTGCGGGCTTATACCTACCTGCTCTGTGGAATGGAATTGCACAGAGTGGCCCCGAACCTCATTTTCTCAGGTCCCCCGCTGGCATGCCTGGCTCCTCCTCTTCTGTGAGTGCTCCTTTAGCAAGACACTTGCGATGGGGCATTTTGTGTGGGCTCGATCCTGAGCCATGCTGCCTGGGTCCATAGAACCAGAGAGCAGAGAGGACAGAGCCACTACAAAGGGCAAAGCGCTGGATCCAGTTAGAACTCAGGTAAGTATAATAGGGGTGAGAGGGCTATAATGTATTTTTTGTCTTAATGTAGGGAATGCAAAGGTTATAAAATGTTTAGACTTCAGAACCACTTTGACAGCAGTTTTCTGATTTGTTTGCTTGTCCTTTGTCGATGACATAAAATATATTGATGTCAGTGGGTCAGCATAAGAACCAGGTAGCAATTTATAGAAAGTTGGTATTTGCAGCCCTGGATTTATCTTGTGACAGGTTTTCTTTTAAAAAACAAATGGCTAATGTTCCTTGTTTTTTGCTACCTTTGCATGGTAAAATGTACCCAGTGTTGGTTTTAAATCTTCTAAGCTGGCAACAGAAGTCAAATGTAGATGCTTAGAGCTGCCTAGGAGCCTTAAAGCTCAGGGTGCCCATTATGCAAATCTTGAGCCTACAGAGCAGTAAATCTGGCTCTGGTATTGAAGGAGGTTTTAGTGGGTGGGTCAGAGCTCATATTTTGGACCTAAAAGCTGATATTTGCAGATGGAGTTTTGGTGCCCATCAAGACCTTCTTGAACGCAACTAAAAGTAGGTTCGCATAGCTCTAGGTATTGCATTTCACATCTGTCACCAGTATAGCAATTCATATATTTTTTTCTGCAGGTCCACTTAAAGTGGTTGTAAAGGCAAAGTTTTTTTTTATCTTGATGCATTAGGATAAAAAAAACTTCTGTGTGCAGCAGCCCCCCTATTACTTACCTGAACCCCATCTAGATCCAATGATGTTGCACAAGAGACTCGGCTGGCCGGGACTCTCCCTCCTGATTGGCTGAGACAGCAGCAGAGCTCCACTGGCTCATACTACTGTCAAAGTCAGTGAGCCAATGAGGAGAGAGAAAGGGGCGGGGCCAATGCCACGGCTCTGTGTCTGAATGGACACAGAGCAGGGGCTCGGCTCAGGTGCCCCCATAGCAAGCTGCTTGCTGTGGTGTCACTCAGCAGGGGGGAGGCAGAGGCACCAAAGAGGGACTCGAATTAGAGCAGGGTTTGGGCTGCTCTGTGCAAAACATCTACACAGGGCAGGCAAGTATAATATGTTCGTTTAAAAAAAAAAAAAATTGTATCACTTTTTAAGGGTTAGGAGCCATTGAGGAATCTTCTTAAACACTAATGGGCACAGCAGCAAGTTTGTAATCTCAATGAAGGAATGTCGGTATTCTGACTCTACACTGTGACCTATAAGTAAGATAAACTCCACATAGCAGGTGATCATCTTTCATACAAAATCAAATTAAACGTTTTTGGTGGACTTCTCATTTAAGTGAAAGGAAAGCATCAGGAATGCAGTTGTGCAATAGATTTACAATGTGCTTTGTTTAAGTAAATGTACATCTTCAGCGCTCTAAAAATTCTATTTACAGAATATAAAAAAAAAAAAAAATTCTACTTTACGTTACAAACCAGCATTTTTTTTCTCTAGTATGTTTTACTCCAGTGCTATAAAATTGAATATATTTTAACTCTATGCATCAAGTGTAAGCTATACAATCGCATAGTTTTGCATTATGTTTGTCATGTTCTTAAATATTTGATATTTGGATCAATTTGATATTCTGAAGTAAACACAAAATGGTGCTATTTTCAACGCTGTCATTTTGTTTGTTTTTTTGTTTGTTTTTTTGTTTTTGATGTCCATTGGCATATCGCATCCTTACTAAAATAATTCAACAGAGTTCATATTAAAAAGCCTTTTTTAACTTTTGTATGGTATAAAGAGCAAATTGTTCACTGTGCTTAAACAGTTTGCTAGTTATTTTTACTCTGCCTTTTTACAATGCTGTGCAAGGTTATAGATTTGGACTGTTAAATAGAAAAAGCTTTCAGGTACAGTTCTCAATATACAGCTTTTGCTAACAGTCAACCTTCTACACCTATTAAATATTCATTGGTTGCCTATGTAAATGGACATCACATTTCCAGGTTTTTTTTTTCTCTGTTATTTCATTGTTATAATTTACTTCTTTTTTTTTTTTTTTCAGTATACAGAAAAGTATGTATTTAAATGATTACTGTTTCTAGTATTTTAGAAGCCTGAAGAAATTCATGTACTTAAATAAACAAACCTAAAACTATGGACAGTTAATAATTTTGTCTCTTTAAAGTTTACATTTTAAATTTGTGTTACTGTCTAAACATTGCATCATTTTTTCCCCCATGATTGATGGGTGAGGTTATATTGCTCAATGTTTGATTTATAACCGTGAAGCTTGTATTCTGTGTTTTGCCAATAAATATTATATGCTTGTAATAAAAGCAACAAAAACAGTAAAAATAATGGCTGGTTGTTGTGATAACTGTTTTTTATTATAAAAAAAAGAATTTGTGTGGGTATCAAAACGTAACATAATAAAATCCAAGAATAAAAATATCATCAACCCCCACTTCCCTTAACCCAATAACAAATATGTAATATTTTTCAGTCCTTGTATGTGGTACATGCATTTGTTTTTCCTTAGGCCTTTTTCACCTTTATTTTTACTTGGTGATCCTGCCAGTAACACACTACCTGTCCTAAGTTAACAAAGCTTACTCACTGTCCTGTATCTATAAGGATCAGCATTTTTACCCAAGGACAGCAAGTGTGGTGGGATTACAGACCCCCCCCCCCCCCCCAATAACCTAAATTTTAACTTTTTACCTATTGCAACTTGATAAAAATAATAATCTTTGTCAAGGAACATACATCCCACAATAATAAATATGCTACCAAAATGAGTGTGTTGTACATTGCCTCCAGCATGGTTCCTGTGTCTTTTTGCTGGAGACTTTGCTGAAGAGCCCCTGAGCGGTAGTAAATCTTTAGGCTGTCAGCAGATCGACCTCTACAAATTGGGTACAATGCATTAAAGTGGAGAGCAGCTGAACATGTGCAGAGCAGGATGACAGTGTATAACTGGATTTTAAACAGTATAGGCAGTTATTTTTTATGTCATACATACATGCATACATGTTTTGTAATACCTGCAAAAGAGGCCAGCCTGAAGTGATCTAGCAGAACTTAATTATCTGATTAAAGTCCTGCCTTAAGGGAGGTGTTTTTTGTAGTCCATAGAAAGATTGGGAGCAATGCTAACTGATAACAGTGAAGCAGAGGCAGAGAACATAGGAAGTTATTCCTTCCAACAGATGTTTGTCAAACGCTTTTCTGCACTTAGCAAGCTGATGTAGCAAAACACTTTCAACTGCATATTTAGCAGATTAGATCAGTGTTTCTCAACCTTTTTCCAGTCAAGGCACCCTTTAAAATTCTGCATAATCCCGCCTGATTCTAAAATGTTAAAAGCTAAACTTATAGATTTATGTAACATCCACACATGTAAGACACCCACCGTTGGAGGAGATCTATTCTTCCATAGCAAAAGCACCTTTGCACACTGGTATTGACAAGTATTCCAATGTTTCTCTCACTCAGTTTCTCTCCTTTCACTCTGAATGAATGAATGAGGAATTTATATAGCGCGACGCATGTGAACTAAATCGCCTCTGGGCGCTGGTTGTTCCTGTCTCCTTTGATATCAAAAGAGATGAGTTTTGATCTTTCTCCTGAAGGCTAGGTGGTTCTCCTCCTCTGTTAACATTACCCCAATGCTGACCGAGAGATGCAGAGAAAGGGCAAACGAGGATGCTGTGTAAACATCCGATGTCCTCCTTATCAACTGATGACTTCATTGGTTGTTAAGATGTCAATGGCTAGAAGGTTGTAATGGTGCACAATAAAAACCTGTAGCTTTGGGCAAATATCATCCACCCACTGGCTTGTACAGAATTGTTTCCCAATTAATATCCATTTTGCCAAGGCACCCCTGAAGAGACCTAAAGGCACAACAGGGTGCTTGGGCACCCTGGTTGAAAAAGGCTGGATTAAAAGAAAGCAAAGGAGAGAGTTCATTGTTATGGTTTATATACACCTTAAAAGAGTCACCCTGGTTCCCTTTGGACAACCTAATTTTAAGTTTCTGTTGCCTTCTATAGCCACATGTCCAGGAATGTATGGACAATATTGGGGCATACAGTGTGTCAGGTCACCTGTGGCCAGGTGACAAGTGCACCCCATTGGGATCAGGGATGCACCACAGGGTAGTGAACCCTATGGCCGATTGCTGCGATTAGAGAGGAAGCGTGAACCCAAGATCGCCCAGGGCGCGGAGTCTAATGCCGCGTACACACGGTCGTTTTTTGTGATGGAAAAAAACCAAAATTTTTAAAAACGTCATTTAAAATGACCGTGTGTAGGGAAAACGTTGTTTTATGTCTTCTGAAAAACGACAAAAAAAAAAATTCCAACATGCTTCAATTTTTTATGTTGTTTTTCAAAACGTCGTTTTTTGTGTCATAAAAAATGATCGTGTGTAGGCTAAAACGACGTTTAAAACAACGTTTTTAAACCTGCGCATGCTCAGAAGCAAGTTATGACACGAGCTTGAATGGAACAGAGTGCCGCCGTACGGGCTGAACGTAACCGCACTTTGCTAGAGCATTTTGAAAAAACGATGGTGTGTAGGCAACGTCGTTTTTTAAAATGAAGTTTGAAAAACGTCGTCTTTTTTTCATGAGAAAAAACAACATTTTTGTACAAGACTAAAAATGACCGTGTGTACGCGGCATAAGACCCAGCTTTGTGTTAACCAGAGCCTCTAGTGGTGAGGAAGGCCTTCGCCGCAGCAGGATCCAGGTCGCGACCCCTGGGATCCCCTAGGTCACACTCCGCAGGGAGAGAGGGGAAGCAGCAAGCAGGACAAGCGGTAGTGATGGGTAAGCCGAGGTCAGGGCAACAGGCAGACAAGGGTAACCGAGGGACAGGCAAAAGGTCAGGATCGCAGGCAAACAGGAGGGACGAGCCAAAAACGGTACACAGGAAGATAATCGTAGCACACTGCAGACAGGAACTAAAGCCAACAACGTGGTTGAACAGCAAAGAAGACTAGCAGTGCAGTGGTTAATATAGGCTTCCTAGGATGGCCTAGGGTGGAGCAATACAGGGAGGAAGGTGATAAAAGACAGTCAGAAGGAGGGTCAGGCCTCTAATGAACACATGGAGATCAGGTAAGCTGCCAGACTTTATTGCATATCCATGACACAGTGTGCCCTTTGTCTAGTATATAATCTACAAGTAAAGTTTAGCAGTCCCAAGGATCAGGGTTAATTTTTTCAGGTTTTTCTTGCTATTTGCAGAAGAGAACCCATCTACTTACATAGTTCGCTCCAATGAGTGCTAATGTCACCCCTCCTACAATTTAGCATAGCTCAGCGCTTAGGATTGTACACCCAAGAAAATTGGCCACAGACTGTCAGATACGTGTAAATCACAGCAGCTGCTTAAAAAACAACAGCCTTTAAGGTAAACAGTAAAACAAAAACATTGCAACTAAAAGTCCCAAAGTCCAATGTAAAACTGTAGCAGCGCTACTTCCAAACTGCCGTTTGAAACACTTCTATATATCAAGCAAATATAGGAAATCGATGATAGTGCAGATGGAAAAAATACACAGAAGAAATCCTTAATCGGTGCTCCTTTCACCAAGGGGGGGGGCATTCACCACATGGGGGGATATTAACTCCCCTTTTGGGGATGCACTCACCACAAGTATGGAAATAAAGGGCCTGGAATATATATCCGTGTTTATCCTGGAAGATGCACTCTCCACCAGCAGGTATGTTTTGTTCAATCAAACCACAATCACATATAACAGAAAAAACTCATATAGTGTGACATTGTTTTAAGCATGTTTATTGAGCCCCAAACATCCCCTTATAAATTGTGCGTACCACAATATAAGTTTCAAGCAAAAAAGATATTGGTACGCCCTCGGGCGTGACGTTTATCCATTGACCTAAGACGCTGTACAGCCTCCGGGACCAGGAACAGGGGTGAAATAAAGCACCAGCAACTTCACTGTTTTGGCAAGGAGAGGCGGAGAGGCATACAGGCACAGTACCAATATCTTTTTTGCTTGAAACTTATATTGTGGTACGCACAATTTATAAGGGGATGTTTGGGGCTCAATAAACATGCTTAAAACAATGTCACACTATATGAGTTTTTTCTGTTATATGTGATTACGGTTTGATTGAACAAAACATACCTGCTGGTGGAGAGTGCATCTTCCAGGATAAACACGTCCAAAAATCTAAACGTGTATGAGGCTTAAGTCTTGGAGAGCAGCCCTCATCCTTGGAAAATGTGCTCTCTTTTAGTGCTTTTATCTTTCCCAAATGTGTTTGTGTCTTACAGGTAACATTAAATAAAATCATGTTATGTTATGATCACTGCGACATAGATGTTCTTTTACATGAATATTGGTAATAAGCTCTGCATGGTTTGAGATGACCAGGTCCAGCAGAGCGTCATTCCTAGTTGGGGCCTTAATAAACTGGACCATAAAATTGTCTGTAATAGGTTTATAAATTTGTCTGTAATAGGTTTATAAATTTCTCGTGCACCGGAGCTTCCAACTTGCCTATTTTGCTTGGCAGACTTCTGGCATTAGTGAACAAACACTTTTTAATTCATTGTCATATGTTGCAAATGTATGTTGCATATTTTTTATTTTAGTACAAATAGTACCATTCTCAATAGTTGTTTGTAACATAGGAGCCTTCACATCATCTGCCATAGCCCTCCCCCATCTTTCCACATTCCACTAACCAATAGGGGCTTTCCCCTGTCTGCCCCATTATAATATAATTTACCCTCCCCCAAAGTCCTAATTTAAATACTCCTTCCCGTAAACCTCTCCCCCGGCACAGTAGACCCCCTTCAATTTTGGAGCAAACCATCTTTAGCGTATAGGTTGCACCCCAATGAAAAGTCACAATATACAAGTAAAATGCGCAAAAAAAAATAAAATCAGAACAAGAAGTATCTGACCAGTATAAGAAGTGTTTCAAATGTACATACAGTGAGGAAAATAAGTATTTGAACACCCTGCTATTTTGCAAGTTCTCCCACTTGGAAATCATGGAGGGGTCTGAAATTGTCATCGTAGGTGCATGTCCACTGTGAGAGACATAATCAAAAAAAAAAATTCCAGAAATCACAATTTATGATTTTTTAACTATTTATTTGTATGATACAGCTGCAAATAAGTATTTGAACACCTGTCTATCAGCTAGAATTCTGACCCTCAAAGACCTGTTAGTCTGCCTTTAAAATGTCCACCTCCACTCCATTTATTATCCTAAATTAGATGCATCTGTTTGAGGTCATTAGCTGCATAAAGACACCTGTCCACCCCATACAATCAGTAAGAATCCAACTACTAACATGGCCAAGACCAAAGAGCTGTCCAAAGACACTAGAGACAAAATTGTACACCTCCACAAGGCTGGAAAGGGCTACGGGGAAATTGCCAAGCAGCTTGGTGAAAAAAGGTCCACTGTTGGAGCAATCATTAGAAAATGGAAGAAGCTAAACATGACTGTCAATCTCCCTCGGACTGGGGCTCCATGCAAAATCTCACCTCGTGGGGTCTCAATGATCCTAAGAAAGGTGAGAAATCAGCCCAGGACTACACGGGAGGAGCTGGTCAATGACCTGAAAAGAGCTGGGACCACCGTTTCCAAGGTTACTGTTGGTAATACACTAAGACGTCATGGTTTGAAATCATGCATGGCACGGGAGGTTCCCCTGCTTAAACCAGCACATGTCAAGGCCCGTCTTAAGTTTGCCAATGACCATTTGGATGATCCAGAGAAGTCATGGGAGAAAGTCATGTGGTCAGATGAGACCAAAATAGAACTTTCTCTTATCGTCCATGGACGGACACAGCTCCTTAAATCTTGACAAGTGGGTTATGTTCCCTGTTTACAGGAGAGGACTAGGCAGAAACATGTTAAATAGTTAAATACATGTTACATTAACAGAGTTGAACAGCCCCGCCCAGGGGGCGGTCCCTCCAGACATAACCCTCCTCACTGCAGCTTGCAGCCTCAGTTTCGTTCTGCCTAGCAAAGGAGAAGGACGTATGGCTCCCTTTGGGCCCAGCGCCCTGAGGAGAAATTTTATTTTATTTTACTTTACTTTTTCTTGAAGAATCTTCTTTCAACTGTTGGCTGAGAGACAGGCTGGATATTATAGATCCTTGTAGTCTACTCAGTCCGACCAGCAAGCGTGGGCACACCTTTGCAAAGAGGCTTGGTCTGCCACGCCATACCTCATGACTCCTGAGGTGGCCGGTGAGCTTTGCTCCGAGGTCCACATATGACTGGGCTGTGGTGTTGTCTCACTCACAGTGGACCGGGCCGACAGCTACCTCCATTTCGGTTGTAGTTCTGTCAGGAATGCGTCAGCGAGTCCTCGCTTGGACGGGTAAGTACAGTCCCTCCTGCTTCGGTGGGTTGGTACAGCTGGGCATTCCTGGGGTTCGGGGGTCCCTTCCCCTTACTTCCCTGCTCCTTTCCCTTGCTGCATTGCTAACATTGCCGCTGTCAGGGGGGAGGGGGCCTTCCTGAGGGGACTGTGTTATCTGGCCTGTGCTTTTTCTTTTTTGTATTGGGCTTTCCTGTGAGGTAAAAAGCCCTGTGATGAGCACAGATGTTTATGATTATACTTCAGCAGACGCTGACTGATTGGGGACACCTGTAACGGTTTTGCTTTTTATGCTGTATCTGTGACTTGTCCTTAAATAAAACAGCCCTAGGAGGCTTTTCCTGTTTAAACACAGGTCCCTGCAAAAGTTACCTCACGGTTCTTTTCCTCACAGGCAGCGCTGGGCAGTCTCCTCCTGAGGGAGTCCCCTGGTAACCTCTGGTCAGCGCAGCAAGTGGGTGAGAGGCCCTGAATAGGGCTCTAGGAGCTTTTGTCTATTTGTATGGACAGGTGTGCATATTATAATACACACTATATGTAAATATTGGAGTCAGTATCTGGGTCCTTCCCCACATGCTGGTGGTGGCAGCAGGTGTTAGCACCTGGGATTCCCACAGAGTTTTTGTTAGTCCTGGACACAGTTTGTGCCAGGGTGGGGGTGGACTGCGGGCGGGCGGTAAAAGAGTGCCCCCTTCCCCCGTTATCCCCTGGGGAATGCTCTGTTATGGAGCCATGGACTAGGTACCTAGTTAAAAAAAAAAAAAAAAAAGCAGAATAAGGCATTTATGGGTGCACTTTTTACTGCTGCAAGGGACTCTCCTAAGCTGCATAGTGCAGCTGGGTTTCCGCTGAGGGCTCGGTCTTTTTTGGATCACACAAATCAGACCGCTGTGTAGGTTTTTTCCTTCTGTGCCCTTCTTTGATAATTTCTGAGATGCGGAATGAGAAAAGCCACTGAGGGCTTTTGTAGTCCCTCACCGCCTGGCGGGAACCCCCGCTTGTATGGATCTGACTGATAGAAGATCCGAAGTACTGACCCGTTCCATGTTTACCATGCTGGGGTCTGGCTTGCGGCCTATTGTGGCCACTACACTGGGGTCTCAGTGGTCGCTGGCGCTATTTTTTGGGAGATTTTTCAATTACATTGAAAACTCCCATTGGCGCCCATTTTGTCGTAGCCACGCTATGGCGCAGCTTACATTGTGCTGGCCTTTTTCCTGTGGCCGCGTTCTGAACGCTCGGCGGCCATCTTGGAGTAGTCCTGACCCCTAGTGCTGTATACAACTCACAGAGTGAGCATTTTGCACCAGACAGTGGAGGAGCACCGACTCTCTCCTGAGGTTATTAGCCTAGCGGACCAGCTGGTCCAGGGCCTCATATAGGTCTGTGATGCTTCATTGAATGCTGCGCCCTTGTTATCCAGGGCGTCTGTTTCAGAATGGTTTTATGCACACGGTGGTGTAGTGCTTAACTCCATTACTTGGCAGCAAAAGAGTCATTGGTTCGAATCTGCACACTGACGCCAATCTGCACACTGACGCCAATCTGCCTGGAGCTTGCATTGTCGCTCCCTGTGTCTGTGTGGGTTTCCTCCGGGTACTCCGGTTTCCTCCAAAGACATGTGTGCATACACCTACATAATATACATACACACTATGTGTGTGTATTATTTAGGGGCAACCCTCCCAGGCCGTCAAAGGCCCAGCTGGGGGACTAATCTGTCCCTGGGTGCATAAGCCGATCACGCCGGCACCCAAATCCTGCCAATGTATATAGCCTTCCCTCCCTGTCTCTAGGTGGGAGGGGCGGCTTGCAGGTTCACAATTCAGTGAAACCTCCCTGCTCTCCGACTAGTGGGTCTGCGAGGTGGTCTCTTCGGAGTACTAGATAGGGTTTCCTCCTATCCACAGAACAAAGTTCTGTCCTTGTGTCTTCCCCTCCCGGCACGTCGGTCTGCCTTGGGCAGTGTGGGATTTGCTAAGCTGCAAGGTAATTTTACCTTTCCTGCAGGACGAGAGTTTTGGGGTTTTCTATGGGCCTCAGGCCCTAAATACCTTTGTGAACGTCGGGTAGTTCCGCATGGAATCCATTTGTTCGGTGGTAGCTGCGCTTCATCCGGGGGATGTCCTGACGTCCTCGGACATCAGGGACGCATACATGCATGTCCCGTTTTGCACATGTCACAGTGTTTTTTTCTGTGCTTCGTGATGAGAGAAGGGTCTCTGTCAGCCTGTGGCCCTCCCTTTTGATCTGGCGTCAGCACCATGGGTTTTCAGCTAGGAGCTCGCACTTATTTGAATTTTGTTGGGACAGCGAGGCTTTGCCTCATTGGCTACTTTGACGACTTTCTTCTGAGAGCAGCTTCTGTCTCCGACCTAGTGGATGGGTTATTCCCATTCAGACCCTCCGAAGATTCGGGTGGATGTTAAACGTTTAGGCCAGAAAGTGTAGCTCAGTGGCAGCAAGCCTGCCCTACATGTGTGCGACCCAGGGTTCAAATTATGGGCATGCTAGGTTCCGACTCAGCGTTGGAGTATCTAGTGTTGATCCAGACTCCTCAGTGGCAAAGGTCCTTCTTCCCCTGGAGAAATTGCAGACTCTTCAGTCTGCGGAGAAGGTATTGGCATCACGCAATCGGTCTTCTCTCCGGGCGCCTGCTGGTTCAGGGTCTGTGGGTAGCCTCCTTCAAGGTGGTACTGTATGCCCAGTTCCACACCCTGGTTTTCCAGTGGAACTACTGTCCAGGTGGTAAAAATCTCTTGTCTCTGAAATCATTAGATTCCTGTGCGCCACCTAGTCAGAGTCTCTCTGAGTTGGTGACAGAGATTCCCGACTCTTCGGTCCGGGAAGTTGTTCCTTCCTTCCAGTGGTCGGTGTTTACGACGAATGCCAGCTCACGGGTTGTGAACCTGGAGGTTCACAAAACTGGGGGGTCCAGTCGGCCCTGAGTCGCTGGACTTGCGTGGACCTATGACCACACCTCCTTGAATGTGTCTGGTCTCGGTAGCTACCCAGGGTCGGGCCTGGCTAGTGCCTGGTGGAAGACCGCCTGGGAATACCAGGTGCTGTCTACTGTTCATTGTCCTACTATTTTAGGCGATCAGGCTATGCTTCTCCTTGTGGTCGACCAATCTGGTTTCAGCCGGACAACGCCACGGCCGTGGCTTCAGTCTACCATCAGGTATGCCGGGAGGCAGACTACTGGAGTCGCCAGATGCTGGACCAGGGCGACTGGTCTTTGTGCTTGGGGTTTTTTTCGGCTCCCTTGCAGGAGGTGAGCCTCACATGGCATGGATCTCCTGGCAGCTTGTCTCCGCCGCAAGGGTGTCAGTTAGTGGCCAGGTCTAGTGATCTTGTACAGACGCGTCAGTCGCGCTGGTGGCCCTGTGTTGTCTGTATAGGTGATTTTTTGCCATTCCTCCATGGTAGTTGCTTCCTCGGCCGCTCCACAGAGTGGATGCTGAGGAGATCCCGATGATTCTAATCGCTCCAGATTAATCTCGGCGTCCTTGGTACGCTGATATCGGGCGCCTGGTAGCGGAGGCACCCTGGCGATTGCCAGGGCAGGAGGTTCCTGTCTCAAGGTCCCATACTTCCTCCTGTTGTACAGTCACTGACTTGCTTAACACGGTTATTGGAAGCCAGACTTTAGGTGACCAGGGTCTGTCTGACTCGGTCATCTCAACAGGGCACCGTAGTCTTCTTCCGGAGGATCTACCGTCGCACCTCTCTTGGTGCGAAGGGATGGAGTGACGTCCACGGGCGTACTTTCAATGTCCAGGGTCCTGCTGTTTTTAAAGCTTGGATTGGATCTAAAAATTGCTTAAAGCACCGTTTGGGGGCAGATTTCAGCCTTGGCTGTGTTCTTTTAGTGGCCTTTTTGCGGCCCGTTCCCTGGTGGGTCCCCTTTTTTTTTTGTGTGCAAGGGGTTTGTCATATACTTTCCCCTTTTGGCCCATCTCTTCCCCCATGAGTTTTGACTCTGGTGCTCTCGGTTCTTCAGGAACCTTCCTTTTGGAAACATCAGAGAGATTTTCTCTTGACACTATCTCAGAAGGTGGCCCCTTTAGTGGCCTTTACCTCTGTTAGAGGGGTTTCTGAGTTGGCGGTCTTGTCTTGCAAGCCGCCATGCTTGATCCCCCATAAGGATTAGGTGATGGTGCGCCCGCGACCTTCCCTTCTTCCGAAGGAGGTTTCGGCCTTTCATACTTTAGGCGTGGTACGCGCTTTGCGGGTATACCAGCCTACTACGGCTCCATTTCGGAGCTTCTGACTCTCTTTTGTGTCGGTGTCTGGTCCACAAAAGGGCCTGGCGGTCTCGTCGACCACCATTTCTCGGTGGATCGGGCAGGCCGTCATACAGGCCTATGCTCCTAAGGGCGGGCCCCCCTTTCCGGTCACGGCACTTTCGACCAGGGCAATTGGTGCTTCCTGGGGTTTTTTTTTTTTCCCGACATCATGCGTCGGTCTCACAGGTGTGCGAGGCGGCGATTTGCTCGTCCGTTCACGCTTTTTCCAGAATTTACATGGTTGCTGTGAGTGCATCTTATGATGTTTTTTTCAGCCGCTAGTTTTTGCCGGCGGCTGTTTAAAGTTGCACCTCCTCCGTTGAGGAGCTCTGCTTGTTTTGGGGTGAAGTTAAAATTGTTTTTACTGATATATTTCCCACCCCTCGTTTTTTGACACTGCTTGGGGACGTCCCACTTGTCAAGATTTAAGGAGCTGTGTCCGTCCATGGACGATAAGAGAAAATAGGATTTTTTGTACTCACCGTAAAATCCTTTTCTCTGAAGTCCATGGACGGACACAGCTCCCACCCCTCCTTTTTAGGTTTGTACTGCTTGTTACGAACTGAGGCTGCAAGCTGCAGTGAGGAGGGTTATGTCTGGAGGGACCGCCCCCTGGGCGGGGCTGTTCAACTCTGTTAATGTAACATGTATTTAACTATTTAACATGTTTCTGCCTAGTCCTCTCCTGTAAACAGGGAACATAACCCACTTGTCAAGATTTAAGGAGCTGTGTCCGTCCATGGACTTCAGAGAAAAGGATTTTACGGTGAGTACAAAAAATCCTATTTTTTGGTCATAATTCCACTAACCGTGTTTGGAGGAAGAAGAATGATGAGTACCATCCCAAGAACACCATCCCTACTGTGAAGCATGGGGGTGGTAGCATCATGCTTTGGGGGTGTTTTTCTGCACATGGGACAGGGCGACTGCACTGTATTAAGGAGAGGATGACCGGGGCCATGTATTGCGAGATTTTGGGCAACAACCTCCTTCCCTCAGTTAGAGCTTTGAAGATGGGTCGAGGCTGGGACTTCCAACATGACAATGACCCGAAGCACACAGCCAGGATAACCAAGGAGTGGCTCTGTAAGAAGCATATCAAGGTTCTGGCGTGGCCTAGCCAGTCTCCAGACCTAAACCCAATAGAGAATCTTTGGAGGGAGCTCAAACTCTGTGTTTCTCAGCGACAGCCCAGAAACCTGACTGATCTCGAGAAGATCTGTGTGGAGGAGTGGGCCAAAATCCCTCCTCCAGTGTGTGCAAACCTGGTGAAAAACTACAAGAAACGTTTGACCTCTGTAATTGCAAACAAAGACTACTGTACCAAATATTAAAATTGATTTTCTCAGGTGTTCAAATACTTATTTGCAGCTGTATCATACAAATAAATAGTTAAAAAAATCATACATTGTGATTTCTGGATTTTTTTTATTTTTATTATGTCTCTCACAGTGGACATGCACCTACGATAACAATTTCAGACCCCTCCATGATTTCCAAGTGGGAGAACTTGCAAAATAGCAGGGTGTTCAAATACTTATTTTCATCACTGTAAGTGTATGTACAAGGGTGAGGAAAGGAGTCCAAATACTGGGGATATGAGATCAGTGGTAATATTAATAGTAAGTCCAGGGGTTTACAAGTACATTCTCAGGGCTGCCATCAGGGGGGAACAGAAACCGTGTTCCAATTCTGTGGAAAAAAACAAGGGAAGAGGCACCTCTGGGTGTAGAGGTTTTAAAACAATTTAATAGCACAGTAATTAACACAGGCAACTCACATTTGTGAGATAAAAAAAGAAGGCATTAAGCGGGTCCCAAACATGGGGTAGGTCATCAGTTTGTCAGTCCATTCCTGGTCCTGCTGGGGCTCTGTGCTGCTAGAAGTCGATGTACACCGCTGATAGATGGAGAAAGGCCGGCCGCGGTGGAGGAGCTTCAAAGCGAGGCTTGGAGCGATGTTGGTGTAGGCAGGCGGGGAGTGATGACGTCACTGGCACGCAACGCATTTCGTGAGCGCACAGGCTCGATAGCCAGCTTTACTGCCTGAAAATAAGGCTGCACTAGTGAAAAGTGTCTTTGGATCGCCAGAGGACTCATCCGACTGGACATTTTCCTCCGTTTGCCTTGTGGAAGCAAAGGGCCCAGTATGCAAGGGTTCCGCCATAGAAGGACCAGGGAGAGAAATGTTTTCATTTTCTTCCTGAGGTGGCGACTGCATCTGTTGTGTTGAAACTGCAGATAATAATTCTGCCAGAGAGTCCTTCACCGCCTTTTGGAGCAAGTCCGTAATTTGTTGACCCTCCGATTCTCTGTCGGCTGCATATTCTCTGAAGCAGCTTTTGCAGACTAGCTTGCCTGGAATCAGGGTGGCACCACAGGCTTGAGACACATTGCAGACCATGGGCATGGAGCTTGAGTCCTCTTAGACGTCTTCTGGCATAGAGGGGTGAAATACATAAATGTACCAGCATAAGTGCACTCTTTTTTTTCTTTTTTTTTAAAACGTACCTTGCCATAGGTCCTTACCTAAAAATGTGATGTAGGGTCTTGCTCAGATGGCGCATGGCTCGTTGTGGTGGCTAGTGGAAGAAGCAGCTAAGGAAAAAAGTGGGAAAAAAAAGCTTAATTTAGAAAGAAAAGGGGAATTAAAGGTTATTCCACTATACGTGTCCTCCCCTTTTATTTATTTATTTATTATATAAACGTTTACTTACCTTTCCTAAATTTTCCTTAATTCCAGGAGCTCTGCGTGGACACCGCTGAGGAGAAGCAGGCCACCCTACTGAGGCTTCCAGGCTTACGGATAGGGGTAGTCACCCCCCTAATACATCCACCTGGAATCTATTGGCAACAATGAAAACGCTTTCCCCATACCCAAGATGGTCGCTGCGGCTTCAGAACGGACAGTGCATGCGCCGGCCGGGGCACCGGGACCTGCCTAGCTCCTAGTGTCATAGACGCCCGCGCATGCGCCGAATGCCATAGAGGACGCTGGGAAGGTACAGAAAAGATAGCGTGAGGTGCACGCCACCCCCTTTACACACACTATCCTGAAGAGAAAGGCACAGGACACAGAGCAGATCATGAGTAAGGGACAGGGAACCGAGGAACCTGCAGAGGGGAGAAAAAAAAGGAAGTAGGAAAGCAGTAGCTTCTTCCTCTATTCCCCACGCGCTGAAGCCTCATCCTCATAGGCAGAACAAATGCCCCTGGTTAGGGGAATGCTGCATGTCCCAAAAGACCCTCAGAAGGGACTGCTTTTTAGCGCATTTTGCAGCCCGAGCCAAGGGACTGCATCCAGGAGAGGCTGAGACTGGTTGGAAGCTGCCGACTGCAGAGGTAAGGATACCCTACCAAACAGTCACTGACCAAAAGTATGCGGAAAAAAGAAAATGCTGGGGTTGCTCTAACTCTATTATTTTATAATATTCACTGATCCTGAGGGAGGAGTGGAGTTGGAGCTTGTCATAGGTATGCTGCCATGGAGGCACCAGGAAAGACTATTTCCATTAGTCTTTAAACAAGGTACTTTACTTGGCAACAAATCTCCTTTTAAAGTGATTAATGACAAGGGGGGGGGGATGTAATGGCGCTTGCAACAGGATCTAATTAAAACTAAATACCAATAACGATTTCCATAATGTGAATAAGTTGTCAGGAAAATGTGCTCCACTGGTTCCTGTGTAAAATGTGTTCCACTCTGAATAAAATCATATACCCACCCAACATTAACTGAGTAATGTGGAGATGTGGTCTTACGCTATGGAAGCCTCCTTGTGTTCTTTTTGAGTGCCATTCCTGGGATCAGGTCTCTGTTTATGCAGTGTAAGAACGGCAGGCTGTGGGACATCCTTCATTTACATGTTATAAGGCTTACATACAAGCCGCTTGATGATTTTTTTTTTTTAATTCCTTGGTGAATTATATGGGACACTTTTCACTGCAGTCATTTATGGATTGAAATTTTTTTCAAACATTTTTTTTTTCACTTTTATGCATGGATTGGAATTTTATTATTTATATTTCTTCCACTTTTTGATGTTTTTTTCACTTTTATGGATATTATTCATTTATTGCACTATGCACTTTGGATTGGTTTGAGCTCATTTGCATATTTGCACTATATATGTTATATGTTTATGAAGATAGCTACTACTTGTTAATTTTATCTGAACGATTCCAGATCACTCGCTATTAATATTGTGCGGGTCACTGGCACATTTGTCTTTTTTATCATCATTTATCCACTCTTATTACTCTCCACATTACTCGGTAATGTTGGGTGGGTATATGATTTTATTCAGAGTGGAACACATTTTACACAGGAACCAGTGGAGCACATTTTCCTGACAACTTATTCACATTATGGAAATCGTTATTGGTATTTAGTTTTAATTAGATCCTGTTGCAAGCGCCATTACACCCCCCCCCTTGTCATTAATTGCTTTAAGTGTGTGAACACTATTAGTCGTGGCAGCTGCATTATTAGTTTGATTTTCTTATTTTAGGTTTGTTGTGCCCTTGTTGAGGTTGGTTTTGCGCATTAGTCCCCCCCCCCGTTTTTATTTCTCCTTTTAAAGTGGTTGTAAATCCTCCACTTTCACTTCAGCTCATTCTAATCTATATATAACAGACAGCTGATCACTGCATCATTATAATATGTCCTGTACTCTGTAGTGATGTCAGCGGTGCTTGCGCAGTCCATAGCTTCTTTAACGGCACGCTATGTGTGCCGTTTCACTATCCTCTGCATGCCTTCTCATTGACTGTCATTGAGAACGGCACAGAGGAAGCCTCGCGATGCTATGCTCTCCTTCTTTCCTTCCACTTGTGACTGTATAAGAGGAGTGAACCATAGGAGCAGAGAGACTTCCATACATCGAGTTTGGTTTAGACACGATCGTGCATGCGCAAGATTTAGATGGAAGGAAAGGAAGGGCGGAAATTACGTCCTTACAAGAGCCAGCAATCACTAGTAAAGATGGTGTGGCCGATACCTGTAAGAAGAATTTTTACAAAAGCTAAAAAAGGTATTTGAAAACCTTGTTGTAGTCACCTTTTAATGCCTAATGGCCTGTACACACGATCCATTTTACGACAATATTTGTCTGATAGATGTGTTGTGTCGGATAATCCGACTGTGTATGCTGCATCAGACAATTGTTGGTGGAATTAATGACAAATGTTGGTTGTTCATGCTCAGTTGCTCACCAACTGTCTGGCAATAAATCTGTTATTTCGGATTATCCGATCGTGTGTACACAAGTCTGTCCAACTAAAATCCAAAGAACAAACACGCATGTTCGGAACCAATAGCAGAAGTTGCCCAAAGGGTGGCAGTAAAGAGCTGAAAATCCATGTGGTTTGGTGAATGGTGGCTGAAAATGTTGGGCCGTGTGTATGCAGAACAAGTTTACGGGCAACGCCCTTTGGACCAGAATCCACAGTTTGGTCTGACGGATATCCGATCGTGTGTATGAGGCTTACAAATACATTGTTGGATCATAATATTTTAAATAAATATAAAAAAAGTCTGGGGTTTACTTCCTCTTTAAGGGACCCCTGTACTGGGAAAATAAATGCTTTTGCACATCTTGTCTTCTGAAAATTCAAATTGCCTGTCAGTCTCTCTGAACTGAAGCTAGAGACTACTAACAAGCTCACAGTATTGTCTTTGGCAGTCTCTTTTATTATTATGTTTTGCCATATTTCTATGCATACAATAAACTGCTTTAGATAAATAAAAGCAATTAAACGGAGTTTATTAATTTCCACCATTCTTAATAGGGAATTCAATTTATAGTATTTGTAAAAGTCACAGAAAACTAAAACAATAATTTCAACCATTCCATTAATCAGTTTGTGTAATTTACAATACTAAAAATACAAGGTCAATGCCCCCTTTTTTTCTTTTATTGTTGGTCGTGTGACTGCTCTGTTCCCTCTTTTACCCATAGCTCTGATGATGTCGGACAAAGACTCAAACACTTGTCGGCTTCCACCGACATCACAGGTCCAAGGAGCTCTGTTCCAATTCTCTAAATTGATCTGCTTCAATGCCTAGCATTCTTAGTCAGAAACAGGAAGAGGGTCTTTCCGAGGGGGACTGGCAGGATCATTAGGTATTTGCTTAGTATTAAAGCAAGGTATTGGAGATTGCAGTGGATTTAATAGGGGACAATGCAAAGCTTAGTTGTTTGGGTGCACATACACTTTAAAACAGAAGAATAAGCTTTATTTATTTTATTTTCTGTAGAGGTTAACATCATTGTCCGAAATAAATGCTTTCTCATTCCTTATAGAGCACAAAAAGATATTCTTATTTTGAAAAGAACTTTCAGTTATAGATACTATACTTGACTTCTCAATTTGTCCTCCATAAGCTTCAGTAGAGGGATGGCAGTACATAAAAGCTGTACAAAAGACTATCATATCAATAGTTATAGTGTTACTAAACCCACAACAGTCAAATCTGTCTGTATATGCTAATAGCATGCGTGTTATACTCACTGTGGAACTTAAGTGATTAATCCTCTGCATTGTGTAAAAAGGCTCTTTGATCCTCCCCCTTCTGCATGGTCACTCTGGACAAGTCCAGAAAAGACAGTCAGAGTAGTCCTGCTGCACATGCTTAGTTTTTTCTCTATTGCTGAAGAGAACATTTCCTGTTTCAGTTGAGCTGTTCAGGTCACATGATATTGTTATCTCACATTTGGGCGTGTCCCTCCCTCCTCCATGCCTAGTAACTAAAAAAAAAGAACACAGTGGGTGGGATGTCACAGCTTGATTGATGTAGCTCCGCCTCCCATAACAGCATGAGCACACAGGCTGTAGTGGATTTCAAGAGGCAATGATTCCCATAAAGGAGAGTACAACCCTCACATTTTTGTAAATATTTTATTATATATTTTCATGTGACAACACTGAAGAAATTACACTTTGCTACAATGTAAAGTAGTGAGTGTACAGCTTGCATAATAGTGTCAATTTACTGTCCCCTCAAAATAACTCAACACACAGCCATTAATGTCTTAACTGCTGGAAACAAAAGGGCGCACACCCCCCAGTAAAAATATCCATATTGGGCGGCCCAATTAGCCACCCCCAGTGTCATGTGACCCGTTAGTGTTACAAGGTCTCAGGTGTGAGCAGGTGGCAGGTCTGTTATATTTGGTGTTATCGCTCTCACTTTCTTATACTGGTCACTGGAAGTTCAACATGGCACTTCATGGCAAAGAACTTTCTGAGGATCTGAAAAAAAAATTGTTGCTCTACATAAAGATGAAACTGAGCTGCAGTATGGTGGCCAGGACCATACAGTGGTTTAACAGGACAGGTTCCACTCAGAACAGGCCTCGCCATAGTCAACCAAAGAAGTTGAGTGCACATGCTCAGCATCATATCCAGAGGTTGTCTTTGGGAGCATTGTTGCAGAGGTTGAAGCGGTGGGGGGGTCAGCCTGTCAGTGCTCAGACCATACACCGTACACTGAATCAAATTGGTCTGCATGACTGTCTTTCCAGAAGGAAGCCTCTTCCAAAGATGATGCACATCAAGCATGTGTAACTGCAACCAGATGAGGAGTACAAAGACAAGTGTTGGGATGGAATGGCCAAGCATGTCTCCAGACCTAAACGCTATTAAGCATCTGTGGCACATCCTCAAACGGAAGGTAGAGGAGCGCAAGGTCTCTAACATCCACCAGCTCTGTAATGTTGTCATGGAGGAGTGGGAAAGGACTTTTGTAGTAACCTATATAGCTCTGGTGAACTCCATACCCAAGAGGGTTAAGGCAGTGCTGGAAAATGGTGGCCACACAAAATATTGACACTTTGGGGGTTATTTACTAAAGGCAAATCCACTTTGCACTACAAGTGCAAACTACAATTGCAAAGTGCACTTGAAATTGCACTGAACATGTACTTGGAAGTGTAGTCGCTGTAGATCAGAGGGGGACATGCAAGGAAAATAAAAAACAGCATTTTAGCTTGCACATGATTGGATGATAAAATCAGCAGAGCGTCCCCTCATTTCATATCTACCCCTCAGATTTACAGCGACTGCATTTACAAGTGCACTTTCAGTGCAATTTCAAGTGCACTTGTAGTTTGCACTTGTAGTGCAAAGTGGATTTGCCTTTCGTAAATAACCCCCTTTGGGTCTAATTTGGACATTTTCACTTAGGTGTACTCACTTTTGTTACCAGCGGTTTAGACATTAATGGCTGTAAGTGAGAAACTTATATAGCGCAACACATGCGAACTGAATCGCCTCTGGGCGCTTGGTATCCATTTCCTGGGCCCTCGGAAGAGATAGGTGGTTGGTAGAGCGTTCCATAGTCTGGGACCTTGGACCGCAAATCTTCGTTCTCCTTTGGACTTGTATCTGGCTTTGGGTATCTGGAGTAGATTTTGGTTGGTGGATCGCAGAACGCGATTGGGGTTGTGAGCTTTTAGTTTCTCACATAGATATTGGGGGGCATTTCCTTGAACACACTTATGCGTTAGACAGAGAGCTTTGAAAGTGATTCTGTCTTTTACAGGGGCAACCAATGAAGGGATCTCAACGAAGGTGAGATTAATTCCCATGTTTTTTTCCCAGTCACAAGTCGAGCGGCCGTATTTTGAACGACTTGCAGACGAGTCATTTGGTATTTTGGGAGTCCAAGATAGAGGGCATTTGCATAGTCAAGTCTGGAGTTGATAAGTGTCCCCACCACGACTGCTATGTCTTTTTTGGGGATAAAGGGAGTGAGTCTGCGAAGAAGGCGCAGCTGATGGTGCGATCCGCTGACTACTGACCCTATTTGTGCATCCATTGTCATGTAGGTGTCCAAGATGACTCAGAGACTTTTGACTTTGGTGCTGGGGGTGATGGATTGACCCAGAATGGGCAGGGGCGTCCATGTTGTTGCGGGATGAATCTTCCGATTGGCCTGAAACAGGAGAAGTTCTGTTTTTGAGCCGTTGAGTTTAAGGTAACTCTTTATCATCCACTTTTCTATTAAAATAAGGCATTTCTCTAGTCCGAGATAATGATCCTTTTTGTTGCAGATGCGAAAATATAGTTGTGTGCCATCTGCATAAGAGTGGTAAAGTAACTTCTGGTTGCTGATGATTTCAAAAAGAGGGCGGAGATAGATATTGAAAAGAACAGGCGACAGAGGGGATCCCTGGGGGACTCCGCATGACACCGTGCGTTTTTCAGAAGTGAAAGGGCCCAATTTCACTATTTGTGATCGGTTTTCCAAGAAGGAGGAGAACCACGATAAATCACATTCCGCAACTCCGGCTACTTCGACTAGCCGAGTCAGTAATAATTTGTGGTCTACGGTATCAAAAGCTGCACTTAGGTCCAGCAGTACTAGAAGACAAGATTCTCCTTCGTCTGCGGCCTCTAGAGCATCATCCCATATTTTGAGCAGTGCTGTTTCTGTCCGTGACCCGGACGGAAACTTATGGGTGTCTAAGTGATGTTGTAGCTGTTGTACAACTTCTTTCTCCATTACCTTGGAGAAGACATTCAGGCCTGTTATGGGGCGACGGTGGTTTGGGTCTTTGGGGTCGAGGGTGTTTTTTTTAGAATTGGTTTGATTATGCCTTGTTTCAGCAAGGGTGGCACCACGCCTTCTTTGAATGACTGGTTTATGTGCTGCATGATCGCCGGTGCCACAATATCGGCACATTCTTTCAGCAGTTTGGTGGGGATGATATCATTGGGCGCTGTGCTATTTCGCAGAGTCCTGATGATATTTTTAGTGGCATTGATGGAAATGGGTTTTAGAGTGAAGTTAGGTGATTGTGGCGGATTTATGTGAGTATTAGGTTTGTGATTTAGGGGGGGGGGGGGGGGTAGATGGAGGTTGTATTTTGCTTAATACTTTCACGGATTCTTTAAATTTTGTGTGGTCACTTCACTGTTGGCATACTTTTTAGTCTGTCGCACTGACTATTATTGTTTTTGCACTATATGAACTTATTCACTTAACTTATATGTAATGAGCTACCATAAGGTAGCTATTTATCACTAATCCTTTTTAGGGTTTGTTTTTGAGGTTTAGTGCATCTATACTGTATATATATTTTTCCACTTTGTTCACTGTTTTTTGTTTTCAGGTTAGTTGCTGCTTATAACTAAGAGCCTTAGGCATTTTTTGTGCCAACATTTGTTTTACATCCTAGCGCAGTTTCTTTATTCCTATATTTCACCTTTTTTGTTTCACTTTAAGCATTATTAAAATCACTGCTCCCGAAAAAACTGCAGTTTTTAAAACTTTTTTTTGTATTGATACATGTCCCCTGGGGCAGGACCCAGGTCCCCAAACACTTTTTATGACAGTACCATGCATATAAGCCTTTAAAACATGATTTTTCATGTTAGTGTCCATTAGACTTTAACAGGGTTCCGGGGCTTTCGAATTTTCCCCGAACTCAGCATATGGTTTGGTGTTCGGTCTGAACTTATGCTCAGGCCGAACCGTTCGCCCATTGTACACTCACTACTAAATTGTAGCAAAGTGTAATTTCTTCAGTGTTGTCACATAAAAAGATATAATAAAATATTTACAAAAATGTGAGGGGTGTACTCACTTTTGTTAGATACTGTATATGCTACTACACTGTTATTTTTTGACCTCTCCAAGCATCAGTTGCAGCCGCCAGACGTGCATATGTGGGAATATATGTTTCTAAACTTTTAAAAATACATTTATTTCCCAATTTCTAAATTCATAAATAATACAGAATAATAATGCCAAAAATGTGTTTTCTTTTTTCATATTTGTGATCCTTCTTTCTCTTGCTGTGCCGTTCCTCTTTCTTCCCTGCCATCCTGATCCCACCTGGCACCTTGCTAACACACTACCAACCCATTTTCATGATCATCCTCCTCCCACCTGCTAACCCACTGAAACCTTGCTAACTCCCTACTCCCCTGTCATCCTCATCACACCTGGCACCCCACTGCAATCTTGCTAACAACATCACACCTGGCACTGCACTGCAACCTTGCTAACATCCTACCCCCTGTCATCCTCATTCTCATCACACCTGGCATCCTACTGCCCCCTTGCTATTACTCTACCTCCTGTCATCCTCATCACACCTGGCACCCCACTACCACTTTGCTAACACCCTACCTCCGGTCATCCTCATTACACCTGGCACCCCACTGCTGCCTTGCTAACACCCTACCCCCTATCATCCTCACCCCTCCCCCCTATAACCCACTGCCATCTTCCATACACCTGCATTGACAAAGCAGATTATTCCAGTGTTGAGAAGACAAGTGTCTCCTCCCTACAAATGTGTCATGACAGGTAACATGGTCTGTGGACGGGGACTTATTGAAATATGGAACACTATGTTAACAATAAAGATCCCACCCCAGGTTTATGATTAAAGTTTTACTAAACCCACAACAGTAAAATCAGTCTGTATATGCAGTAAAGCATGCTTGTTATAACCCTTAGTGTGGAACATAAGGGGTTAATCATGCGCGTTGTGTAAAAAGGCTGTTTGATCCTCCCCTTCTTCCACAGACTCCAAAAAATAACCTGATATTTATATTGTCAATGGCGTGTGTATTGCTAGAGAGTTTTTTTTTCTTGTGAGTGTGCATGTCCAGACACAGGGTCAGGGGTCTTGAAGCCTAATGTATTTTAGGAGGAGCTTTCATTTCTCCCATGATTGACCTATTCGCACACACAAATGCCTCTACACACGACCGTTTTTCTTGGCAGGAACAAAACAACGTTTTTCCCGATGGGATTCCTCTCAAGCCTGCCTTGCATACACACGTTCATGCCAAATACCGCCTGTCCAAAGCGCAGTGACGTAGACCACGTACGACGGGACTATAAAGGGGAAGTTTCATTCAAATGGCGCCACCCTTTGGGCTTCTTTTGCTGATCCTCGTGTTAGTAAATGTTTGGTGAGAGACAATTCACGATTTTCAGTCTTCGTGCTTTTTAGTCTGTTACAGCGTGACGAATGTGCTATCTCCACTCCGAATGCTAGTTTTACCATAACAAACGCTCCTGTCTCATACTTGATTCTGAGCACGTGCCTTTTTTTCCCCTTTGGAAAAGCATACACACGACCGGTTTTCACAACGGAAAAAAAAGCCCGCCGGGAACATATTCTCTTTTTTCCGCCGGGATCCACGGCAGTTTTCCTGTGAGGAAAACTGCACTGGAGCATACACACGGCCGGTTTTCCCAGCCAAAAGCTTCATGGCAGTTTTTCAGATGGGAAAACCGGTCGTGTTTGTACGAGGAATGATACAAGGCACAAGATTGCGCTAATTGCTATATACAGCTGATGAAAAAAAGTATTTATCAGTTTAAATTTACTAAAACTATTGTATTTAAAACAATTTCCCAAATAGTTGATGACAACTCCTTGATTTTACTATCTCTTTTACGTTCTAAATTTAATATTACAGAATCATAATTCTTTCGCTATTTACAACTCTCCCATGCCAATTCTCCCACTTTAAACCCCAGCTCATACAAGCCTCTATCTCACTCTCTCTCTCTCTCGGATTGTAAAATAAAAAACAACTTCCCAGATATCTTTCGGCTATAGTGTGGGTAAGAAGGAGTTAATGTGTATGCAGTAGGATCACTATATCCACATATAAATGGATCAACGCATTTTACCTGAGACAGGGCTTCCTCAGGATCCACTTGGTTATTAACTTTATCAAAGCAATGCAGCCAAATAAAATAGATGTACTACATGCAAATGAGGGAAAATGTGAACTTTTACTAAACAGAATTCACAGCTGTGCAGATATCTCATCTGTGGCATGTAAGCATGTATTAAAACAGAATCGCCAGATATGCCAAATGAAAGTGCTCTGACATACATAGTTCTATAGGAAATGGCCAGTAATCGCTACCAAGCAGGCTGATAAACAAGTCATCACAGGCTGCCCCCCCCCCACCTCTAGCTACGCCACTGTGGTCTAACACTACCCACTCCACAGGTTGACATGTTGGGAGTCAGGAATCTAGAAAACATTTAGTGTTAAGTACGTGATATGCAATTTTGCAAAATGCCTACCAGGTTTTTAAGCGCACCAGTGTGAAAGGGCCCTAAGTGTAGTAACCACCCTAAAACAGGAAGTATGTTACTGGCAAGATTACAAGACGAAAATAAAGGGCAAAAAGACCCCCAAAAAAACAAAACGTATGTAGCCACCACATCCAAAGATTGTGGTAAGCTGCAATATATAATTTTTGGGGGTATAGATATGCTTTAATCTTGGAATTTGCCTACCTTATTGCTATGCATGAGGGATTTTAATATACATACCATTCTACCCATTAAAACATCAAATATAATAATATAATATAACTTGTTAATCCTGCAAATATTAGTGCCAAATATGTGTCCATTTTTCTGTCAAGAGAAAACCTGACATTCTATATGAAAATATCACAGTGATTTAGATGATATTACATTTTGTCTTTACTTACGACTCATTTGTCAAGAATATTAATCTTTAGTGGTAAAAAGAATGCTGAGAAACTATAAAATAAATGTATTTTACTTTCCTGTCACAACATCTCTAGTAATATTTATGAAAATGCGCCTGCTCTTCATATTAAACCGAGGATTTATTCAAGGGAAAGTATAGTCTTTTCAATATTCTTTCAGTTAAACATGATGAGGAGATTGGCTTGTAATGAAAATCTTATCACTAGGTGTTAATGTTTTATGCATAATTTCCAAGTATACACGTACAGTACATGCTGGCAGTCATACTGTGTTTGGCCATTTCTAAGCTTTGTTCTAAGCTTTGCAGGGCTATACAATAGTTGCACTTTACTGCTGCTTCTCACTATGCAAGTCTATGAGTCCCTAAATAATGAAAACAAAGCACTCATTATGGGCTGACATCTTATTTCAATAGTTGTATGTGAATGTCACATTAAAATATGACTTTGATGGGCTGCCTGTCCCTGATTGGCCAGTAGGAATGTGTGTTATCAGTCTCAGATAATGTCTGCATTATAATGGTGCATTTTCCTGCTGGAAGGAGCCATCAGAAGATGGGTACACTGTAGTCATAAAGGGATGGACATGGTCAGTAACAATACTCAGGTAGACCGTGGTGTTTAACCACTTGCCAACAGGGCACTTACACCCCCATCCTGCCCAGGCCATTTTCAGCTTTCAGCGCTACATAGTTAGTCAGGTTGAAAAAAAATCATCAAGTTCAACCATGAAAAAAAAAAAATATCATACAATCCCATATACCCAATCTCATAAACCCCAGAAGAGCATGATCCAATTTGCTACAGCAGGAGAAAAAAATCCCTCCTGATCCCCCGAGAGGCAATCGGATTTTCCCCGGATCAACTTTATCTATAAATGTTAGTACCCAGTTATATTATGTACATTTAGGAAAGAATTCAGGCCTTTCTTAAAGCAATCTACTAAGCTGGCCAGAGCCACCTCTGGAGGGAGTCTATTCCACATTTTCACAGCTCTTACTGTGAAGAAACCTTTCCGTATTTGGAGATGAAATCTCTTTTCCTCTAGACGTAAACAGTGCCCCCTTGTCTTTTGTGTTGACCGTAAAGTGAATAACTCAACACCAAGTTCACTATATGGACACCTTTTATATTTGTACATGTTGATCATATCCCCCTTAATCTCCTCTTCTCAAGAGTGAATAAATTCAGTTCCTCTAATCTTTCCTCATAGCTGAGCTCCTCCATGCCTCTTATCAGTTTGGCTGCCCTTCTCTGAACTTTCTCCAGTTCCCCAATATCCTTTTTGAGAACTGGTGCCCAAAACTGAACTGCATATTCCAGATGAGGTCTTACTAATGATTTGAACATGTGCAAAATTATATCTCTCTCTCTGGAGTCCATACCTCTCTTAATACAAGAAAGGATTTTCCTGTCTTTGGAAACCACAGCTTGGCATTGCATGCCATTATTGAGCTTATGATCTACCAAAACCCCCAGGTCCTTCTCCACTATGGATCCCTCCAGTTGTACTCCCCCCTAGTATGTATGATGCATGCATATTCTTAGGCCCCAAGTGCATAACTTTACATTTATCAACATTAAACCTCATCTGCCACATAGTCGCCCAGTTAGACAGAGCATTGAGGTTGGCCTGTAAATTGGAGACATCCTGTAAGGACGTTATTCCACTGCATAGCTTGGTGTCATCTGCAAAGACAGAAATGTTACTTTTAATCTCAGACCCAATATCAGTTATAAAGATATTAAAAAGTAAGGGTCCCAACACTGAACCTTGGTGCACACCACTGATAACCTTAGACCATTCAGAGTAAGAATCATTAACCACTACTGTCTGAATTCTGTCTTTTAGACAGTTTTCTATCTATTTACAAACTGATATTTCCAAGCCTGTAGACTTTACCTTACATATGAGCCGTGTGTGCGGAATTGTATCGAACTCTTTTGCAAAATCCAAGTATACCACGTTCACCGCCACACCTCTGTCCAAGGTTTTATTACCTCCTCATAAAAAGCAATCAGGTTTGTTTGACAACTTCTGTCTTTCATGAATCCATGCTGTCTGTTGCTTAAAAAAAAAAATTCCAGCAAGAACTCATCTATGTGGTCTTTTATTAATCTCTCCAATATCTTCCCAACTATAGAAGTTAACCTCCCTGGCGGTATGATTATGTCTGGAATTTTGTACCAAAAGCGGTACACTTTTTTGCATGGAAATTTGGTGATATGTATTGTAGGCCTGAAATTCTTAGTAATTGCCTACATAAACCTGACCAAACAAGACTCTATTAGACATCCCAGATGTGATAAATTTGAAACACAAAATCGTGAATTATAATCTAATAAATAATATAATTTTATTCAATAATGTAATAAAAAATTATGAAATTTGTCAAACAAAGAAAATTCAATAAACATGAGTGTGATACATTTTGGAGCATGGAACTGGACAAAGTCCGACACAATGGAACCTTGTTTCTTTTCGGACTTTCTTTCCATTGCTATCTCTCTTTGAACAGCAAACCACGCACATCCTGGTAGGTGCTGCCTTTTTTGCGGTTGGCGATATGTAGTCCATAAAATGACAACCAGGCAGGCGTTCTGGGTTGACAACGTCAACAGCATGTCATCCGAGTCTGTTCACAGCTACTGATGGCGTCTGGTGGTTGACAAAAATCTGCTCAGCCACCTTCCAGATAAAGCCAGAATGAACAAGAGGCATGTCACTCTTTGCTCTATACAGGATATAAGAATTCCAAAGGCATTGTTCCAGAAGATGCCTGAAAATCTTCTTATAATATTTTTTGCTGTTTGCGCATAGCCGGGTAAAATGTCATTGCCTGATCGGCTCTGTCGACACCTCCCATTGTGTTGTTATAGTCGATCACAACTTGCGGCTTCAGCACATCTTTCCCACCTTTTATGTTGACCATGGCAGTGGAGGTATTGTGCACAGTACTCATGAGACACATGTCCTTCTTGTCTTGCCATCGCATTGCCATCATCTTACCCTTCTGAAAGGCAACCATTTTCTTGGCAAACATAGATGGCATGTCATGGTACCATACTCATCAGTCTTGTTTTGTAGCAAAACCTCATACAGTTCCAGAGATGAAATTGTCCATGGTCACACAAAATTCTTGGTTCAGCAATGGCTCCAGCAGTGTAAGGACAGATAATGTGGCCATCCCATAGCCGTTGTACCTGGGGTTGAACTTTGTACCTTTACCGGTGTAAATGACCGAATTCCAGATGTATCCGGTGGACTCGCAGAGCATGTTCAATTTGATGCCAAACCGCGCTCTTTTGGATGCAATAAACTGTATCCAGCTTAGGCGTCCCTTGTAGGCCATCAAACTTTCATCCACGCTGACGTCCCTTTCTGGCATGTAGGCCCACTGGAAATTGGTCACAATCATTTGGCATACCTCCCAGATTTTTTTTAGTTTGGGGCGTAGGATGCATGGCCTCATCAAATTCTTCATTGTTTGTGAAGTGGAAATACTTCATGATGAGAGAAAACCGGTATTCTGACATCATGGTGCCAAAAAACGCTGTCACGTAACTGGTCCAAAAACTCCTTTGTAGCAAAGTGGCGTTTTTTTGATGCCATGTTCTAAATAATTTTTATGGGCACAAATGACAGTAAAATGTCAGGCAAGGAGCACTGTACAGTGATGGTGTCAGATCTGAGGTGATACAGTGTAATCCTCTCAGATTACAATGTATCACCTCCTTTTATGTGTGTGTGTCACTTTTCAATTTTGAATTACCCGCCCAGTTCCGCTTCCATACACCACTGCTCGCAGGGAACGGAACCAGGAAGTCAGGTGACGGTTGGCGAGAGCGGCGGTGATCTCGCTGGCGATCACAGCAATAGAATATCATCGCTGGATTGCCAGGAGAAGGTAAGGGGACTCCGCTGCAGGCTCTGCAATGTTACCCCAAGCGTGACTCAGGGATATCGCTCCTAGCAGAAAAAATCAGCCCAGAGTCACGCTCGGGATTACCGACAAGGAGGTTAAACTAACAGGTCTATAGTTACTTGGTGTAAAGACTTTGTTCCCTTTTTAAATATAGGCACCACACTGGCCCTGCGCCAATCCAGTGGTACTGTTCCTGTCATTAATGAGTCCCTAAAAGTTAGATACAATGGCTTTGAAATTACAGAGCTCAATTCTTTTGGGATCCGTGGGTGGATGCCATCTGGTCTAGGTGCTTCATCCACCTTTATTCTGTCTAAATATTTCTGTACCATATCACTTTTGAGCCATTGTGGATCATTTAGGGCTGTGTCACTATCCACCCCCATTATGGACATGAGCCCCCCGTGCTCCGTTGTATACACAGAGCTGAAGAAAGTATTTAATAAATATGCCTTCTCTTTGTGCCCAGTCACCCACTCTAGATTATTTTGTAAAGGGCCTACATGCTCAGACTTGACCTTTTTACTATTAATATATTTGAAGAATTTGTTTTGAGTTTTTGCATCCTTGATTTGACATATTCTGTTATATTCTTTGTAACATTTAAATGACACTAGTGTTCCTTCATTTTTATATTTGTTTTCAAAGCTCTTTTCTTATAGTTTATAGCTTTAACTTTGGCCGTGAGCCACATAGGTTTTATGTTTAGCCTTTTAAACTTATTGCCTATGATAATATCATATGACAGCATCCCAGAACGAGAGCCGCCCCGCCGTAATTTCTTTAAGTAGTTAAGCAATGCTCAATTGGTACTAAGGGGCCCAAAGTGTGCCAAGAAAATATACCCCACACTAGGGATAAGCCGAACAGCCCCCCCCCCCCCGGTTCGATTCGCACCAGAACATGCGAACAGACAAAAAATTTGTACGAAGAAGCAAACACCCGTCAGGCCCCGTACACACGGCCGAGGAACTCGACGTGCCAAGCACGTCGAGTTCCTCGTCGAGTTCTGGGATGAAGCCGCCGAGGAGCTCGGCGGGCCGCCTTCTCCCATAGAACAACGAGAAAATAGAGAACATGTTCTCTATTTTCTCGTCGAGCTCCTCGGCGGCTCCATCGAGCCAAAACTGTACAGACGACAGAGTTTCTCGGCAGAATCCGGGTTTTGACCGAGTTTCTCGGTGAATTCTGCCGAGAAACTCTGTCGTGTGTACGGGGCCTTAAAGTCTATGAGACATGAACATCAAAAAATCAAAAGTGATAATTTTAAAGGCATATATGCAAGTATTTGCCATAAAAAGTGTTTGGGGACCTGGGTCCTTCCCCAGGGGACATGTATCAATGCAAAAGAAAGTTTTATAAACTGACGTTTTTTCAGGAGTAGTGATTTTAATAATGCAATAAAAATTAAATATTCCTTTAAATATTGTGCCTGGGCATCCTTAGTATGCCTGTAAAATAGTGCATCTTAAAGCCTTTAAAATGAGCACTTTTCGTTTTTCATGTTGGTGTCCCATAGGCAGTGTTCGCTGAAAATTCAAAAGCCACGGAACACCGTTAATGTTTGGCGAACACCTGATGTTCGAGTCGAACGAACATCGGGCTCACCCTTCCCCACACCATTACACTACCACCACCAGCCTGAACCGTTTTTACAAGGTAGGATGAATCCATGCGTTCATGTTGTTTACGCCAAATTCTGACCCTACCATCTGAATGTTGCAACTGAAATCGAGACTCATCAGACCGGGCAACGTTTTTCTAATCTTCTATTGTCCAATTTTGGTGAGCCTGTGCGAATTGTAGGCTCAGTTTCCTGTTCTTAGCTGACAGAAGTGCCATCTGGCATGGTCTTCTGCTGTTGTAGCCCATCTGCTTCAAGGTTCGACCATTCAGAGATGGTATTCTGCATATCCTGGTTGAAAAGAGGGGTTATTTGAGTTACTGTTGCCTTTCTATCATCTGCCCATTCTCTTCTGACATCAACAAGGCATTTTTGTCCATACAACTGCCACTCCATGGATAATTTTATCTTTTTCTTAACCATTCTCTGTAAACCCTAGAGATGGTTGTGCATGAAAATCCCAGTAGATCAGCACTTTTTGGAATACACTTAAATCCCTTCTATTCCCTTCTACACCCATATTTTTGGTATAATCTTTGACAATAAAACATGGAAGTTGATTGGTTTCTATGCAGAGCTACACCAGATTTTGCACTCTTCAGATTTAGCAAATCAACCCCATTGTAATTAGGTTTGATTAAAAGAGTGGTATAACTCATAGCAATGCACATTTTTTAAAGGTATAGCACTACACTTTTTTTTCTATATGCATGTTCTTTGTTTAGTTCAGATCACAGAGTGTGTTTAGCTGCTTACCATATAATTGATTTTAACCATAAGAGTCGGTTCACACTAGGGCGACACGACTTCCAGCACGACTTTCAGAAGCAACTCCAACACGACTTGAGCATGAACCACAGGGCGATCTGGGGAGATTTACAACACGACTTGAAGTCGTCTCCAGGACAGGAGACATTCCAGTGGCCAATAAAACAACAATCGGCTCTGTGGGAGGGAGGGGTTTGCCTGAGAAATATATGTTATCTTCCTGGAAAGTAGCTTCAGATAAGACGGTGATCCGACTTCTGAGGCGACTTCCATTGAAATCAATGGGTACAAATCGCCTACAAGTCGGATTGAAGTAGTACAGGAACCTTTTCTGAAGTCGGATCGCCTTGAGTCGTGTGTATTAACACCGCTCCCATTCACTTCCATTGTTTTTCTCTACAGCACGACTTGGGACGACTTGAGGCGACATGAAGTCGGATCGCAAGTCGCCCCAGTGTGAACCGGCTCTAAGCGTGGAGTTAATAAACAATTTATTATTGTTTGGTGTTGAGTCTAGGCAGTTCAACACAGCTCAATTAACATGGTGTGAACAACGCTTATTGTTAGATTGATGTACTACATTCTTATCCAGCAGTTCAATGACAATTACAGTCAAATCTTTGCAATCTATTGCAAGGGTTTTATTGGTCAATATTAACTCTAGCATTTCATATTGTTCTATTTGGTTCAGTTTTATAAATGCCATTGCCAGTCATGCCTGCTATTTGATTATGTTATCTTCTACCATCCTTGACATAGCTATAACAATAAGTGATAACTGGATCCTGTATTGTGACAGCAGCTGACAGCCACAGGTTACCTACTTCTAGCTACGGAAGATTTTACCTTTAGAAACACCTGTCCAGAAAACGTTATATGATTATATACATGAGAGTTATTAGGTACTCAAAGGTAGCAAAATGTTTTCACCTCGTTGGGCTCTTGGGAAGCCTCTGAAAGCTAAAATATGGAAAAAGAAGAAGAATCAATTAAAGAGCATATCAGACAATTAAACACACGCTGTCTATATTATGAATTCTTATGGGGCCAGTTACCAAATCATTACCCTTCACTCTTTTGTGCGGTAGCCAAAACTTGATGCCTAATTATTTCTTCTTGAATGCTTGACATGCTTTTTAGAACCTGTCTAGTTTTAGAGTCCTTATTCTTCAAAGTCCCTGCTTGTATTAGACTTTAGGGTTTACTTGGAAATTTTAGTATAATAAAGGATGGATTAATATGTAAACTGGATAAAAGCAACACAAAAACAGAAGTCAGTTTGAAATGGTCGTACATCTTTTGCTTCAGGTCTTTCTATACTTTGATGAATCATTGTACAAATACATGTCAAAAAACGCTCTGTGGTTATGACAACTGGTATTGTCCTTTGTAAATGCATACCTTGGTCCAGAAAAAAATAAATGCAGTATTATGACAAGATTATTATACAACACATTTCTTTCAAAAGTTTTTCTTCCTGAAAAAGTTTTGAGAATTATGATAGACCCCTTTAAAATTAACACAAATATAATTTAAAAACGAATGCACCACATAGGAATCTTGAGAAATATGAAATTAACTTTTAATGACTATAATGTATTTAATAGCATAATGTTCTGACACGCTGCACGAGTTCAACAGGGCTAAAAGTTTTTTGCTGCTGATTTTCATTCGTACTCAGCATTCATCACCTCTTCTTGCAGTTTTCAACAATAGTCAGCCAGCATTGATGGATTCCACATGCCCTCATACTGTTTTTCCATTGTGGCAATGTCCTGCTGAAAGCTTTTACCATGTTCGTCCCTGACTGCACCTAGATTTTCGGGAAAGAAGTCCAAGTTTGAATACAGAAAAATAAACTTCAGTCACATGTTCATGATTTCATGATTTTGTATGCTGTATGGCTGCGTGTTCCCGCACAGCACGTCTAGGGCAGACCATTAATTTAAATTGGCTGCCCTAGGAATGATCAACTCGCAATCATTTTTTTTGGACCATTTTAGAAATCACACTGCACCAAAATGCATGGTACTGTGGTACAGTGTGTTTTGGCGCACGTGAATGCATGTGCATTTGCAAGGCACTGGGTCCCATTAAGAACAAGTTTTACTGCCACATGTCTTCAAAGGGGCAGTGCATTCTGTTAATAAAGCCTAAATGCGCTGGTGGGAACGAAGAAATTTGTCAGTTGAATGTAGTTTGGTGCTTTGTAGTTACTAGGAAGATTCTCAACAACATCCTTGAATGCTTTGCAGCTGATTTTCTCTGGCCCCAATAACAGATATTTGAACCAATTGTCATTTAGACATACCTGATATGTGAACCAACAAAAATGCCTTCCTTAATCTTTGCAGTTGTTCTTGTAAACACCTGTCTCAAATAATGAAAACCTTCACCTTTTTCAGCACTTGCACAAAATGTTTCAATGCTTCGAGTTTTATGGGAAGCAGAAGCAAAAATATTTTTGTTGGGACAACAAGTGGTTCATGTACCATGTTTTTCTGTCCAGAAATTCTTTTAAAGGGGCCATTTTGTTTTATTGTAATGCAGCTCTTTCGCATGACTTTACCATTTGCATATGTAGCAACAGTACTTGGTGTATCTGAGCAGTGTTCCCAAAAGTAAAGCCACAATTTTTATATTTCCACAGGTATTCTGGTTGTACTTGGTGTACTAGATGTACTTCAACAATATTTCCATGTTTTCATTTGCTTCTTTCATATGTGCAGCAATTTGTAAATTAAAAAAACGGATTTCTATAAAACTGTACATGATAGGTTAAATTAAAGGTCAGTTTCTTGATTAGCTGCCATTAATCTATAAGTTACACCAAAAGATGTTCAGGAAACAAAGTCTTTGTTGTTCAGTGCTATAGAATAGGAACCATAAATGTTTTAGAAAAGTGAAATGTCTAATAGAAAAAGGAATTGTATAATAATGGAGAGTTGCAATTGCTTTATTTTGTCAATCATTCTTTAGCTATAATTTTACAGTAAACTTCATATAAGTTCCTTATAGGATGAGGAAATAAGTTCTCTAAGATATTCAAAGCACATCCCGTGTACTACATCAGTGAGGAAACACTAAAAATCGGATTTAGTATCAAATAGAAGTTGTAATATATAATATAGCCTAAAATATATTCCAAAAAAAAAAAAAATACTTACCGGTACCTTATGGATCATTGTGAAGTATGCAGACTGATAAACTGAACAATCTCTACCTCTGATATAAACATGTGCCATTTTTGTGAGTAGTATAAAAAAACATTGAATCAAACTCCAGGCTGATATATAAAAGACAGTAATAAAAGCTTGATTGCATTTTTGCAAAATGAAGATAAAGTTCCCCAGCCTGACCTGGTATAGGATATTTGCATTTTCATGTACAGCAAAGCTGGGAAATATGCAATATGCAAATAGTCCATATGCTGCCATGCTCATGTGCTAAGAAGGGACATGCTCATAGGTGGAGAGAGTCTAGTGACAGAGAGGTAAGCTTATCAGTTTGCTACTTCTTTTTTCTACCTCTTCATAGGCTGAGGGAAGGGCAAGACCTTTAATGTTAAATTGCACAGCAGAAATCAGGTATCCTGCCCTGCAAGACAGGGCTGTACTGTTTGCTGTAAATTTCAGGAGTACATGGACAGATAAACAAATAATTTGGCAAGTATAACAGCTCTCATATACAATATGTGTTTCTTCTGAACTGTTTGCCTGAAGTTCTGCTTCGACAGTACTCTTAAAGGGGTTGTAAAGGTTTGTTTTTTATTTTCTAAATAGGTTCCTTTAAGCTAGTGCATTGTTGGTTCACTTACCTTTTCCTTCAAATTCCCTTCTAAATATATTTTTTTCTTTGTCTGAATTTCTCACTTCCTGATCCCCCCTCAGTAAGGATGATGAGGGCAAGCTTACTGAGGAGAAACAGGAAGTGAGACATTCAGACAAAGAAGAAAAAGATTTAGAAGGGAAATGGAAGGAAAATGTAAGTGAACTAACAATGCACTAGCTTAAAGGAACCTATTTAGAAAATAAAAAACAAACCTTTACAACCCCTTTAAGTAGGTATGAGCAAACCAACTTGCACCACTGAGTATTGTAAAACAAAATGTGTGTGTTTGTTGGCAGGGTTCCTTATGATACCTAGCACCCCATGATTCAGGAAACGTTCCCACCTCCTGCAGCAGGCAGTCAGCAAATATAAAACAGTAATATGAAGACATGGTGGCATAAGTCAAGTGCTGCACTTAGGTCAAATTAAACATTAGTTACAGTGCAGGAGAGTGGTAGATGCTGCTACTATATACATTATTGCCAATGTAAATTCTATTTTTACAGCATCATTTCTACTTTTAAAACTCCAGGATAATTTTATCGGCTAAATTACAGTCAGATTACTCAAGCTGCCTTTCTGCTGTGCTGGACTGCTAAGCTATCACTTGTAAATTTGCTGTCCTTCTAGGGAAAAACACCAGTGACATTCCATATTGGCCATGTAGGCCACGTAGTTACTATAATTGCAAACAGACTATTCTGATGAACTGCCTTTTTTTTCTATACTTGGCTGCAAGGCTGTAACCCTGGGAAAACAACTAACTGTTTTTACTTTCAGAAAAAGAAGCCAGAGGCATTTAGTGTAAAACTTGACCTGCAAATGCAAATAGATTCCAAAAAATTACTGCAGGAAATTCAGTTTTATCTGACACCCATCTAGGCCACAATGCTACTTTAATGGTCAATATGCCAACAAAAGAGACAGTGCCAGCCTCTTTGCCATTCTGCATCTTTTCTGCTGTGTTGGAGAGGTGTCAGTTCATTTCATTATGTATTGGAATACTGGCCTGCTGCTCTGTCTTGGTTTGATACACTTTGTGAACTTCTTTAAAAAGGTATCATCTTTTTTCCTTATCATTGAGACAATCACATGTCCTACTACAACCATTTACTGTATTTTGTTATTTGTTGTCTGTATGAGATCATGCCTATCCTTTGAGCTGTATGTCCCCATTAAAGGGGTTGTAAAGGAAAACATTTTTTTCCCTAAATAGCTTCCTTTACCTTAGTGCAGTCCTCCTTCACTTACCTCATCCTTCAATTTTGCTTTTAAATGTCCTTATTTCTTCTGAGAAATCCTCAATTCCTGTTCTTCTGTCTGTAACTCACCACCATAATGCAAGGCTTTCTTCCTGGTGTGGAGAAAGCCTCTTGAGGGGGCGAGCAAGAGTGTCAGGACGCCAACTAACACACAGCTCCTTTCTCTATCTGCAAAGTAGAGAGTGTCCTGACTTGCCTGCTTGCCCCCTGCCCCCTCAAGAGGCTTTCTCCACACCAGGGAGAAAGCCTCACATTAAGGTGGTGAGTTACAGACAGAAGAACAGGAAGTGAGGATTTCTCAGAAGAAATAAGGACATTTAAAAGCAAAATCGAAGGATGAGGTAAGTGAAGGAGGACTGCACTAAGGTAAAGGAAGCCGTTTAGGGGGGAAAAAACTCCTTTACAACCCCTTTAAGCTTTTTCGATTTTGTGCCATCCCTTATTTTCCTCAACTATGCACTATTTATTTACCTGGACATTTACGTTCGTGTTATCTCTTCGGCATAGTATTGTCTATCCACAAGTGTGCGCAATTTTAAAGCATTACATGTTAGGTATCTATTTACTCTGCGTAACCTAAACTTTTATAGTACAGTATACAAAAAAATCTGGCTAATGTTAGTGTTTTTTTTTTTCATGAAAGTTTATTTAAAAAAAAAGTGCATTTGAAAAATTGCTGCGCAAATACCATGTGACATAAAAAGTTGCAATGACCACCATTTTATTTCATAGGGTTTCTGCTAAAATAATATATATAATGTTTGGGGGTTCAATGGCTTTACCATTGGTCCAAGACTATGAGCTGTCCCATGACCTTAGTGCCTCTGACAAGAAGTAAGGAGAGGCACTGTGAGCTCATCCCCTCAGTATGCTGCAAACAGCATGTGCCAGCTTGAATTTAAACTGGCCATTTTGTATGTAACTTCTGACAGGCTGCACAATGAGCCCATTATCTCCTCACCTGCCTCCCCTGACTACACATCCCTGATATTATGTATATTTAGGAAATAATCCAGGCTTTTTTTCTATTTTTCCGCCAAAGCTCTCCCTGCAGTTTTCCCGATGGGAACCTCTCATGTGTACACGGGGAAAGCAGGTTCTCGGTTTTCCCGTTGAGATTTCTGGCTGACTTTTTACCGCCAGGAATCCCGATCGTGTGTACAGGGCTTTTGTTACCAAATTAGACAGTGCATTGGGGTTGGCTTGTAAATTGGAGACATGTTGATTTGCCTGTTTCACAGAGCATATATTGGTCAAAGTGAGTGTAGCATCTGATTTATGTGATTTATCAGCACTAAAAATGTTAATTGGTTTGATCATTGCTACTTTTAACTGTTTTAGCGTTCAGTATTATAGTGTGTAGTAAACTTTTAAACCGAACTGGAACTTTTAGAGTAGTAAATGAGATGTGGCAGGAAGAAGAGATGAAATAGGGTGCCAACGTTGAAGACATATTATAGGTACCCAAAGGCCTAATTTTCCATTGTGAAGGGCTCTCTTCACCCATGCAGAATGACAGGTGTTCTGTGTAGCTGTGTGCAGGCAGTCTGTTTAAATCAATGACAGGGCGAGCAGATGCACCAACCTGCATGGATCTCAAAGCACATCCTCACTATACATCTGTGCAGGATCAATGCATGGATAAAAATACAGGGCCAGATTCTCGTAGATCAGCGTATCTACGAGCGGGGCGTAGCGTATGCCATTAACACTACGCCTCCTTACTGGAGCAAGTGCCGTATTCTCCAAGCACTTGCTCCGTAATTTGCGGCGGCGTAGTCTAAATGGCCCGGCGAATCCCAGCGTAAATCAAAGGGGGCGGCTTGTATTTAAATTAAGCACGCCCCCGAGCCGAACGAACTGCGCATGCGCCGGCCTTAAACGTAGGCCACTGCGCATGCTCCGTAGTACGCCGCAAATACATTGGTTGCGACGTGAACGTAATTAACGCACAGCCCTATTCATGACGAGTTACGTAAACGTTGTAAACAACGGAAAAACCCGACACTGTGCCGACGGCCATACTTAACATGGCATACGGCAGACCGACGTAAGGTTACCCCTCATATAGCAGGGGTAACCTTACGCTTATGGAAACGGCGTAAACTACGGCGAAGCGGCGCAAAAACGTTCGGGAATCGGCGTATTCGGCTCTTTTGCATACGCGATGCTGAAATCGACGTAAAAGCCACCTAGCGGCCAGCGTAGTATTGCATTTAGGATCCGACGGTGTAAGTGACTTACACCAGTCGGATCCTAGCCTAATTCTGGCGTATCTTGTTTTGAGAATACAAAACAATGATACGCCGGCGGGATTTTTGAATTACGCCGGTGTATCTGTAGATACACCGGCGTAATTCTTTTGAGAATCTGGCCCACAGTCTGTATGTGTTCTGATGCGTGCATCTGTCCAGCATGGATGTATAGTCAGGGATGCACTTGGAGAACTGTGTAGGTCCATGCAGCCTCTGCCAGTCATTGACTTGAACAGTTTGCCTGCCCAGAACACCTGTGCATACCATACGGATGAGGACAGTCCTTCACATGGGTATATGGAATGGTACGCTCATGCGAATGAGGCTATGGAGTTACTTACAACTAGGGATGAGCCGAACATACCCGGGTTCGGTTCGCATCAGAACGTTCGAACAAACCGGGGGTTCGCGCGAACATTTAGAACCCCATTGAAGTCTATGGGACTCGAACGTTCGAATACAAATATGATCATTTTAAAGACCAATATTCAATTTAATGTTGGTAAACGTCTTTCAGAACCCGGCTCTTGCTCCAGGGAACATGTATCAATCGAAAAAAATATTTTAAAAACGGCCGTTTTTGCGGAGCAGCGATTTTAATGATGTTTAAAGTGAAAAAAAAAAATGAAAAATTCCTTCAAATATCGCACCTGCTGTGTGTCTCTAGTAGTGGCACGTGTTTAGAAATGTCCCTGCACAACATTAAATTATTATAAGAACAAAGTAATTTAATACTGCTTGTGCACGTGCTGTGTGGGAACAATATCTCGATTATTTTAGGGGTGGTGGGGGGGTGGCATAATCTTTTTGGGGAAGCAAAATTGTAGAAAAAAGGGCACCCCTCAAACATACTGTAATTGTAGCGCAACAAAGAGCCACGTGCAAAGTATTGCATCAAAAATTGTTATTAGGCGCCCCTGTTACACAGGGGCATAAAAATGTGTCCGTAGGCGCAACATAACACTGCAACCCCTCCCAATATCTGTAATTGGAGCGCAACAAGGAGCCACGTGCAAAATATTGCATCAAAAATTGTTATTAGGCGCCCCTGTTATACAGGGGCATAAAAATGTGTCCGTAGGCGCAACATAACACTGCAACCCCTCCCAATATCTGTAATTGGAGCGCAACAAGGAGCCACGTGCAAAGTATTGCATCAAAAATTGTTATTAGGCGCCCCTGTTACACAGGGGCATAAAAATGTGTCCGTAGGCGCAACATAACACTGCAACCCCTCCCAATATCTGTAATTGGAGCGCAACAAGGAGCCACGTGCAAAGTATTGCATCAAAAATTGTTATTAGGCTCCCCTGTTACACAGGGGCACAAAAATTGTGCCTTAGGCCACGTGCAAAGTATTGCATCAAAAATTGTTATTAGACGCCCCTGTTACACAGGGGCACACAAATTGTGCCTTAGGCCACATGCAAAGTATTGCATCAAAAATTGTTATTAGACGCCCCTGTTACACAGGGGCAGAAAAATGATGCCTTAGGCCACGTGCAAAGTATTGCATCAAAAATTGTTATTAGACGCCCCTGTTACACAGGGGCACACAAATTGTGCCTTAGGCCACATGCAAAGTATTGCATCAAAAATTGTTATTAGACGCCCCTGTTACACAGGGGCAGAAAAATTAGGCCTTAGGCACTGGTGGCGGAGCACAGAAAAACAACATTTCTTACTAGCTAACAGCATAAAAAGTGAGGAGGAGAAGGATATTCCATCAGCAGCACAACAGGACAGTCACTCAGCATCAGCAGTCTCAAAGGGATCTGATATTTCAACACAAAATTCTTATTCAGTAACATCAGCATCAGGTGCTTGGTAGCCGGTGTTGATCCAAGCCTGATTCATTTTGATGAAGGTCAGTCGATCAACAGTCGGTGGAGAGGCGTACCCTGTGATCGGTCACAAAGCCTCCAGCAGCACTGAATGTGCGTTCTGAAAGAACACTGGATGCAGGGCAAGCCAGTAGCTCAATTGCGTACTGTGCAAGCTCTGGCCAGTGATCCATCCTCAAGACCCAGTAAGCCAGAGGATTTTTCGTGGGGAAGGTGTCCAAGTCGGATCTTGCCGCTAGGTATTCCCGGACCATGTAAACCAGACGCTGGCGATGGTTGCTGGAACCGGTCAGACTTTGGGCCTGCGGACTAAAAAATTGTCTGAACGCATCGGTCAGACGGCCACCTTCTCCACCGCTCCTTCTCTGACTCACCGAAGCCTCAGCAAGACGTTGTCCAGGGCCAGGTTTTGGTAATCCCCCCGGTTCTGGGAACGCATTGCACAGACCCTTCTGCAAGGCCTCCCGCAGTAGTTTCATCTTCTGCTCCCTCTGCAATGGCAACATAAGATCCGTTACCTTACTCTTGTAACGTGGATCAAGGAGAGTTGCCAGCCAGTAATGATCCCTCTCCTTGATAGCACGTACACGAGGATCCTTACGCAGGCTTTGCAGGATCAGGGAGGCCATGCAGCGTAGGATTGCAGAGGCATTCGGAGCACAGTCCTCTGGGTCACTGAGGACGACAGGATCCTCAGCCACCTCATCCCAGCCACGTAAAAGTCCACGTGTTCCTTGGGACTGTAAATGATCCCTTGAAGACTGCTGCTGTTGATGCTGAGTGCTAGGCTCCACCTCCATGCTGCTGATACAATCCTCCTCCTCCTCCTCCTCATCCTCCTCCTCCTCTTCCTGTGTTCCAGGTGGGAAAGCAGGAACAGTGTCTGGATAAAGGGGGCCTTGAGAGGTAAGGAAGTCCTCCTCTTCCTCCCTCTGTTCTGCCTCAAGGGCCCTGTCCATTATTCCACGTAGGGTGTGCTCCAACATGTGAATAAGCGGGACAGTCTCACTGATGCATGCACTGTCACTGCTCACCATCCTCGTGGCCTCCTCAAATGGTGACAGGACAGTGCATGCATCCCTGATCAAGACCCACTGGCGTGGTGAAAAAAACCCAAGCTCCCCTGAGCCAGTTCTGCTGCCATATTGGCACAGGTACTCATTGATGGCCCTCTGCTGCGTGTGCAGCCGCTGTAGCATGGCCAACTTAGAGTTCCATCTGGTGGGCATGTCACAGATTAGGCGGTTCTTGGGCAGGTTGTATTCCCTCTGGAGGTCTGTCAGCCGAGCAGGGGCATTATATGACCTCCGGAAATGCACACAGACTTTCCTGGCCTGCCTCAGGAGATCCTGTAAGTCAGGGTACCTGCCCAAGAACCGCTGCACCACCAAATTGAGAACATGCGCAAAACAGGGCACATGGGTGAGTTTTCCACGTCGCAGGGCAGAGAGGAGGTTGGTGCCATTATCGCTGACCACCATTCCAGGCTTCAGCTGGCGTGGCATCAACCACCTCTGAGCCTGCCCCTGCAGAGCTGAAAGAACCTCTTCCCCAGTGTGGCTCCTGTCTCCCAAGCACACCAGCTCTAGCACCGCATGGCATCTCTTGGCCTGCATTCCTGCGTAGCCCATCGTACGCCTACGGAGCACGGCTGGTTCTGAGCCAACATCACCACAGGAAGAGGCCACAGAGGAAGAAGAAGAGGAGGGGGTGGAGGAGAGAGGTGTGTCACAAGCAGTAGTAGTGTTTTGGAGGCGTGGTGGTGGAACAACCTCCAAAACTACTGTACCTTGCCCTGCGTCTTTCCCAGCTGCCAGCAGAGTCACCCAATGGGCCGTAAAAGACAAGTAACGTCCCTGTCCATGCCTGCTGGACCATGAGTCAGCGGTAAGATGCACCTTACCACTGACCGTCCTGTCCAGCGAGGCATGGACATTGCCTTCCACATGCCATGTAGAGAGCTGGAATCGCCTTCCGTGAGAAAAAGTGGCGTTTGGGTACTTGCCACTGAGGTACTGCACATTCCACAAACTCACGGAAGGGGGCAGAATCTACCAACTGAAAAGGTAGCAGTTGAAGTGCTAGCAATTTTGCTAAGCTAGCATTCAACCGCTGGGCATGTGGATGGCTGGGAGTGTACTTCTTTCGGCGCTGCAGCAGCTGGGGCAGGGAAATTTGTCTGGTAATATCAGTAGATTGCCCGCATGTACTACCATAACTACATTGTGACACACCTATTTCTACACCTTCGGTGCAGGCTGCAGAGAGGACTGGGGGTCTAGTGGGGTTGGAGGTCACAGAAGGGCAAGGGGAGGACAGCTTTGGTCTTTGGTGTGGGTCTTTTTGGTATGCCTGCCAACGAGCTGCATGGCAGGTCGACATATGTCTGGACAAGCATGTGGTGCCCAAGCGGGTGATGTTTTGGCCACGCGAGATACGCTTGAGACATATGTTGCAAACAGCAAAGGTACGATCTGATGGACAGGTTTCAAAAAAGGCCCACACCAAAGAACTTTTGCTGTACCGTTGAGACACAGCAGCGCCACGTAATGCAGTTGGTGTGCTGCCCTTAAGCTGACCCCTGGAGGGCATCCTGCCTCTTTGGAGATGTGCCTGTGCCTCGTCCTCCTCTTCCTCCTCCTCCTCTCTCCTATCAGGCACCCATGTAGAGTCAATGACCTCGTCATCCCCTCCCTCCTCATCATCACTGGCGACAACCTGGCAGTATGCTCCAGCTGGGGGAACATCACTCCCAGATTGTTGTCCCTCTCGGCCACCCCCTCTCCCTGGGCTCACATCAATGCCTTCCTCTATCAGTGTTCCATCATCGGAGTCTTCAAAACGCTGCGCATCTTCAGCTAGCATGTACCCAACACTGTGTTGAAACAGTTCGGGGGACTCCTCAGGAGGACACGGTGGGACTAGGGAAGGATTGTGTGATGCCATTGTGCAGAGGGTAGAGGACGCCTTGGCAGCTGCTTTGCCAGACAAACTATGATCAGTCTGTGTGAGAGAGGATGAGGAGGATGAGGACGGCTTGGTCATCCACTCAACTAATTTCTCAGCATGTTGAGGCTCAACACGGCCAGCTCCCGAAAAGAAGGATGAGCGGCCACGGCCATGTGCTGAAGAGGATGCACCACATCCATCACCAGCGTTACCTCTAGATGCAGAGCCTGCTTGCCCTCGTGACTCTCTGCCTCTCTTTGTCCTTCCAGCCATAGTTATGCATTCAGGTGTTATGTAACAAAATAGTCGCAGTCACACCAACTGCGTTCAGATGGTATTAAATAGCAACCACACAGTAAGAGCGACTTGGCTCAAGTGTTATGTAACAAAATAGTCGCAGTCACACCAACTGCATTCAGATGGTATTAAATAGCAACCACACAATAAGAGCGACTTGGCTCAAGTGTTATGTAACAAAATAGTCGCAGTCACACCAACTGCGTTCAGATGCTATTAAATAGCAACCACACAGTAATATCGACTTGGCGCAAGTGTTATGTAACAAAATAGTCACAGTCACACCAACTGCGTTCAGATGGTATTAAATAGCAACCACACAGTAATAGCGACTTGGCGCAAGTGTTATGTAACAAAATAGTCGCAGTCACACCAACTGCGTTCAGATGGTATTAAATAGCAACCACACAGTAAGAGCGACTTGGCTCAAGTGTTATGTAACAAAATAGTCGCAGTCACACCAACTGCGTTCAGATGGTATTAAATAGCAACCACACAGTAAGCGCGACTAGGCTCAAGTGTTATGTAACAAAATATTCGCAGTCACACCAACTGCGTTCAGATGGTATTAAATAGCAACCACACAGTAAGAGCGACTTGGCTCAAGTGTTATGTAACAAAATAGTAGCAGTCACACCAACTGCGTTCAGATGGTATTAAATAGCAAACACACAGTAAGAGCGACTTGGCTCAAGTGTTATGTAACAAAATAGTCGCAGTCACACCAACTGCGTTCAGATGGTATTAAACAGCAACCACACAGTAAGAGCGACTTGGCTCAAGTGTTATGTAACAAAATAGTCGCAGTCACACCAACTGCGTTCAGATGGTATTAAATAGCAACCACACAGTAAGAGCGACTAGGCTTAAGTGTTATGTAACAAAATATTCGCAGTCACACCAACTGCGTTCAGATGGTATTAAATAGCAACCACACAGTAAGAGCGACTAGGCTCAAGTGTTATGTAACAAAATATTCGCAGTCACACCAACTGCGTTCAGATGGTATTAAATAGCAACCACACAGTAAGAGCGACTTGGCTCAAGTGTTATGTAACAAAATAGTAGCAGTCACACCAACTGCGTTCAGATGGTATTAAATAGCAAACACACAGTAAGAGCGACTTGGCTCAAGTGTTATGTAACAAAATAGTCGCAGTCACACCAACTGCGTTCAGATGGTATTAAACAGCAACCACACAGTAAGAGCGACTTGGCTCAAGTGTTATGTAACAAAATAGTCGCAGTCACACCAACTGCGTTCAGATGGTATTAAATAGCAACCACACAGTAAGCGCGACTAGGCTCAAGTGTTATGTAACAAAATATTCGCAGTCACACCAACTGCGTTCAGATGGTATTAAATAGCAACCACACAGTAAGAGCGACTTGGCTCAAGTGTTATGTAACAAAATAGTAGCAGTCACACCAACTGCGTTCAGATGGTATTAAATAGCAAACACACAGTAAGAGCGACTTGGCTCAAGTGTTATGTAACAAAATAGTCGCAGTCACACCAACTGCGTTCAGATGGTATTAAACAGCAACCACACAGTAAGAGCGACTTGGCTCAAGTGTTATGTAACAAAATAGTCGCAGTCACACCAACTGCGTTCAGATGGTATTAAATAGCAACCACACAGTAAGAGCGACTAGGCTCAAGTGTTATGTAACAAAATATTCGCAGTCACACCAACTGCGTTCAGATGGTATTAAATAGCAACCACACAGTAAGAGCGACTTGGCTCAAGTGTTATGTAACAAAATAGTCGCAGTCACACCAACTGCGTTCAGATGGTATTAAATAGCAACCACACAGTAAGAGCGACTTGGCTCAAGTGTTATGTAACAAAATAGTCGCAGTCACACCAACTGCGTTCAGATGGTATTAAATAGCAACCACACAGTAAGAGCGACTTGGCTCAAGTGTTATGTAACAAAATAGTCGCAGTCACACCAACTGCGTTCAGATGGTATTAAATAGCAACCACACAGTAATAGCGACTTGGCGCAAGTGTTATGTAACAAAATAGTCGCAGTCACACCAACTGCGTTCAGATGGTATTAAATAGCAACCACACAGTAAGAGCGACTAGGCTCAAGTGTTATGTAACAAAATATTCGCAGTCACACCAACTGCGTTCAGATGGTATTAAATAGCAACCACACAGTAAGAGCGACTTGGCTCAAGTGTTATGTAACAAAATAGTAGCAGTCACACCAACTGCGTTCAGATGGTATTAAATAGCAAACACACAGTAAGAGCGACTTGGCTCAAGTGTTATGTAACAAAATAGTCGCAGTCACACCAACTGCGTTCAGATGGTATTAAATAGCAACCACACAGTAAGAGCGACTGCGGTCAAATTCGATTTAACAGCACACACGCAGTGCCACCAACTGCGTTTAGTTGCTATTAAACAGCACACACGCAGTAATAGCGACTGCGGTCAAATGCGATTTAACAGCACACACGCAGTGACACCGACTGCGTTTAGTTGCTATTAAACAGCACACACGCAGTAATAGCGACTGCGGTCAAATGCGATTTAACAGCACACACGCAGTGACACCGACTGCGTTTAGTTGCTATTAAACAGCACACACGCAGTAATAGCGACTGCGGTCAAATGCGATTTAACAGCACACACGCAGTGACACCGACTGCGTTTAGTTGCTATTAAACAGCACACACGCAGTAATAGCGACTGCGGTCAAATGCGATTTAACAGCACACACGCAGTGACACCAAATGCGTTTAGTTGCTATTAAACAGCACACACGCAGTAAGAATGTCTGCGTTTCTGTGCAATTCAATAGCCCAGTTGCATTAACCGCGACTGCGCTTCTGTGCAAATAAATTGCACACGTGCAGTAACAGGTAATGCGTCTGTGTGTGCAATTAAACTAGCACACGTTCAATAACTCAGAATAATATTTTCAAACTAATCCCTAATGCAGGCAATACAACACGTTAGAGCACTGCATGTAGAACAATCTCCTGCCTGACAGATACTAATAGATCAACTAGATGAGCTATACAGTTTATAAATATATTGACAATGCCTAAGGATGTGAATATATTCTCTACAAACTGTAGTTTTAACTATACTGACTACACTTCCTACTCTATCTATCTATCTATCTATCTATCTGGTAGAAAAGACACGTCTCTATCTCTCTATCTATCTCTCTCTGTCTGACTGATCTGCTCTCTGTAACAAGCTGGAACACACTACAGAAGGCAGCCGTGCAGGCTGCCTTTTATAGTGTGGGGCGTGTACTAATCCCCCTGAGCCATAATTGGCCAAAGCCACCCTGGCTTTGGCCAATTATGGCTCTTCGTTTTTTGAGCGCTGTGATTGGCCAAGCATGCGGGACATACAGCATGCTTGGCCAATCATCAGCGCTCAACGCCGCAGTGAATTATGGGACGTTTTGCGCCATTCGAATTTGGCGCGAACGACCCGTTTCGTTCGAGGTTCTGACGAACGATCGAACGCCCGATGTTCGATTCGAACGTACGTTCGAATCGAACGCGGAGCTCATCCCTACTTACAACACAAGACTCTAGTTAAAGTATATCTTTAGAAAAAAAAACAGTTTTGGATAGAATGAGGAAGGGTTAGAACCCCTGTTATGTTTTTTATTGCTGTCTGTGTGAACATTGGTAGGATTCACCCCTATATTGTACCGGTGACCATTATCACCAAGAAAGTGAAAGGAATATCAAAATGATGGTGTTGTTCCCAAAACGAGAAGTGAGAGTGGACAACTGTCTAAGGCAGGGGTCTCAAACTGGCGGCCCCCCAGCTGTTGCAAAACTACAAGTCCCATCATGCCTCTGCCTGTGGGAGTCATGCTTGTAACTGTCAGCCTTGCAATGCCTCATGGGACTTGTAGTTTCGCAACATCTGGAGGGCCGCCAGTTTGAGACCCCTGGTCTAAGGGGAATTCCTGTCACTTTGAAAGATTTACTCTAACTTACTGTTGCATTTGCAGTTTTTGAACTCTTCCCTAATCGAAAACGAAAAAAAAAAGAAAACGTTTTGGCTATAAAAACACTTAAATAACTTTCTTCCTTAGCACAAGTCTACATGTAAAGTACAGATTCATGGAATAGTACACTAGCGATCCCAAAGATGCTACAACAAATATGCTTAATATTCAATTTGTATTAAAACATTAAGATGACAATGAAAAATGAGCTAGACTGAACAATATATTTTTCTTTAGCTTTAAAATATACTTTTCATACTATTTTCATATCTTATGTTTTTTTTCCCCCAAAGCATTACACTAGTCCCCAAATAACCTCCTACACTTGTTCTATTTTCTCTTAAAGCTATTAAAATGGCTTAATATAGTTTTTAAAGGTTGATCCTCTTCAAAGGCACCAGAGCTTTGTTTCCATCTTTCAACTGTGCACTTCATTATCTTAGGCATAATGCTGCTGATTTAATACATTTTGATGGTCTAGGGCTGCCTTTAAACTCAATAGTATGCTTTACTGTAACATTAACCTATCTTGACTTGGTGGATTCCCTAGTAAGGCAAGGAATTTAATTAAGTCCCAGTCCTTTCAATTTCCCCAGTATATTCTTACATAGCCTTGAACATTTATATGTAGGTGTTTCTACTGCTTGCTAGCAATGTTCGAATGAGGGATTATCATTAAGGAACTGAATTATTGAAATGTCTTCAACAAAATGTGTCCCTAGCCTTAGCAAACACAATTTGCTTCATTCACAGATGTACTTTTTAAAATACAGGTCAAAGTTTAACTTTAGGGAAGAAAACATGAAAAGGGAAGTGGATTAAACCTTCAATGTTCAAGGTAAAGTGAATTGAATGGAATTTCGGTATGACTTTTTATTTTATTATTAATATTGGTGTAAATGGTAGAGTATTTCAGTTTAAATTGAATTCAGGTTCTTAGATAATAGAAGAAGCTCAACTATTTGATGTGGGGATTAGTAAGGATCAGTGAATGCAGAAAATGTGGAACCAATTGTGAAACGTTTACGCATGTATAGCTGAATTTACAGGCTTACAGGACAGAACCCAGAGAAGCATCCTTAAAGCAGACATTATACAAAACACAAGATTCAGTAGTTACTGTATTTTCAAAAGGCAATGGTAGAAATTAATGAATATGCATGGGTTTGGTTCACGGCCTGTTTCTGTACTAATCATAATTTGGAATCAATTGGGCATGATTCTTAAAAATCTATTTTGGACATTTTAAAGATTAATAGGCAATGGATTGTCTAACACAGGGTTTGGGGAGATGTGCACTTCCCCAGGGGATATGTAGCAATGTAAAAACATATTACAAGTGTGGCATTGGAAAAACACCAATCCTTTCAAATACATGCTTGGGAGATACCGATAAGCTGTATGTGGGGCTATGGAACTATACAAATCTCAAGGACAGGGTCAGAAACACTGCATACTGGCATCACATTTTTACTTTACATTATTGCTTGCATTTAATAGCAGCAGCAATACCCCAATTTGTTAATAAAAAAATAAACTAAAAAGCTTTCGGAAGTAGTTTTGTAGTTTTTGATGCAACCACAGATTTTTTTTAACAAGTGGAAATAGGCATGAATTAACTAGAGCAGCAGAGTAGAGTACTAGAGTAGCAGTCATGACATGTCTAAAACCTATAGAGACACTAAAGTCAGGTTTACAAAAAAAAATCTCTTCAATTATGTATTGGTAACTGAAAAAATACATTTTTTGCTGCGTTGATCTACATGTTAGAGGGTAGCTACGTTCGTTCTCTATGGCCCACTGTATGTGTGAATGTAGCCATCCTCCAGGGGCAGATCCAGAGTCTAGTCTCAGGAGGGGCACTACCAGAATTTTTTTTTCGGGGGGCAATTTTTTTAGAGAAATGACTGGTGTTGGCGCTTCAATGATCACAGCACCAAGGTTGTTATGGTATCAGGATGATTGAAGCACATTATTTCTATTATTACATTGTAATATAAAATGAAATGGTTCAACTCACCATAATGCAGAATCAGTGGGAGCCCCGAGTGTGTCACTTGCCATGCCACCTGCCACCAGATGCAGCTTGTCACTTGCCACGTCACCTGCCACACGTTGCAGATTGTCACTTGCCACATCGCTTTCCACACGTTGCGGATTGTCACTTGGCACACATTGCGGATTGTCACTTGCCACGTCACCTGTCACACGTTGCAGATTGTCACTTGCCACATCACCTTCCACAAGTTGCGGAATGTCCTTTGCCTGCCACCAGATGCAGATTGTCACTTGCCACGTCACCTGCCACATGTTGCGGATTGTCACTTGCCACGTCACCTGCCACAAGTTGCAGATTGTCACTTGCCACAAGTTGCGGAATGTCACTTGTCTGCCACCAGATGCAGATTGTCACTTGTCACGTCACCTGCCACATGTTGCGGATTGTCACTTGTCACAAGTTGTGGAATGTCACTTGCCTGCAACCAGATACAGATTGTCACTTGCCACGTCACCTGCCACATGTGGATTGTCACTTGCCACGTCACCTGCCACATGTTGCGTATTGTCACTTGCTACATCACCTGCCATTTGTTGCGGATTGTCACTTGCCACAAGTTGCGGAATGTCACTTGCCTGCCACCAGATGCAGATTGTCACTTGCCACGTCACCTGCCACAAGTTGCAGATTGTCACTTGCCACATCACCTGCCACAAGTTGCGGATTGTCACTTGCCACATCAGCTGACACATGTTGCGAATTGTCACTTGCCACATCACCTGCCATATGTTGCGGAATGCCACTTGCCTGTCACCAGATGCAAATTGTCACTTGCTACGTCACCTGACACATGTTGCGGATTGTCACTTGTCTGCCACCAGATGCAGATTGTCACTTGCCACCTCACCTGCCACACCATACGGATTGTCACGTGCTAAGGTGGTGTTTTGCTTGTCAGAGTCAGGCAGCAGAGAGATGATGTAATTTCTCTGCTGCTTGCACAGTTAGGGCGTAAGTTACTGCAGGGATGCTGGCGGGTGCGGGGCGGTGAGAGATGATGTCATCTCTCTGCTCCCCGAGCTGCCGGCTTGTTGATTGGCCAGCCGCCCGCTCACCCGCAGAGCCGACCAGCTGACCACCCACTCTCTGACTCTCACGAGCCGCCGAGCCGCCCGCCCGCCCACACACCGAGGCACCCGGCAGCCCACACTGTCACTCGCACACGGATTTGCAGAGCCGACCCACTCAGACTTGTCAGCGCCCTCAAATTCCGCAACTAGAAATTAGCTAATTTCTCGTGGTGTCAAGTGCACTGCTTATTCTAAACAGATGGAAATAAGGGGTAAAAAGAGAGGCTCAAAAATTCACATAAGACATTTACAAGGAGGCAAAAAAAAAAACAGTAGTATTTCATTAAAAAATTACATGAAAAAATATTTTACAGGGTCATTATTTTGTGGATGTGTGCAGATTATTTTTACAAAAAAGGAATATAGTTTAGTGTTACTTTAAGCTCTTAAATATTCACTAAATTGGCCTGTGGCAACACAGATTAATATTATAGTTTGTGAGCTTTTCTTTGCAGTATCACACTGCATTGTCTTAAAGAACAGAGTGCACAAAAACATTTCCAAACCACCCCACATTCTATGAGCATCTTCTAATCCCCTATCCCCAATTATTCTCAAAATATTCAAAATGTAAACTTCAGTTATGTGTTTGATTGAAATTGGCTAGCATCATGATAGTATGCAAGCATTTGAATAGAGAGTGAACTGTAGAAGCTTTGCAGTAAGGGTCTCTTTTTCCCATATCTGCTACCGAAGGCCCTCATTTTTATCAGGACCCACACCAGTCATTTTAAAGTCAACATTAGAGTGTTATTATTTCATTGTAAAAGGTCTCCAGAGTATTCTAGTGCCTACATTTACAGTATTAGAGCTGTTATTTTTATTCTGTGCCTTTTTCTCAAAAAAACACAATAAAATTAATTTAATAACAAAAAAAATAATAATAATATGATAACGGTACTCCTAATATAGGCTAATGAAATGTGTTCCTCCCTCTTTAGCATACACCAGTTGATGACCTCACCCCCGGTGCGTAGGTCCACACATGACAGTGGCTGATCTATGCATGAGTTGGTGTGGGTCCAGTGATCTGCAGCACAGTCTTTCCAGCAGCCTGCCTAGGCTTCTTCTGGATCACCAGTACTTACATGCCGATATAGCACCCTCTTGGTTATGGATTATGTGCCCTCCTAGTTACTACTTTTGTTGATGCATCCTTTTACCTTATTTAATATATGCCATTTCCTTTTACATACTGCACTATGAGCTGGATTTCATTGTATTATATTTACATGTTCCTGGAGCTCTCCCATCATTGCTTCATAGGTTAATACAATGAGAGGCCTGTGTAGCGATGGTTTACCCATGACCCCTGAGCCAAGTCATATCAGAATTTGTAATGTTTCATTTTTACTGAGTTTTTCACATACCGGTAATTACAGTTGTGTATTTTTTTTATATATATATATTTATTTATTCCTGTGTTGACCTGCATATTTAGTAGCACCAAGCTCAGTCTTCCCTTTTTTTCCTGGTTTCCGTCATTGGGTTTGTGTTCTCTGTTTACAGTATATATTCACTTGCAATAGGTTCAATTTTGAACAAGACCAACATCAGCCATTATGAAATCAAGGAATTAACATTGGAGTGTATTTTGTTTGCTGAAAAAAAGACAATCAATTACCTGGTTTTAGGCCAAGATGACAAGAGGGCTTCCCTTAAACTCCATTCACACCTCAGCATTTTGTAGCTTGAAGCCTGAAGCTCCAAAACTCTGGTGGAGAAAAAAATTAATTCTCTCTGGAGTTGTTTAAAACAATTCTGGAGCATTTTGGTAGCTCGAATCGGGGAAATTGGTGAATTTTGTAATCATTTTTATTTCACGTAAATACATGGAAACGCTTGATTCCAGAGGTTTTGAGCATTTTTTTTTGTATTTTGTCATGCATTTTTGAGTATTTTTTGCTCAAATACATTAACTAAATGAAAATACATAATACATAATAAATACATAATACAATAAATAATAATAAAAAACAAATAATAATAAAAAAAACAATTACCCTAACTCTTAACCCTAAAATTAACCCCTAACCTTAATCCTAACCCCTAACCCTAATAATAAATATTCATTGCTATTGGCTAATTAAACGTCAAAGCTCAAAAATGCTTTAAAAACGCTGTACACAAACACTCAAAAACATGCATTCGAACGCTCGAAAAAACGCTCAAAAAACGCGAACTCAGGTGATCCTGGTTGTTTCGAACACCTTTACGTGATTTTTCTCTACAACACTACCAGCGGATTTCATTTTGGGACTATTTTTGTAAATGTAAATGCACACATAACATGCTGGGAACGATCTATGTTTTGCTCATTGGCACACGCCAATGGACCAAATTCTCATTGTGCACAGTAATGAATCATTGTGAAACATTTGAAATATTAATAAATGAATTTTTTTTTCACATTCTGGCCTACATAATTTATTCGCTGATAAAAGACCTAAAATATTGTAGTGCTTATGTGCTCGGTATTAAATCACTTGTATTAGACTCCTTTTTGAACATGACCCACGCCAGCCATTTTAAAATAAAGAAATCACACTAGAGTGTACCGTATTTTCCGGCATATAAAACAACCTTTTACACCTTTTTACACTGCCACAGAGCAGGGGTCGTATTATACGCCGGGTGCAGAGGCCACCAGATGGATGTGAAGCCTGCTGGGTGCTCGGTAATACTGTTACATACAGTATGCGCCGCTCAGCCAATCCCGGCCGGCTATGCACTATGACTGAATACAGAGCTTGTTAAGCCTGCTCGGATTGGAGCGGCGCGGGCTGATGATATTACGGCCTCTGCCAATCCGAGCAGGCTTTTTATTAATTAATAGAATACAACGCTTGCTGTGATTGGCTTAGTGCTGTATACTGTAATGCGTGTCACCGTTTTTTGCACTGTACTTGCCAATGGAGGCTAGTAGATTGTGGACTTCACTTACCAAAAGTGGCTGCACCTAGAGGAGGAAGTGCCACAGTTTTCTGGGCACCAGGAGCCATCAGGAGAGAAGCTAAGAGGATCTGCTGCGGTGCCTGCTCACCTCTACCATGAAGAGAGGATGGACCTGCATCTAAGTCTTCCAGAGCTGCCTTCAGAGATTGGGCTTGGATCGGAGCTACGAGACTGCACCCCTATGTGAGGAAGGGGGTAGTCGTATACAGTGAGTATAGCCCAAAACAATGTTTTCATTGGAAAATTAGGGGGGTCGTCTTATACGCCCGATCGTCTTATACGCTGAAAAATACGGTAATATTTTAATGAAAAAAATAAAATAAAAATGTAGGTGCCTACATGTACAGTATGTAAAGTAGAGTTTAAAAATAAACTAACATACATTACCCCCCCCCCCCCATATGCAGCATCTGTATGACAGTGCAACTGTCTCACACTGGCTTAGAGAGCTGACAGATCATATGAAAACCACTAATTAGTCTGCTTGCAGTAGAGAACCAACATTAGAGTGTAAAAAAAATATATATATTTTGGTGCCTTTGTGCACAGTACTGAATCACTTGCACCAGGCCACATTTTAAATATAACCTACATCAGCATTTTTAAAATTAACAAAATAACATTAGAGTTAACTGTTTTTTAACTGTAATTAACTTTCTGAAAAACACAGAATATTATTGTAGTGCCTATGTGCAGAGTATTTAATTACTTGTTGTAGCCACAACTTATCAGAGTCAGCCATTTTAAATAGTTACATAGTAATCTGGTTGAAAAAAGACACAAGTCCATCCAGTTCAGCCAACATAGAAAAAAAAATCACTCACAGCAGGGGAAAAAAATCCTTCCTGATCCCCCAACAGGCAATTGGATATTCCCTGGCTCAACACAAAACCAAAGAAAATTCCCAGCTTAACTCACCAACCAATCTAACCAAATTATCCTATCTTATGGCCTGTACACACAATCCGAATATCGTACGAAAACTGTCATCCGAGGAAGAATCGTACGATAATCAGATCGTTTGTACAGAGCCTTCCAGAGCCAATCATGACACTCCATCCAATATTATTATTATTATTAATATTATTAGATCGGACAAGCACGAAAATTTTCCTTAAACAATACCAGCTCGTACGATTTTCATTTAGTCAGTATAGTTGTCGTTGCACCATGATATTTCTGCAGTCCTAACTTTTAAATTTATGAGTGCCTCCACAGTAAAAGCACATACATTCTAATGGATAGATAGAGGGCAAGTAATCTGGAGGTAGACCACCCCTCCTTAAAAGCACAGGGACACACTAGACACCCAGCACATAGCACAATAGCAGCACAGGTGTCCAGTGTTTACCCAGTGGGCCAAACAACCCCTGGTTCAGTTTGCACCAGAACACCTTTGAACAGGCAAAAGGTTCTAGCGAACATGCGAACCCTGTTAAAGTTTATGAGACACGAACATTAAAAATCAAAAATCCCTCATTTTAAAGGCTTATATGCCAGTTATTGCCATAAAAAAGTGTATGGGGACCCGGATACTGCCCTAGGGGACATGTTTCAATGCAAAAAAAAGTTTTTAAAACAATAGTGTTTAACCACTTACAGACCGGAAGATTTGCCCTCTTAATGACCTGGCCATTTTTTGCGATATAGCACTGGGTCGCTTTAACTGACAATTGCGCGGTCATGCGACGTTGTACCCAAACAAAATGTACATCCTTTTTTTCCACAAATAGAGATTTCTTTTGGTGGTATTTGATCACCTGCTATAAAGCAAAAAAAGCGTAAATTTTGAAAAAAATATTTGTTTCACTTTTTGCTATAATAAATATCCCCAAAAATGTTTTTAACTACTTAAGGACTGAGCCTTGATTTGCGATTTGGTGTTTACTGGTTTAAAAAATTTTTTTTTGCTAGAAAATTACTTTGAACCCACAAACATTATATTTTTTCTAACACCCTAGAAAATAAAATGTCGTTGCAATAATTTCTGTCACACCGTTCTTGCGCAGCGGTCTTACAAGTGCACTTTTTAGGGAAAAAGACAACAGTAAAGTTATCCCAATTTTTATTATATTGTAAAAGATGATGTTACACCGAGTAAATTGATACCCAACGCGTCATGCTTCAAAATCGTGGCATGGCGACAAAAAAGCTCAATAAGTGATGTTTAACCACTTGCCGTCGCCGCACCGTCATAATACGTCCACAAGGTGGCTCTCCTAGGCGAGATCACGTATTATGACGTCCTACCTTTTAGCCGCCACTAGGGGCGCACGCGCGCCGCCGGAGGCGCGCGCACGTGCCCCCCGCTCGCCCCCGACTCCCGTGCGTGTGCCCGGCGGGCGCGATCGCCGCCGGGCACACGCGATCGCTCGGTACAGAGCGGGGAACGGGAGCTGTGTGTGTAAACACACAGCTCTCGTTCCTGTCAGCAGGGGAAATGCTTTTCTTCGGTTCATACACTGTATGAACCGAGGATCAGTGTTTCCCCTAGTGAGGCCACCCCCCCCCCCCACAGTAAGAACACACCCAGGCATACTTAACCCCTTCCCCGCCCCCTAGTGTTAACCCCTTCACTGCCAGTGGCATTTTTATAGTAATCTAATGCATTTTTATAGCACTGATCGCTATAAAAATGCCAATGGTCCCAAAAATGTGTCAAAAATGTCCGAAGTGTCCGCCATAATGTCGCAATACCAAAAAAAAAATCGCTGATCGCCGCCATTACTAGTAAAAAAAATATTAATAAAAATGCCATAAAAATACCCCCTATTTTGTAAACGCTATAACTTTTGCGCAAACCAATCAATAAACGCTTATTGCGATTTTTTTTTACGAAAAATATGTAGAAGAATACGTATCGGCCTAAACTGAGGAAAAAAATGTTTTTTTATATATTTTTGGGGGATATTTATTACAGCAAAAAGTAAAAAATATTCATTTTTTTCAAAATTGTCGTTCTATTTTTGTTTATAGCGCAAAAAATAAAAACCGCAGAGGTGATCAGATACCACCAAAAGAAAGCTCTATTTGTGGGAAAAAAAGGACGCCAATTTTGTTTGGGAGCCACGTCGCACGACCGCGCAATTGTCTGTTAAAGCGACGCAGTCCCGAATCGCAAAAAGTACTCTGGTCTTTGGGCAGCAATATGGTCCGGGGGGTAAGTGGTTAAAGAATTCTACAGGTTGCATGTTTTGAGTTACAGAGGTGGTCTAATGCTAGAAGTATTGCTCTTGCTCCAACGATCACGTTTACATTTTTTCTTTTTTCTTTTACTTTTTATTTTAAATTTTTACACTGTTCTTTTAAAAAAAAATTGGGTCCCTTGTATTCCTATTACAAGAAATGTAAACACCCCTTGTAATAGAAAAAAGCATGTCAGGACCTCTTTAATATGAGATCTGTGGTCAAAAAGACCTCAGATCTCATATTTACACAAAAAATAATGACATTTCTAATGGAAAAAATGTAATTTAAACTTGCTCGCGTCTGTAATTTATTGCCCACTTCTGGCAATATAGATGAAAAAAATGAAAACGATGTGGGGTCCCCCCTCAGTCCATAACAGGCCCTTCACATGATGTCAGAAGGGGACAGGGTCACTCAGTTACGTCATCGGGTGACTCCGCAACTTGCCTATTTAGCAGCTGTCAAAGCGAAGAGATAAGGATCTGGTATGGCTTTTGGGGGATACCTCGACATATTCTATGAGGCATGGGCTGCAAATGGATACTTGGGTACTCTGATGAGCTTAAGGAGGGAGGGAGATTTCCCGCTGACATCATTTTACATTGTGCCGGGAGGGTAGTGGTTAATATCCATACCAGACCCAAAGGGTCCCCAATGCCTTTTTTACCCAATTTTTTAAAATTTACATTCTTTTTTTGTACAATTTTTTTTCAATTTAACTCTCAGCTGGGAAGCCTTAACAACCTATTGATATGTGTGCTCGGCGGGCGAACATCCCACTTAGTGCCCAGAAAGGGTACCTGAATGGGCAATGTTCAGGCCATTCTTATTCTCTGCCCAAACCGTTCGCCCAACCCAACGATTACCCCAAACGGAGGAGTCACAACACTCAGTCTCACAATCAACGAACTGAGTGGGGAAGAGTCAGCCTAGTGACGTCAACATATCGCACACCGGAACAGGCAGGGATACAGGGGAGTGGGCTGAATATATACCCCCCGGACTCCTCCAACAAATTTCAAGCCACCATACTGGTCTTCTTATATATAGAGTATATATATATATATATACTCTATATATATCACATCATTTAACAAATATAACAAATAAACATTCTGTTCTTGACAAATGATTCCCAGAGCACTGTGAGTTAGCTAACTTATGGGAAAGAATAAAAGAAAACAATTATTTCTAAAAATAAAAAATAGTAGTAGTCTTGACAATAATACAAAAAGAAATGTACAACTACAAAACAACTATAATTTATGTTTAAAGTACCCTTAAACTGTACTGTACAAGCCTTTACTGTGCTCCCCTGCTTCCCCAGTCAACCACTGAAACCCTCAAAAAAAGCACTCATGTCAACCTGAGTCCTGAGTACAAATTCTCTCTTTCCTTGACTTTGACAGTTGTTCCCAGCTCTATGTGCTCCTCTATTCATCTGTAGATTAAGGGAGGTTACCACAGTGCATGCCACATTTCATACAAGCTCACAAATGAGAGAATTAGGATTGCAATTTTTACATTTATTGTGTAAACACATCCTTGATGACATTTACTAATCTATGTATGAAAAATGTAATAACTGAAAAGCAAGAAATTCGCTTTGTGAAAAATGAAATTAATTTATTATTGTAATATACACCGATCAGCCATAACATTATGACCACCCACTTAATATTGAGTATGGCCCCCTTTTGCTAAAACAGCATGCCCCCAGTGGCGTCTCTAGGGGGTGGCTTTTAGGGCTATAGTCCTGAATCTGGGGCCCATAGCCCCAAGTCTCTGCAGGGGTCCCCAAGGGGGGGCTCTCTGGGGGCCCTGATGTAAGTGGGGGGCTTTCTGGGGACCCTGATGCAAGGGGGAGGCTCTCTGGGAACTCTGATGAAAGTATGAGGCTCTCTGGGGACCCTGATGTAAGGGGAGGCTCTCTGGGGACCCTGATGTAAGGGGAGGCTCTCTGGGAACCTTGATGTATGAGGGGGCTCTCTGGGGACCCTGATGTAATGATAATATATATATATAATATATGATGTAATATATATATAGCTACACACACATATATTATATACATGTGTATGCCCGCCCAAGCATATGACTTTCTTTACTTTGCTGCTATAGGCTCTAGCCCCAGATCTTTTGTAGACCTAGCAACGCCCCTGCCTGACCCATTGAGGCATGGACACCAAAGTAACATCCACATGATTGGCAGGACCCACGGTTTCCCAGCAGAACATTACCCAAAGCATCATACTGCCTCTTGCAACTTCTTCCATTGCCCAGTAGTCCAGTTCTGATGTTCATGTGATCATTGTAGAAGCTTTTCGCTGTGGACATGGGTCACCATGGGCTTCACAGCCCCAAACACAACAAACTGCGATGCCCATTTTTTTCTGCTTTCACCACATCAACACATAGATATCCCACCAATTTTCAGATGCCATAACAAGATATTCTGTTTTCCTGCGATCGGTGTATACCTGAAAGCATGTATTTGCTCAATATTACAGTTATTGTTAAAAAATAAATATTTCTTATTTCTTTTACCTTAGCAGGAGAGCTGAGAGGATAGTGCAATGTCATTTCCAAACTTTATAATTCTAACAGACATGTCTGGTCTAGATGGTAGCAGGAGGAGCTGCTGTAGATAATAAATTGATTTGGCTCAGTGTTAGAAATGATAGCTGGCTTTTGAATTAAGAAATTCCCTTGCTGGCTGACACTCGATCAAGTAATTTTTTTTGTGACTGATAGAGTCCAATGCTTTATTATATACTGTATGTATTGCTTTCCAATAACTATATCTACTTCCATGAAGTCTCAGTTAACTTGGAAAACATTTGCACACATGAACCAGGTCTTAATGTAAAAAAAACTCTTTCATGAAGGATTATCATATTCCATTACTATCATATTATGTAGCGTTGGGAAAATGTAACAAAATGAAAAAAAAAGAAGTACATGGAAGATAAGAATGTTTTTTTCTCTAGAAGAACCTTGTCAAATGATGCTTAGCAAGACAATAGTCCATTGCAACATGAATGTCAGCATGAGATGGCTAAAGTGGCTTTCTATTGTATATAAAACATTGCATCTCTGTTTGACTGCTTCATGTAGAAACAGAAAGGCACTCTCAAATGAGCACGTGCTCATCCTGCTGTATTAACATGTCTGCCCATGCTATTTTAATTGTGTTTAAGTGATTGCCATTATTTTATCCTAGTGTATGATTTAGTACTGTTGAAAATGATTAATGTTGATTAAAATGTAAAGAATGTAGGTAATTAATTAACTTGTTCCCACTCAAGTATGCCTATCAGTGCCGGATCTAGACCTTGTGGGGCCCAGGGCATTTCAAGTTCAGGGGCCAGTCAATCTAGAAATGCAATTATATGACAGATAAAAAAAGTGAACTGAAATGAGTGATAAACCGCATTTATTCTAAAAAATATATAAATTAGGATCTAAAGAAGACACTTGCCAGATTTTTCTCCAAAATGCACATTACACAGGTAATTGGAACGGTCAAGTCATTCATCACAGTTATGCATCACACTACAATATTTACAAAAAGTCTTTCTTCCTTTACTTAGCATTTGCAAAATCTTTGACTAACTCATCAGACTGTATCATCTTAAAGACACTGTTTGGCAGCCAGTAGGCACAGAACACTTAATCTTTCATGGGTCATCGTGGTTCTTAGAAAAGTCTTTATCAGTGGCAGTTAACTGAATGACCTTTCTCCCAAACAACTAGTGATTATCAGGCATCACGCACAAATATATTCTAATGCCACGTACACACAATCGGTTCATTCGATGAAAACAGACCGATGGATTTTTTCATCAGATATCCGATGAAGCTGACTTTCATCAGTCTTGCCTACACACCATCAGTTAAAAATCCAATTGTGTCCAATGCGGTGACGAAAAACACTACGACGTGCTGAGAAAAATTAAGTTCAATGCTTCTGAGCATGCATCGACTTGATTCTGAGAATGCATGGATTTTTGACCGATGGATTTCCCCACAGACGATCGTTTTTTTCTATCGTTTTTTTAACCATCAGAAAATTTTAAAACAGGTTCTTTTTTTTTTCACTGATGGGAAAAAAAACGATGGGGCCCACACACGATCGGTTTGTCCGATGAAAGCGGTCCATCGGAACCGATCGTGTGTACAGGGCATAAGAGCTACATTAACACCAATTTAATCATTATTATATATTTTTTGTAAGTCTGGGGCATTGGATGCGGGGCAATTATCCCTTTTGCCTCCTTATAAATTTGGCACTGATCCTTATAATTTGTTAGGATGGTACATGTCCATTGTTAAAGGGAAGATATTGTTTTTCAGTCTTTTAGAATAACATGTAAGAAAGATCAGCTTGATTAAAGCCAAATTGATCCTTCTGCATTGTTTGCTGTATTGCAATCGGGTTACATGTACAGTAACAAATATTTCAGTTTTTAGGTTTGTTTTACTTGCTATGCACACTGCCCTCACAGTACTCACACTCTCTCCTAGCAAGCATAACAAACCTGTAATGCCCTGTACACACGATCGGTTCTTCTGATATAAACAGATCGATGGACCGTTTTCATTGGACGAACTGATCGTATGTGGGCCCCATCATTTTTTTTCCCATCGGTGAAAAAAAATAGAACCTGTTTTAAATTTTTCATATTGTTAAAAAAACGATCGTCTGTGGGGAAATCCATCGGTCAAAAATCCATGCATACTCAGAATGAAGTCGATGCATGCTCGGAAGCATTGAACTTCATTTTTCTCTGCACGTCGTAGGTTTTTATGTCACCGCGATGGACACGATCAGATTTTTAACCGATGGTGTGTAGGCAAGTCTGATGAAAGTCAGCTTCATCAGGTATCTGATGAAAAAATCCATCGGTTTGTTTTCATCAGACGAACCGATTGTGTGTACAGGGCATTGGGGGTACATATTTATTACACTATATGCAGCCTCACTGAATTACAATAATAAATACAGCAGGTTCAAGGGTGCTTTATGGACACAAGAAAAACATAAATGTATAATAATAATATCATCTATAGAGATGGCCTGCCAGTTCGCCCGGTGGTCGTTTTGCGGCAAACTTTGGTCGTTCGCGGTACGCCCAACCGGCAGACATCTGGCGATGTTCACAGCGGTCCGCAATGTTACATGGGTAAGAACTTTGACCTATGACACATACATCATGTGGTGCAGGACAGCCAATTGAGACATTTCAGCACATGGACATACCCCCTACCTTATAAATAGACCTGATCTTACATTCTGCTTTTTGTCAGTGTAGGGAGAGGGTGCTGTTTGGAGCAGGGACAGGCTGTATTCTATCAAATAGCTATCTAAAAGGTCCACAAAAGTCCTTTTAAGGACTGGAATAGGTGTGCTACTTGGTCTGCACTGCAGTACATGATAGTGTGTAATACATTCATATACTTTTTGTCAGTGTAGGGCGAGGTTGGCGTTTCCAGCAGGGACAGAGTTTAGCGACACAAATCGCTACCTAACAGGTCCACAAAAGTCCTTTCAAGCACTGGTATAGGTGTGCTACTTGCTCTGCAGTATATACACTTATAATATACTTTCGAATATAGAAAGCATATTATAGTGGATTTGTATTGTGCAGCATTGTGACTGGTGGTGTATTTGGTTACTGCTGGATTTTTGCCTCTTTCGCTGCGTTACCTCTGCTACACACATTAAAAAAAAATCCTGAAAAAAAAGTTTCATAACTGGTGCGATAAACCAGTGGCCCCCCAAAACGACAGATTGAAGCGGGGTGTTATATACCTTCTTCCACAAATACTGCACTTCTCTAGAAACTTTTGTTGTCACAGGGTCATTTAAAAAATGACAGGCAGAGGAAGAGGCAGGTCCTTCCGCAGGGGTGGTAGGGGTAGGGCAGGAGCACCAGGCCGGAGCCAAAGTGGGAAGTGGCATAAGGTGCGTTCGATTACGTCAAAGGACGCACCAGACTTGGTTGAGTGGCTCGCCACCAACACCACCACCACCACCATATACCCTCCGCTTGAGTCACAGGAATTATTTTCCGATCCATCAGAAGACATTTTGGATGCGCAGCCATTCTTGGCATTGGATCAGGAAGAGGAGGTAGCAACAGCCGGCACTCAGCAGTCTAACGACAGTACTCAGATCAGCCCAAGTAAGTTGGTGCCCGCTATTGCTGCCTACTCCGAGATCTCTACTGTTAGTGATGGGGAAGGTGACGTCGATGATGAGGTGTCTACAGACGTCACGTGGGTGCCCACAAGAGAGGAAGAGGAGGGTAGTTCAGAGGGAGAGATGGACCAGCAGATAGGGAGGAGAAGCAGGCCGAACTTACATTGCACAGGAGGGACAAACCAGACTCCTAATGTATCAGGAGCGAGCCATCAACCATGTACGGTCACTTCTGGCGCCCCCAGGACGCCGGCCCATTGCTCCGCAGTGTGAGCTTTTTTTAACGTGTCCGCTGCAGACAATAGTGTTGCCATCTGCAGCCTTTGCAGTCAACCCATAAGTCGCGGTAAGCCCAACACTCACCTAGGGATGACCGCCTTAAGAAGGCACCTGGCCTCCCATCACCGAGCCCAGTGGGAGCAACGCCATCAGAACCCACAAAGCCACGCTCCAGGCTCTCACCGTCCAGCCTCTTCTCCTTCTCCTTCCCCTCTATGCTCACAATTGTCCTCCACTCCACCTTCCATCATGCCTTCCTCACGTTTTTCTGCAAAAAGGCAGGCTTCCGTGGCCCAAATGTTCGATCGTAAAAAACGATGACGCCGGATAACCCTCTTGCCCAACGGTTGACCGCTGACTTGTCCCACCAACTACTGCCATATAAACTGGTGGACTCGGAGGCCTTTCGAAAATTTGTGGCAATTGGAACACCACAATAGAAGGTCCCAGGAAGGAAATTTTTTTCACAGAAGGGCATCCCAGAGCTCTATGGCCATGTTCAGTGGCAAGTGAATGTATCTCTGGCACACAGTGTCGGTGCCAAGATACATCTGACCACAGACACGGGCAGGGAAGGTATATAACTTTCACTGCCCACTGGGTGGACCTTCTGACGGCCGTCAAGCATGTAACCCGTGGCACCCATGTAGATTTGGTTTTACTGCCACGGATTACATGCAGGCCTGCCTCTTCTTCTTCTCCTCCTACTCCATCCTCCCTCTCCTCCTCGGCTGACTCCTCCTTTTCCGATGCTACCGTCTCTTCCACTGCGCCGCCCAAGATCCCCAGAACCTATTCGACATGCCAGGTGAGATGTTGCCATGCTGTACTGTGTCTGTTGTGCCTGGAAGACAAGAGCCACACTGGTCCTGCAATTCTTTCAGCTTTGCGTTCACAAGCAGATCAGTGGCTAACACCGCTCAATTTGACAGTTAGTAAAGTGGTGGGCGACAACGGTGCCAATCTGCTGAGCGCGCTGAAACAGGGCAAAATTACATGCATGGCACACGTCTTGAACTTGGTCGTGCAGCGATTCGTTGCCAAATACCCTGGGCTCCAGGACTTCTTGTGGCAGGCCAGGAAAATCTCGGGCCATTTTAGAAGATCTTACACGGCCATGCCTCGCCTTGCTGACATTCAGGGGCGACACAACCTGCCCATCAGACGTCTTATTTGTGACTGCCCGACGCGATGGAATTTTTCACCGCGCCAGTGCCTACTCATGCAAACTTCTGTGGCCATTTGATGAGATAACCAAACTGGTCAGTCGCAGCCAGGGTGCCATCAGTGACATTGTACCTTACGCCTTCTTTCTGGAGCGTGCATTGCGTCGGGCCAATGATCAAGCCGTCGAGGAGAAGGAGCAGGAAGATGAGGAAGTCGCAATGCTGGATGAATTCCCAGGGGGGGGTACTCTACCTGAGACAAGTCAACAACGGGAGTCTGAAGAGGAGGAGGAGGAGGAGGAGGAGCATGCTTTAAACCTTTCTGGGGATCCCTGGTGTTGTCCGTGGATGGGGGAGGAGAACGAGGACGACATTATCCTGGATGATGAGTAGGAGCCAGGCCGGTACAGCGCTTCCAGTTTAGTGCAAATGGGGGCCTTCATGCTCAAGTGTTTTAAGAGGGACCCCTGTATAAAAAGCATAACGTACTTGGACCCCGGTACAATCAAAACATGGTGGAAATGTTACCACTATCAGAGAGGGCTATCAGAATGCAGCACTTCCAGGCCTTGCTTTGAGAAATGCTGCATTCTGCTTTTGCGTCTGCTGACAGAGGAATTTCCACTCATAGGCCCCGTACACACGAGGGACTGTTTCTAGCGGAGATTCCTCCTCCGGATTTTGATCCGATGGCTTGTACACACCATCGGATCAAAATCCGCGTGGAATACATCCGCGGTGACATGTCGCGCAGTCGCCGCGGCGACGTGCGCGACGCTGGAAGGTAAGTGCTTCCACGCATGCGTCGAATCATTACGATGCATGCGAGGGAGGGGAGCGGACGGATTGATCCGGTGAGTCTGTACAGACGACCGGATCAATCCGCTGGACATGATTCAAGCGGATAGATTTCTTGGCATGCTAAGAAATTTCTATCCGCTTGAAATCGATCGGCCGGAGGAATCTCCGCGGATAAATATCCGCTAGGCCGTACAGACGACCGGATTTGTCCGCTGGAACTGATCCGCGGATCAATCCCAGCGGATGGATCCGGTCGTGTGTACGAGGCCATAGAGAAACAGTTTTGGGTACCAATCCAACAGCGCCTGCAAGAAGAGGGCGGTTTGAAGATGTCTTGGTCTCAAGAGAAGGCATATAAATTGATGACTAGATGGTACCTCTACTCTCCATCAATTTGACCAGGATATATCTGATATCTGTTGGCGTTGTCATGAGTCAAAGGAAAATATGATCCATATTTGGTGGGACTGTCCTCCGGTGAAAAGGTTTTGGAAACATATCTTTGATCTATATGAAAAACTAGTGGATATAACTATCATCACAACACCCAGAGTGGCTCTCTTAACTATGATTCCAGGATCTTTAAAGAAAGCAAAGGAGGATGTGCTTAGACACTTCCTTGCTGCAGCCAGAGCAGTCATCCCACGACACTAGAAATCAACAACAGTACCTTCCCTGGGGGAATGGGCAATAGAAATGGACTTTATTTGAGATTTAGAAGGTCTGTTGGCGCGGGAAATGGGAAGAGAAGAACAATTTTCTCATACTTGGTCTGTTTAGTCCAAGTTTCGTCAGTCATCTGAGTTTCTAAACTGGGTTAAGGGAAAATCTACCATTGTTTAGCTACGTTGGAGAGATTATGATTATAATTGTTAATGTTTTAATTTTTTTTCTCTCTCTTTTTCTAGTTTGAAATAATACCCGGTCGGTTTTACAGGCTAGACTGGGAGATCCCCCCTCTTTTTTTTTTTTTCTCTTTCTTTCTTTTTCTTTTGTCTTTTTCCGGTATAGAGATTATATGTACTAAAGATATGTAAGAATATTTACTATATGCTGTAAATATATGATGATGGTTTACATATATATATATATATATATATATATATATATATATATATATATGTATATATATATATGTGTGTGTATCTGTTGTGTATAGGTAAACCCCTGTAATATCTCTATAAAATAATATTGTAACCTGAAGATGTCTTGGTCACTAATGATATGAGATCATTCTTTCAGCCGACCCATCGACAGCTGTCCTCCGGATTCCAGCATCAGGGAACGTCTAGACCGACAGGTGTCCGACTACATCGGGTTAACGGCCGATGTGGACGCACTGACAAGTGATGAACCCCTGGACTACTGGGTGGGCCATCTTGACCTCTGGCCAGAGCTTGCACAATTTGCAATGGAACTGTTGGCTTGCCCCTCATCCAGTGTCCTGTCCTAAAGGACGTTCATCGCAGCAGGGGGGGTCGTGACCAATAAGCGCACTCACCTAGCTCACAGCAGTGTTGACTACCTCACATTTATAAAAATGAATGAAGCATGGATCTCGGAGGAATTCAACACATGTGACCAGTAGACCATGTTTCATTCAAATTCAGGTGAACGCCTGTGGGCTAATTTTTTGGGCCTGTACTGGCCGACACTTTTTTTTGTATCCGGTGAATGCCTAATGTACCACCAGCCACAGAATACAAAGTTGTTTGCTGTCCAGTGAACGCCTGTGGCAGTGGGCTAATTTGTGGGGCCTGTAATGGCCGACACTTACTTCTGTATCCGGTGAATGCCTAATGTACCACCAGCCAGAGAATACAAGGTTGTTTGCTGTCAGGTGAACGCCTGTGGCCGTGGGCTAATTTTTGGGGCCTGTAATGGCCGACACTTACTTCTGTATCCGTTGAATGGCTAATGTACCACCAGCCACAGAATACAAGGTTGTTTGCTGTCAGGTGAACGCCTGTGGCGGTGTGCTAATTTTTGGGCCCTGTAATGGCCGACACTTACTTCTGTATCCGTTGAATGGCTAATGTACAACCACCAGCCACAGAATACAAGGTTGTTTTCTTTCAGGTGAACGCCTGTGGGCTAATTTTTGGGGCCTGTAATGGCCGACACTTACTTCTGTATCCGGTGAATAGCTTAATGTACCTCCAGCCACAGAATACAAAGTTGTTTGCTGTCAGGTGAACGCCTGTCGGCTAATTTTTGGGGCTTGTAATGGCCGGCACTTACTTATGTATCCGGTTTTTCACTTAATACTTCTGGTAGGTCAGTGTCCATGTTGTGGGACTATTTGTGCACAGCTAGTAAGTATTTTGTGGCTGCAAATATGACCTGAAGGTTTTTAATATTCGCCTGCCATTAAAGTCAATGGGGCCTGCCGCGAACTTGCGGTTTGCGGACATTTGCAAAAGTTTGCGGTTAGCGTTCGCGAACCATCCCGTCGGATGTTCGTCCATCACTAATTATATATATTGTAATGTTTGGGGGACCAGCTTGATCGCAGGACACAGGCTTTTTAAATCAAAACTGAGTTTTATTAAATTTAAATGGCTTAGCAGCAGCAAAAACAAAAGAAATAACAGTCTCACCGACTTGTACAGCTCAGAACTGCTATCGCAGTTAAACAGTCCTTGCAGGTAAGTCCTTCAGTAGCAGGCTTTCAGGCAGGACACTGCCAAGTCCTTTCACAGCTTTGCTTAGCTTCCACAGCTTTCCTTGTCCACCATTCACCATGCATTGGACACTCCTATACTCCCTTCTCTCACCTGCACTTCCTGTCTGCTTTAAACTACTTCCTTAGACAGGTGCATTAACCCTTTCCATTCCCTTAAAGGCACCACAGTCCAAACAGAGGGGAAATATAACGTCCTTCCAGGACCCAGCCATGGCGTCCTGTACAATATATTAACAATTTCTAAATTCAACATGTACATAGGGTCAATAAAATGTGTTTATTATTAGGTTGACTCTGCTTCCTGCTATGAAGTTTCACACAATGGTTGTCCTTGATTGTTCCTTCTCACAATGTAAGTCCACAAGTAATCTGACTCACTGAAAGCTATGCAACCCCTGTGTGGCTCACAACTTACAGGTGAAACTCAAAAAATTTGAATTAGCAAAAGTTCATTTATTTCACTAATGCAACTTAAAAGGTTAAACTAATATATGAGATGGACTCATTACGTGCAAAGCAAAATAGTTCAAGCCGTGATTTATCATAATTGTGATGATTATGGCTTACAGCTCATGAAAACTTCAAATCCACAATCTCAATATATTAGAATATTGTGAAAAGGTTATTCTAGGCTCAAAGTGTCCCACTCTAATCAGCTAATTAAGCCATAACACCTGCAAAGGGTTCCAGAGCCTTTAAATGGTCTCTCAGTCTGGTTCAGTAGGAATCACAATCATGGGAAAGACTGCTGACCTGACAGTTGTGCAGAGAACCATCATTGACACCCTAAAAAAAAAAGGATAAGGCTCAAAAGGTAATTGCAAAAGAAGTTGGATGTTCCCAAAGTGCTGTATCAAACCACATTAATAGAAAGTTATGTGGAAGGGAAAAGTGTGGAAGAAAAAGGTGCACAAGCAGCAGGAATGAGCGCAGCCTGGAGAGGATTGTCAGGAAAAGGCCATTTAAAAGTGTTGGGGACTTTCACAAGGAGTGTACTGAGGCTGGAGTCAGTGCATCAAGAGCCACCACAGACAGATGGATCCTGGACATGGGCTTCAACTGTTGTATTCCTCTTGTCAAGCCACTCCTGAACAACAAACAACGTAAGAAGCTTCTTAGCCGGGCTAAAGAAAAACAGACCTGGTCTGTTTCTCAGTGGTCCAAAGTCCTCTTTTCTGATGAGAGCAAATTTTGCATCTCATTTGGAAACCAAGGCCCTAGAGTATAGAGGAAGAATGGAGAGGCACACACTGCAAGATGCTTGAAGTCCAGTGTGAAGTTAGCACAGTCTGTGTTGATTTGGGGAGCCATGTCATCTGCTGGTGTTGGTTCACTGTGCTTCATTAAGTCCAGGGTCACTGCAGCCGTCTACCAGGAGATTTTGGAGCACTTCATGCTTCCTTCCGCAGACGAGCTCTATGGGGATGCTGACTTTATTTTCCAGCAGGACTTGGCACCTGTCCACACTGCCAAAGGCACCAAAACCTGGTTCGATGACTGTCAGTTTACTGTGCTTGATTGGTTGAGAAAGATGAGATCATCTTATATGCATGCTTATACTTTTCAGAGGTCTGATATGGTTCTATGTATAATCCTTGTTTTATTGATTGCATGTAATATTCATATTTTCTGAGATTGTGGATTTGGGGTTTTTATGAGCTGTAATCCATAGTCATCACAATTATGACAAATCAAGGCTTGAACTATCTTGCTTTGCATATATTGAGTCTATCTCATATATTAGTTTCACCTTTTAAGTTGCATTAGTAAAATAAATGAACTTTTGCACGATATTCAAATTTTTCAAGTTTCACCTGTATCTGAACAGTTGCTAAGAGAGAGCCAGAATAATTGTATGGAGTCACCGTGCACTTCTTTTGGTTGCTAATATACAGATCACTAAGTATATAACAATTAGTCACACCAAAGTTACTTTAGGGTACATTCTGCAATAATAACAACTCAAAATATGTGCTTAAAGAAAGTTCTGTATAATTCCTATAATAAATTATTTTCTAGTGATAAATCAAATATCTAGGCAACCAACTACCAGTTATATGTGGGGCACAACACCTTTTTTGCACCATATCAGAATCTCCTCTGAAGAAACTTTTTAATAAAAATGACCCATGTAGATATATAAATGAGATTTTGCAGCACAGTAAACAAAAAATAAAATATGTTAGCACATGTCTTTTTCACATAATCATTTTCGAGCACTATCTGTATTTTACCTGACCTACTTTTCAGTGTGTTAAAAAGATCGGCAACTGACTATTTAATTAGTGTACAGAATCTCTGTGAAAGTAACGTCTCTGTTTCATAATGCCTAGAGGAGGATTTCCCAACAAAAGATGAAACATACTTTCTTATTTCTGCTTTAGTTAATTATAAATTAAGTTCATTGTTAGAGATGAATGATTTGTGGATAAGCATTGGTAAATCCAAGAGTATATTGTGTGGCCCCAAACTACTGCTTTGAATATTTTAATTAATCTCATTTTATGACACTTGAGGTGTGTCCATGGGATGTGAGATTGAATAGTGTATTTCTTTATTTCAATGGTTTTTATTGAAGTTTTTTATACATACAAAAAAAAGAAATACAAATACAAAGGGTAAGAAAGCTTTAACATATCCCGTTATAAATTCGGACATGTATCATAGAGGTACTTGAGTGTTACATTGGTAAACAGAGGTCAGACTTAAACTTTGACATTAGATGTGGGAATAGTGCTAGACATACGGTATGGGCACTATCCCCCTGTCCCCCTGAATGAACAAAGTCGCTTTATTTTTGTTTATAGCGCAAAAAATTAAAACCGCAGAGGTAATCAAATACCACCAAAAGGAAGCTCAATTTGTGGGGAAAAATGGACGCCAATTTGGTTTGGAAGCCACGTCGCACGACCACGCAATTGTCAGTTAAAGGGACGCAGTGCCAAATCGCAAAAAGGGGCCAGGTCCTTTACCTGCATAATGGTCCGGGTCTTAGGTGGTTAAATACCAGCAAAAGAAAGCTCTACTTGTGTGAACAAAATTATAAAAAAAATTTGTTTGGGTACAGTGTTGCATGACCGCACAACTGTCATTCAAAGTGCGACACTGCTGAAAGCTGATAATTGGTCTAAGCAGGAAGGGGGAAAAGTGCCCAGTATTAAAGTGGTTAAACTGACTGTCTCTCATCCGTATTATGTGCAGTTAGCTGCCTGGATAGCTTAATCATCTAGTTATGTAGTTCTAGATTGGTCCTATTTCTGAGCCCGACAAAACACAGGTCATTGGTTTAAGCAGTGTCTTTTTTCTGAGCCCACTGCATGTTGGTGAATGAGAATGAGGTTGCACAATATAGTACTTCTTGACTGGAGGTTGTTGATCGATTTAGAAGCCTCAAAAATATGGCTACGAGGGATTATATAAAACTCAAATTACAGTTATGTTCACCTGGGACACCGAGGCTCCATCTTCCCTCATCATACATTCTTTGAAACCACTGAATCAGAGAAAAATGAATGACAGAAAAGTATCAGGGGAAAAACCTCTCTGGTGGTCTGCTTATACATTGTTCTTTCTGATGTTCAGTTATAGCATGCAGATCACAAAGCCAAAAGCATCTAAGCACCTAAAGCATCCATCCCCTTCCTTACTTTCTTCATCTGTCTACTCACTGTGTCTTTTTCCATTTTTTGCAAAAATGTGATAAAGAAAAAACTTTAAATTGACCTTAGCATCATACATTATACATTTGTAATGCACAGGTCATTCTCAAAAAATTAGCATATTGTGATAATGTTCATTATTTTCTACTTTCATATATTTTAGATTCATTACACACAACTGAAGTAGTTCAAGCCTTTTATTGTTTTAATATTGATGATTTTGGCATACAGCTCATGAAAACCCCAAATTCCTATCTCAAAAAATTAGCATATTTCATCCGACCACCAAAAGAAAAGTGTTTTTAATAAAAAAAAAGTCAACCTTCAAATAATTATGTTCAGTTATGCACTCAATACTTGGTCGGGAATCCTTTTGCAGAAATGAATGCTTCAATGCGGCGTGGCATGGAGGCAATCAGCCTGTGGCACTGTTGAGGTGTTATGGAGGCCCAGGATGCTTCGGTAGCGGCCTTAAGCTCATCCAGAGTGTTGGGTCTTGCGTCTCTCAACTTTCTCTTCCCAATATCCCACAGATTCTCTATGGGGTTCAGGTCAGGAGAGTTGGTAGGCCAATTGAGCACAGTAATACCATGGTCAGTAAACCATTTACCAGTGGTTTTGGCACTGTGAGCAGGTGCCAGGTCGTGCTGAAAAATGAAATCTTCATCTCCATAAAGCTTTTCAGCAGATGGAAGCATGAAGTGCTCCAAAATCTCCTGATAGCTAGCTGCATTCACCCTGCCCTTGATAAAACACAGTGGACCAACACCAGCAGCTGACATGGCACCCCAGACCATCACTGACTGTGGGTACTTGACACTGGACTTCAGGCATTTTGGCATTTCGCTCTCCCCAGTCTTCCTCCAGACTCTGGCACCTTGATTACCGAATGACATGCAAAATTTGCTTTCATCCGAAAAAAGTACTTTGGACCACTGAGCAACAGTCCAGTGTTGCTTCTCTGTAGCCCAGGTCAGGCGCTTCTGCCGCTGTTTCTGGTTCAAAAGTGGCTTGACCTGGGGAATGCGGCACCTGTAGCCCATTTCCTGCACACGCCTGTACACGGTGGCTCTGGATGTTTCTACTTCAGACTCAGTCCACTGCTTCCGCAGGTCCCCCAAGGCCTGGAATCGGTCCTTCACCACAATCTTCCTCAGGGTCCGGTCACCTCTTCTCGTTGTGCAGCGTTTTCTGACACACTTTTTCCTTCCCACAGACTTCCCACTGAGGTGCCTTGATACAGCACTCTGGGAACAGCCTATTCGTTCAGAAATTTCTTTCTGTGTCTTACCCTCTTGCTTGAGGGTGTCAATGATGGCCTTCTGGACAGCAGTCAGGTCGGCAGTCTTACCCATGATTGCGGTTTGGAGTAATGAACCAGGCTGGGAGTTTTTAAAAGCCTCAGGAATCTTTTGCAGGTGTTTAGAGTTAATTAGTTGATTCAGATAATTAGGTTAAGAGCTCTTTTAGAGAACCTTTTCATGATATGCTAATTTTTGGAGATAGGAATTTTGGGTTTTCATGAGCTGTATGCCAAAATCATCAATATTAAAACAATAAAAGGCTTGAGCTACTTCAGTTGTGTGTAATGAATCTAAAATATATGAAAGTCTAATGTTTATCAGTACATTACAGAAAATAATGAACTTTATCACAATATGCAAATTTTTTGAGAATGACCTGTATAGTGCATGCGAACTAAGCAATGTGTAAGTGTTAGTGCCTGTGTTTATAGGCTTTTGCTTGTGTCAGATATTTTGCATTTCCATATTTGGCTGGGGAATTTATATTTTTACAATGAGCTTGGCTTACATACATCAGCAGCAACCCAACATGATTAATTTCAGTTTGAAAAATAAAGGCTTTTAAAGGAAAAAAGGGGTGGGGAGTGGGGAGAAAAAGCAAAACAAAGCAGATGGGTCATACTCCCGCAAACCAGACAGAAGCCCAAGCAAGAAACTCTGAGCTGCTGCCAGATTTAGTTCAATTAGGACTCGGAACGGGCCACCTCCTGCAGGTAAGCTTCCGTACAAGTGAAATGTATATAGGGCCTCCACTTGTCTCTAAATTGTTCTTCCGTATTATAAAGTTTAGCTGTCAGTTCCTCCATACAGAGAATGTAATTAATTTTAGAGTACCACAGGACCCTGATTGATGGTTGACTGCAGTTGGTTAGTGCTCAGACTATCCAATGGCGGATCTGAGAGCCTGTAAATAGCTGCAAGAGAGGGGAGCCCACCCTGTGACCACATGCCCACTATACACAATTTTTCTAACCCAGCCAGCCTTCTTACGCTACTGCTGGTAAGTCCGGGAGTGAAGTCAGGGCTTACTATAACGGGAGTCATAGGGGAGGTTAATGGTGATAGACCCAAGTAATTTGCGTTTGAGCAGCTTAAAGAGCAACATAAAAATATGCAATTCCTTTAAATAACATGCTTGAGGTTGCCTTAAAGCTGTACATGTAATTACAGAATGTTATTGCTCTCAGCGACAGTTTCAATTACACCATATTCTGGTATCAAATAAATTGCATGTCTTCTTTTACTTTACTTTTACATAATTGCTTAGCTTACATACAGCAGCAACAACCCAATTTGATTGATTTTCACCCAAAAATACATTATTAAAAGGTAGTTTCCTGATGCCACCATGGTAGCATACTAGTGATAGGCTCCATCTCTCTTCCACTCCCTCAGGACCAGTGAATAGCATAAATTAAAGGCCTAGTTAGGCCCCACCCCATTCTTCTTTTTTTCCTCATACCTCCACGCACCAGTGAAGAGTAATCAGTACTATGTCCCCACCTCTGCCTCGGTGCCTCCGGCTGGGTTGAGCCTCTCCCAGTGCGAAGCCCCAGCGATCGGGCCGCTAAATTGTGCTAAACAGCCTTCTTAGGGTCTTGATGGGTCCTGCAGTGTTTTCTCTTTAGAAACCAAATCTGCCAGTAAGTGTCTGCGGGCTGAGGCTTGGGGGGGGGGGGCAGCTAGTTCATTCATTCCTCTTCTTTGGTCCCTTGTATCTCACAGGGCTGCCTATCCCTTTTTGTTTTTCTTTTCTGTCTCCCTATATGTTTCCCCTTTTTTACACTGATCTTTTCCTTTTCTGTGCCTTCTTTGGCTTAATTTTTTGATTATGTCTGCCCTTTTGCTTGTTTTATCCTGTACTGGACTGTTTTCTTTGTGCTGGAGGCGCTCTTGATGACATCAAGCTGACTTTGAGCTGCGCTGGTCTGCACATGCACACTGACTGGCGGGAGTACCGATCGCCATTTTTCTTATGGGAAAAGCTGCCCTCTTGTTAATTATGAAAGTCAGGGTCACAGGGTAGATCTATAGATCTCCAGGGATAATTCGAGGTTTGGTCAGGCAGAGCCTCCTTTGTTTGGCTCTGAATCGTCCTTTCCTCTGCTTCCTGGGACAAGTGAACTTTCCTTCAATGCCCCCTGCTGTTTGTTTCAGGTCTGGCACAAAAAAAACCTGTGTTTGTATATATGTGTGTATGCACATTTTCGTATGTGTATGTATGGCCAATCATTTATTTATTTCCCTTTATTTTTTTGTTTAAAAGAAAAAAAAAGGAACACTTTTTTTTTTTTTTTGATACCAATGTATATTTTCTCATTTCATCTCTAAACATTTCGCTCTCTGATGCTATTTTCATTTTTGGCCATCCTTGTTTTTTTTCAGCTGGCCATCCTATTTGTCCTCAAACCATGAGTCAGTCACCATTTATTCAAAAAACCCTCAAATTCAAAGGTAGGAGACCATCATGTGGTAAGTTTCAGGAAAAGAGTGCATCCCTTTGTAGATTGCTTTGAATTTTTTTCAGCCCCGCATTTGTGCATGCTCATGCTCTCTAAGTTCAAGAGCCATGGAAGGCGGACGCTCTCTGGAGGAACGTAGCCCTAGAGGCTCCTAGAGCAACACTACCATTCCAGCAAAAGTCCTGCAGTGCCTGTGGCACAATACCTATGCCCAATAGGCTGGTGAGTAAAGACTGCCTGGAGGAGTTTGCAGTCGACAGGTAAAACTCAAATATCATTGTTAGTGAATAGGGTGGCGTGAGATTTTATGCTGCAATTATTTCAATTATCTTGGCCAGGCAGACCCCTCCTAGTTGCCTGTCACTAGAAGAGCATCCTGGCACCTTGGCAGGTGGCATTAACCCACTTAGTTCCGCTACTCTGGCGAGTGGACAGCCTGCGGACAGTAGTAGCTCCTCTTCCTTAGAGGAAGGCCCGCAACTGCTTGGCTTCAGTTTTCCCTCCATTAAACTATGTTTCCAGACAGTCAAGCAGGCCAATTGTATGGTCAAGTCATATTCACCCTTTCTTCATAACGGCAAAGTCCGGAGAGAAAATCTCCTTTGTTTGACAATTTCTCAGTGCTTCAATCTTTGGAGCACAATATCGTCATACCAATAATCCATTGGGTGGTCTGACTATGACAGTTTAAGATGGGATTCTTAGCACAATAGAGTCTGGCACAGTTGTCAACTGTCACTCAGTATGAGTAGGATTATATGGTGGTGGCTGAAGAGGGAGAATCTGATAAACTCGTCTTTGGGGTCGCAATATTGGAAACCTAGCCTTAGACTAGATTACAATCGTTATTCATCTCAGCAAAGATAGCCTGGAAGGCACACTACAAAAAACGTTGGTTCAGTCCAATGGGTGATTCCCAGCCAAGCAGGGTAGTCTTAAATATCCTAGAGATCCAAGCAACTTCTTTAGCACCTTTCCCCTTACTACACAGAATCAAGGGAAAATCAGTCTATCTGCAGTTGAACAACATGGCAGCAGTTGCCTATATTCATCACTAAGGAGGAACTTGTGGCAATATGTTATTAGGAGAGGTGAATCCCACGCTGTTGGTGTCAGAAAATCACCTGCAAATTACGAAAGTAGTTTACCTCCTAGGGGACTTGAACACAGACAGACTGACTATCATGCAAAATTTCCAGAGCACGAGTGGGCCCTACACTGTAGGTCTTCTATGAGCTGGTCCACAGGTGGGGCCAATCACATATAGACTACATTGCTTCTCACAGCAATTACAAACTTAGGAGGATGTCTGAATCAGTTCCGCACCCCAAGGCAGAGGGGACAAATGCCTTGATTTTCTCCTTGGATCTGCAATCTAGCCTATTTATTTTCCCCCAACATTTCTAGTAATGAGATTTCTCTTGAGGCTGTCGAGAGTGAACATGGTAGTCATATCCATTCCTCCATTTTGACAATGAGGGCCTTGAGTTTTCATGGCTATTCATCTCATGAGACAAAAGCCAATTCTCCATTGCACATACGCAGGCCGTGGCTGCAAACAGGATGACTGATGGGGGAAGCTTGATAACTGTTATATCCTCTGAGTTGTGAGAGACAAAAGACTCTGGTCTGGAACAATTAATGTTTATTTCAGGTCCTGTACACTGCAACATACATCTCAAGACAGTACATCTAAATTATGCTTCCTTACATGTGCACTAAGATGGCTGCTATGCCCCTTGACTCTTGTCATTACTCCTGGATGGAGCCAGCATTAAAGTGACAGTACATGTGGAACCCTTCAGGTATAACAATAACCTAGCCTGCTTTACTAACAACATCTATGCCAAACTCTGGAATACGTTTTTGTTATTTCTCAGCAGGGAGAGATATTGATACTACTGTTCCTTCGTTGACAACTGTTCTGGACTTCTTGTAGACCAGATTAGACATGGGCCTTAGGCCACGTACACACGATAGGATAGCCAGAGGACAACGGAAGGAACTGTTTTTATCGGTCAAAACCAATCGTGTGTGGGCCCCATAGGTTATTTAACCTTCGGTTAAAAAAATAGGAACTTGCTTTAAAATTTAACCGATGGACACCTAACTGATAGGTCAAAACCGATCGTTAGTATGCAAAAGCATTGGTTAAAAACCCGCGCATGCTCAGAATCAAGTCGACGCATGCTTAGAAGCATTGAACTTAGTTTTTTTCAGCATGTCGTGTTTTACATCACCGCGTTCTGACACGATCGGTTAAATAACCGATGGTGTGTAGGCGCGACGGACCATCAGTCAGCTTTATCGGTTAACCGTTATTGGGGACCACCACCCATCGGATAGTATCACTGTCATCCATATGAATTGTTATTTTTGTTAGTTTTATGTTTTTTGTCACATGTATTTTCTACTAGACGTTTTACGGTTTTTAATCTTTATACAATAAACCTTATTTTAATATATACCAGTATCTGTGGCTTTCAAAGTCCCATCTCAAGGGGGGTTTTCTTTTGTTCTATCCAACCCGGGATGCGGCCACGACACTGGGCATCTGACATGGTGAAAGCCTCCTCTCTTTTCTGCTAGTTGTGTGGATTCTAAGGAAGCAGCGCTAAGTGGGGAAGCGCTGCCTGCCGAAGTCCCTGGCTGATCTTCCAGCGGGGCTTCCTGACTGACACCACTAGCAGGTTGTCTGGCCGGAATAATAGAGGTGAGATCAGAGATAGGGTCTTTCATTACCTTTTTCAACAAGGACGATACCTCTGCAGTCTCCTGCTCCCTGTCCACTGCAGATTCTTCCAGGCAGCCCTTACAGACTAGTTTATTGGGCATTGGGACTATGGCAAAGGCCCAGCAAGTCTTTTTATTAGGGCGTTGATATTGCTCAGGAGAAGAGGAGGCATGTCGCCTTTTTTTGGACTTTGTCTTGGAATGAGAGCAGTGCCTGTGGCTTCACTCCTCTGAGGATCCTCTGTCTACTCTGGCTCTTGACTTTTGAGAGCGTGAGTGTGCGGGGCTGAAACAAATTAAAGCAATCCACAAAAGGCACACTTGTTTTTGGAAAAAATGAAAACTTACCCAATCGGTGGTCCCCTATCTTAGGAGTTGAGGGTCTTGTATAAGTGGTGACTGACTCATGGCTGGAGGATAAGTGGGATTGTGAGCTGAAAATAAGGAAAGCTAGGAAGGAAGAATAGAACCAGAATCAATATATATATATATATATATATATATATATAATATATTATATTATTTTATTATTTTTTTGAGAAGAGGAAGAAGTATGCAAAAAATCCCTTTTTTTGTTGTTGTAGTACCTGTAGAGAGCAGCAGGGCTCAACTGTGGCCTGTCTGTAGAGAAGATCACAGCTCCACCACATAACCAGAAGGCTCTTTTTTTCCCAAGCTTCCAACATAGAAGGAGCTTTTCAAATTGTCCGGGGGAAGTAAGAACGCCCTCTCCTGGGACTCCACCCCCTTGTCCTGGCAACATTTTATTTTTTTCCCCTAACCAAGATGGCAGATTTCCCCTCCACTGGCCATCGCACATGCGTGGGCAGCCAAGGCCACCTCAACTAGCGCGACCCACAAATGTACATAGAAGAACCGGCACCACTGGAAATTCAGTCTTTAATTTTATTATTGTTGCATGAGCATAATAAAAAGAACACGCAGCCATGTTTCGGCACGCGGGCCTTGTTCACAGCACATTCTAAAGTGACACACATAGCATATATATATATGCACAAGGAAGTTCATCCCTACCAATCAGATGTTATCTTCAGTCAAGGTAAATGAGTAACATACCAGGTAAATAAAGGAACGTAAAGGGACAGCAAACCCTAAATGGCCCAAGCAGCCAAACAAAGAGAAAATTAGAGCATCAGCTGGCCCCCCCACACCTCTGCCTGCAGTCACTTAAATCATGGCAGATTTAATTAAGGAAACACTGCAGGCCCCAGCAAAACCCACTAAAGTGGCTTCCGGGCTATTTTGCGCATTTAGAAGCCCAAGCACTGGGACTGCGCACTGGGACTGCGCCCTGGGAGAGGCTGAACCCAGCCGACAGCTGCACTGAGGCAGAAATGGGGACATAATACTACTACTTCATCGCTGCATTGAGGTATGAGGAAAAAAATAACTACTCTTTTTTTATGCTATTCACTGGTCCTGAGGGAGTGGACAAGAGGTGGAGCTACATTACTAGTATGCTGTCATGTTGGCATCAGGTAAAGGGTTTTCAGACTTAAAAGGATAAGAGCCAGTATCTTGCAATGCCTAATAATAAAACAAACTGGTCATAAAAAAGAAATCTAGGATCTGCCATGTAACGGTCACCACCGTTTACGATTTCCCTTCCATCAACCACGACAGCTTATCTGACACTCCAACCATCCATCCCATTTCCCAGAATAACCGAGACAACACAAGCTCTGGTCTCTTGGTTCAAAATGAATGAACATTTTTAATGGTAACTCTCAGTCTTATATACAGTACAACATGTTACAGTAATCAAAGGAACAAAGAACTCTCCACCCACACATCACTTCAATACACACTCTCTTAAACAATGACATCCCGTTGAGCTAATTATTCACCGGACATTCCGTCCCCGACAATAAGTGATTCACCTGCAGAATACACATTTCTATGTCAGACATAAAACAGTATTAGCATACATAATGAAAGATCTTTCAGGAGCCAGGCTGTCTACCAAGCTCAAATCCACCTCACCCCATTACAGACTCAATTACCATCTCAACAGCCTGTGCTACACAGAGGAATGAGTCATTATTGACCCGTAGGGTCAGCATATTAGTTCTTTGTAGACATTAAGGAATGTATTGTGGATTACTGTCCATGCTAAAACAATCCAACATATGTCCCTTATTTCCTGGCTCAATACATGAATTAACAGTAATGTCCCATCTCATGTAATTTCTAATTAATATTTCTCACTCACCCTATGCCCAAAAGGGACACAGGGTGACCCTAGCCCCAATAGTTATTAGTGACGCTGGCACAGGAGTACCCCTCATCCTTCCAAAGTCTCTGGGTGTCACGGGCCATTCCGTTACATGCCATTTTCAGAAGGAGACTTCAGAGCAACCCTTATGCTTCTCTTCTGACAAGATCCTTTTATACAGAATGTTGGCTTTATGACATTAAAAAAGACTGACATATTTGCTTTAAGGAACGTGAAATATGGAACTTTTAGCTCTGAGTTTAGGTAAAATCTGACAACTGTAGAAAAGGAATCACAAAGAAACGGGGAATTTTTTAAACATATGTCACATTAAGATAGCACTTTACTACTAAAGCCTGTGATACTCCCAAGAAAACACTGAATAATGTTAAAATATTAACAGTTTTATTTTGATCTGTATTATTTTTCTTATTATTTATTTTTTATTTTTATACACTGCATCAAAATATTAGGTTTGTTAGATTGAGTGAGTGAGTGAGTAACTTGTATAGTGCTACAAATGCGAACTAAATCGCCTCAGGGCGCTTTTTTCAGTGTTAGAGGAAGAAAGAGAATTTTGGAATTACCTTGGTGAATACAAGAAGAACATATAAACTCAGGGGCTGGATTTGTGCTGTCACATTACAGTAATGCATGTTACATGCATCAGGTCATTGCGATGCCACCCATTCAATAGGAGAGAAAGGGAACGCACAGATGTTGCAATGCACAGCAATGCATGGCAACACACTAGTATGTGTTTCAAAATATGGAGCATGTACACTTTTTCCGATGTTTTGGTCAGGTGGCAGCCCCTTTATTTGAATGAATACTATGAGCAACAATGCATGTTAATGCAATTCACCAGGACACCCAGGTATAAATGAGCTCTCAAAGCTGAAAAAAGTTGTCAGAGCCATAATCTAGTTGTGTTAAATACAAAAAAATCCTATAAAAGAATACAGTTTTTCTCTTTGTAAAAGCTTTATATCAATGCACTGTGCACATCCTGTAGACTGTTTCGGGTTGATTTACTAAAGGCAAATAAGTTGTTCACTTTGCAAACACATTTTCCCTTAGCTTGATGAATGCAGGGACAATTCACTTCGGAAAGAATACTACTACAGTTTGCAGCCACTTTCTGTCTACATATATGACTGACTCTGCAGAAAAAATGGAATCCAGGGAGAGAGCAATGTCACCATACAGCAGTGAGTGTATGATCTAGGACCTTTAGGAATTGACCACCAGTTTTAATTTCAATGAAAGCTACAACGTAACAAATATTAGGAATTACTTTTAAAGATAGATTAACAAAGTTTATATCATATTTTAGTTACTGGATTTACATATACTTTACCTTACCAATACCAGAATACAATTGAAAAGGGTGCATTTTTTTTTATTGTTTTAATCTAAAGGATGTCAGGTTTAATATTGTTTCACATTATTTTCTGTTTTTACAATGGGAATTCAAGTACAATAGTTCAAAAAAATAAGCATGGCTGTCTTGTCAACTGGAGGACTTTCCAAAGAATCCTTGATAATAAGTACAGTATGGTGACAGGTTTATTATTTTATATAGCAATAGTTTAGTAAAACATTATTATTCACCATGGTATTTTTACATTTAACCACCAGGGGTCCTACTTTATCTATTTTTCTATGCAACAACATTTCTGGTCACGTAAAAGACACATGAGTTTATTTATTTACTATAGTTATTACACACTTGCTTGGAATAATGTTCTCCTTAGCTTTCTGGGATATTTATTTACTATTCATTTATTAAAAAGCAGTGTGCAAACATTTACGGTGGCACAATCCCTCCTAATATTTACTGCAGACAACGTTCGTAACCTTTTATTAGTCCCAAAGCCGTTGGTTTTACTATTCTAATCATCACCACATTTTCTTTGTATTCTTCTGCAAAGCAATGAAGTGGCACAGATTTAGGGAATTAGTCTATTATGTAATTGATATTTCAGTTCTGGGTGGGCACGTGAGCATTAAATTACTCATTTACTTCTTATGTCTCTCAAAAACGACTGCAGCATTATTATTCCAAAATGCGTGCATCTCCTTCAACAAGGCTTTAACAAATGTATCACTTATAGCTGGATTATATCTCAAGAGACAGCATGGGAGCAACCAGCAAGTACAGTGCCTTGCAAAAGTATTCACCAACCTTGTCATTTTTCGTGTTTTGTTGCCTCACAACCTGGAATTACCATGGATTGTTTTGAGGATGTGCATCATTTAATTTACAGAACATGCCCACAACTTTGAAGATGTTTTTTTTTATTTTTTATTGTGAAGCAAATAAAAAAAAATCAATGTACATAACTATTCACCCCCTTAAAGTCAATACTTTGTAGAGCCACCTTTTGCAGCTATAACAGCTCCAAGTCGCTTTGGATAAGTCTCTATGAGCTTGCCACATCTTATCACTGGGATTTTTGCCCATTCCTCCTTGCAAAACTGCTCCAGCTCCTTCACGTTGGATCGTTTGTGCTTGTGAACAGCAATCTTTAAGTCTGACCACAGATTTTCTATTGGATTGAGGTCTGGGTTTTGACTTGGCCATTCCAACATTTACATGTTTCTCCTTTGGCTGCATACACACTGGCATAAAAAAACGTTCTACAGGAATTTTGTGTTTTGTCTGTAGAAGCAACTCAATGTTATCCTATGTGTTCATACACATTAGGATGTTTACAGGCATATTTTTAGATCAACGTTAAGAGGCAGAAAAAAAAATCTGTCTCATTCACGTTTTCTGATTGGAGCTCACTGGCAGAAAAAAACTAAAACTTGTCTAAACTTTATACAAAAAATGCTCTATATGAACATGTTTTACTCCAAAGAGAACAGACATTTTTTTTAAGCCCAGTGTGCATGGAGCCTTAGGCCTCGTACACGATAGGATAGCCAGAGGACAACGGTCTGAAGGACCGTTGTCTTAGGTTAACCTATGATGCTGACTGATGGTCTGTCGTCTGTACACACCATCAGTTAAAAAAACGATCGTGTCAGAAAGCGGTGATGTAAAACACAACGAAGTGCTGGAAAAAACGAAGTTCAATGCTTCCAAGCATGCGTCGACTTGATTCTGAGCATGCGCGGGTTTTTAACCGATGCTTTTAAATACTAACGATCGGTTTTGACCTATCGGTTACCAATCTATAGGTTAAATTTTAAAGCAAATTCTCAATTTTTTAACCTAAGGTTAAATAACCTATGGGGCCTACACACGATCCGTTTGGACTGATGAAAACGGTCCTTCAGACCGTTGTCCTCTGGCTATCCTATCGTGTGTACGAGGCCTTAAACCACTCAAGTGTTGCTTTAGCAGTGTGTTTGGGGTCATTGTCCTGCTGGAAGGTGAACCTCCATCCTAGCCTCAAATCACACACAGAGTGGTACAGATTTTGCTCAAGAATATCCCTGTATTTAGCACTATCCATCTTTCCCTCAACTCTGACCAGTTTCTCAGTCCCGAATGCTTAAAAACATACCCACAGGATGATGCTGCCACCACCATGTTTCACTGGGGATGATGTTCTTTGGGTGATGTGATGTGTTGGGTTTTCGCCAGACATAGAGTTTTCTTTGATGGCCAAAAAGTTCAATTTTAGTCTCATCAGACCAGAGCACCTTCCTCCATACATGTTGGGAGTCTCCCACATGGCTTTTCGCAAACTCAAAACGTGCCATTTTGTGTTTTGCTGAAGTAATGGCTTTCTTCTGGCCACTCTGCCATAAAGCCCAACTCTATGAAGCGTATGGCTTATTGTCGTACTACAGTATGTACAGATACTCCAGTCTCTGCTGTGGAACTCTGCAGCCCCTCCAGGGTTACCTGTGCTGCCTCTTTGATTTTTGTCCATGAGTTTTGGTGTGCGGTCATCTCTTGGCAGGTTTGCTGTTGTGCAATGTTCTTTCCATTTGGTTATGATAGATTGAATTTCACCAACTTAGACTATTGTGTTCTGATCCATCACATATAATTCAGATTAAAAAATCATTAAACTAAAGGCTGTAATGTAACAAAATAGGTAAAAAGCCAAGGAGGTGAATACTTTTGCAAGGCACTGTAGCTAGAATATTGACATTAACCAGCAAGTATTCAGCTTACCAGTAACGATGCAAAACTACAGCATGTTGGCTGTCAGTACTAGCAGTCTAATGGTGTAATTTTTGGCTCTCGGCCCTCAAAGTTCTGTAAGTATCACTAAGTTATGAATGAATGAATGAATGAAAAACTTATATAGCGCAGCACATGCGAACTAAATCTCCTCTGGGCGCTCGTTGTTCCTGTCTCTCTTGATATCAAAAGAGATGAGTTTTGATCTTTCTTCTGAAGGTCAGGTGGTTTTCCTCCAACCGAATGCTGGTTGGTAAAGCATTCCATAGTCTGGGACCTTGGAGCGCAAATCTTCTTTCTCCTTTGGACTTGAATTTGGCTTTGGGTATCTGAAGCAGATTTTGGTTGGTGGATCGCAGAATGCGATTGGCGTTGTGAGCTTTTATCTTGTCGCAAAGATATTGCGGAGCCTTCCCATGGATGCACTTATGTGTCAGACAGAGTGCTTTAAAAGCAATTCTGTCCTTTACTGGCAACCAGTGAAGGGTTCTCAGCGAAGGTGAGATTGATTCCCATGTTTTTTTCCCAGTCACAAGTCTGGCGGCCGTATTTTGTACGACTTGCAGGCGAGCAATTTGGTACTTTGGGAGTCCGAGGTAAAGGGCATTATCATAGTCCAATCTGGAGTTCACAATTGTTCCCACCACGACTGCTATGTCCTCTTTGGGGATAAATGGAATAAGTCTGCGTAGTAGGCGCAGCAGATGGTGGGATCCGCTGACTACTGACCCTATTTGTGCGTCCATTGTCATGTAGGTGTCGAAGATGACCCCGAGACTTTTGACTTTGGAGCTAGGGGTGATGATTTGGCCCAGAATGGGCGGGGGGGGTCCAGGTTGTTGTCCGTTGACTCTTACGGCTGGCGTGTGACAGAAGAAGTTCTGTTTTGGAACTGTTGAGTTTAAGATAACTCTTAGTTATCCAGTTTTCTATCAAAGAGAGGCATGTCTCTAGATTTGGATGATGATCCTTTTTGTTGCGGATGCGAAAATACAGTTGCGTGCCATCTGCATATGAGTGATAAAGTAGTTTTTGGCTACTGATGATTTCAAAGAGAGGGCGAAGGTATATATTGAACAGCACCAGTGACAGAGGGGATCCCTGGGGGACTCCGCATGATACTGTGCGTTTTTCAGAAGTGAAAGGTCCCAATTTCACTGTTTGTGATCGGTTTTCCAGAAAGGAGGAGAACCATGCTAAATCACCTTCTGTGACTCTGGCTACTTCAGCTAGCCGAGTCAGTAACAGTTTGTGGTCTACCGTGTCAAAAGCTGCGCTTAGTTCCAACAGAACCAGGAGACAGGGTTCTCCTTCGTCTGCGGCCTCGAGGGCGTCATCCCAAATTTTGAGCAATGCTGTTTCCGTCCCGTGTCCGGGACGGAAACCCGATTGGAATGGATCAAGTAGATTATGGGTGTCCAGATGCTGTTGCAGCTGTTGTACCACTACTTTTTCCAATACCTTGGAGAGGGCGGTTAGGCCTGTTATCGGACGGCGGTGAATTGGGTCCTTGGGGTCTAGGGTGGGTTTCTTCAAGATGGGCTGAATTGTGCCCTCTTTCAGCTGTGAGGGCACTATGCCATTTTTGAATGACTGATTTATAAGCTGCGTGATAGGCGGCGCCAGATATCGGCACATTCCTTCAGCAGTTTAGCGGGGATAATATCATTAGGCGCTGTGCTGTTTCGCAAAGTACCGATGATATTTTAACGGCATCGATGGAGATGGGTTTCAGAGTGAACTTTGTTGATTCTACCAAATTTCTATGGGTGTTGTGTGAATGATTGAGGGGGGTTTGAGGGGGGGTATTGTTTTTGCTGAATGCTTTCCCGGATTCTCTCGATTTTATCGATGAAGAAATCCGATAATTCATTACAGAATTCCTGGGTGTCTGAACTGGGGGGTTCAAGACATCCTGGATTCATGGTCTGAGTGACCAGTTTGAACAGTTCGCGAGGGCGGTTTATGGCGTTAGTGATGGCATTGGAAAAGTGATATTTTTTGGCTTTGAAGATCTCTTTATGGTATTTTCTTGTTATTGCCTTGTAGATGGTGAGGTTCTCCTCTGAAGCGTTTCTTTTCCAGGCGGCTTCCGCCCTTCTGCGCTCTTGCTTCAGTAACGACAGCTGGTTGTTAAACCAGCCGGAGTTGTTTTTCCGGATGCAGGTCTTGCGTTTCGGCGCTATTAAGTCGGCTGACTGTAATAGGGCTGCATTTATGGCGTCCAGTGTTTCAGAGGCTGTTTGAGGTGGTTGGATTATTTTTATTTTATTACCTAAGGTAGATTTGAAGAGTTCCGAATGGAGCTTCTTCTGAGATCTAGTCCAGTGTGTTATCACCGGCTTAGGTATTTTTATTAATGGTGGAATTATGGAAACTATGAATTTAATTGCATGGTGATCTGTCCATGGCAACGGTTCATTTTCCAAAATGTTTATTTCCAGATCTTGTCTGAAAATCAGGTCGAGCGTGTGACCGGAAGTATGTGTGGGCCCACATACTAGTTGCTGCAGACCTAGTCCTTCCAGATGGTCAATGCAGGCGTCGGCAACGGGATCCTGTGAGGAGTTTGCCCAGAGGTTGAAATCCCCGAGTAGCAAAAGGTGTTTGCTATTTAGGGTGAAAGTGGACATGAAATTCTGTCCAGGGTGAGACATAACGTGAACCATACAATAAAAGCACCTCATTAATTCACAAAAACCTAAGAAAGGCCATACATTATGCAATTTTCTCCTCTTTAACCATGGGTCAGAATACAATGACCATTGCTGGCAGCTATGATCGAACAAAAAAATTGATCGATCGGTTTCAAGCAGTCTGGCGTAGATGGATGGAAATTTGTCTGGTTCCTGCTAAACTAGGCAATTTCTGATCCATCTTTGGCCGGCCTAACTCCAGGTAGACAGTGGCGGTGCGTCCATAGAGGGGCGCCGAAATGGCCGCCCCCTCTGGCTCCCGCACCGCCACTGATACAATACATAGATTCATGCATTGCATGAATCTATGTATTGCCACTGCTGCCAACTATTCAGATAGCTGCCCCCCTGGCGAGCACCGGCCATCTGAATAACGGAAACTGGATGGCTGTGGAAGTGCCTATCAGAGCCAGAGCCAGGCTGTAAACGGCTTCCAGATGCTTATCCAAGGGGCGCACGGGGGGGTGTTTCCTTGGATAAGACTGACATGCGTCTCAGCCAATCAGGTTCACCGGTTACCGGTATCCTGATTGGCTGAAGTGTCATCAAGGGCGGGAGAAGACATCGAGGGATGGTAGAAGCAGGATGGCTGACCCCAGAAAGGTAAGTGCCAGGCAGGGGGAGGGGGCATTTTGCAGGGCACAGTGGCAGCATTTTACAGGGAACAGTGGCTACAATTGCTGGGCACAGTGGCTACAATTGCTGGGCACAGTGGCTACAATTGCTGGGCACAGTGGCGAAAATTGATGGGCACAGTGGCTACAATTGCTGGGCACAGTGGCGACAATTGCTGGTCACAGTGGCCACAATTAATGGCACAGTGGTGACAATTGATGGCACAGTGGCGAAAATTGCTTGGCACAGTGGCGACAATTGATGGCACAGTGGCTGCATTTGATGGGCACAGTGGATGCATTTGATGGGCACAGTGGCTACAATTGCTGGGCACAGTGGCGACAATTAATGGCACAGTGGTGACAATTGATGGCACAGTGGCGACAATTGCTGGGCACAGTGGCGACAATTGATGGGCACAGTGGTGACAATTTATGCCACAGTGGCTGCATTTGATGGGCACAGTAGCTGCATTTGATGGGCACAGTGTACCACAAAATAGATGTGAAAATAAACTGATAACATCTTTAAAATGGCATCATCATGTGACATGTGCAACCATAAATAAATGTATTTACACTAAAATTCCATAAAATTTAATAAAATAAATAATTTTTTTTTTTTTAAACGCAGTGCGGATAATGTCCATAAGGTGCAAGCTGGATGGATGACTGTGTGTGCACAGTGATCAGGTTGAAGGTGCTGGTGCTAGTAGTCAATCTCTGATATGGAGTGCTACTGATAGGTGGTTGCTGGTTCTCCGTGCAACTTAGGGTATAGGTGTCCCCTTACCTTACCGCTGTAAGGTAACAGCGTATGAGTGTGTCTTTCAATCTCCTGGTGGCTCCTGACATCTCAGGCTCCGCTGGTATGTATCTTTACTTTGGCATCAAAGTCCCCTTTAAGTGTCCCTGGTGTGTCTGTATCAGATAGCCTCACATTGTGGCATGGGGGGGGGGATGTAAAGAGGGATGCTCGATAGTGTAGTATTTAAAACATTTATTGGAATCATCAGCAATAATAAAAACAGGTACTCACAATGTGAAGTATCAGACAGGCCTATCAAAAACGAGTCGCAAACTCGTCCAATATCACTTTCGGTGCCCTGCGTTCCCGCACGTGTTCGTTACAGTCACGTAAGTCCATCCGGAAGTTATGTGACTGAATAAATAACATAAATAACAGCGTCAGGGGTGTTTTTTTTAAGCACCTGATTAGAGCCAGAGGCAACACTGATCCTCCTCCCGGCCAATCGAGAAGTGGGTCTGGTACCTGTCCTCCGACTGGCTGAAAGAACAGGCGATCTTATTGGATGCCTAGGCGGAGGGGAGGAGATGCATGGCAGAAGCGAGGGGGAGAAGACACAGACGCTGCCCGATGCCACAGCCTGATATCTGCCGATGCTCCAATCCCCGCTGCTGCCCACGGTGCCCGCCGATGCCCGATCCCCACAACCTAGATGGAGTAAGTACCGGAGGTGCCATGAGTGGGGGGTTGTTGTTGCAGCCCCCCAAAACAAAAACAAAAAACAGCAGCCGGCCACTGCTATAAATTATTTAGTAGCTGATACATTAAGAAAAAAAGGAGTGAAAATAGCGAATTTTGCAGTGCAAAACTGGGCACAGGCTGCATTAAAATGTATAAATATATAAAATACAACAAAAATATGCACCAATTTGTGAAGGCATATTCACATAGGTGCAGTAGGAATGTGTTGGGCAGCTATTCCAGCACAATCCCAATGCAATATGAGACACAATGCCTTGTCTCCTACCTGTCCGGTTCACGCTACTTTTTTCTGCACAGTCCAAATCAATCCACTGCCTGGCATCAAGCTGTGGCCATTAGAACTTAAAAAAAAATTAAATGTTATACAGTGAATTTTCATTAAGTAAACAATGCTTTGCACCATAAACAGTGTATTAGCACTGCTTTCATCCCACCGCAAACCAGCCGTTGAATTCTAACGCAGCCACTGGTGTGAATGTACCCTGAAAGTCATAAAAGTTATTTGATGATTCTGTTTTTATACATATATTTGTTTTACATTTATAAATGGATTTGTATTTATAAGCAAATCCATTCATAGTTCTGATCCTTGAGGTGAGTACAGTGGTCAGTCACCATTGTCCACACTTCAGCTTTCTACATTCTAATAAATGGCTTTGTTTACCTTCAAATCCATCATACATAATTAAAGGGGCTAAAGGTATTCAAAGCCATTCATACCCTCAGAGGCTGCTGTCACATCTGGACAGCACTTGGGACAGTGCTGCCAGCTTATTAGTACAGGTGCACTGACAGATCTGGACTTTGCAGGGTTTTCTTACTTGCCTCCACCTGTAATTTTTGTTACCATGGTGGGGAGAAGCTGTCCAGGTGGTGCAGGATAAAAGAAGAAAGAGAAGGGAGGTGTAAAAAAAAAAAAAAACAGCACAGTCCTGATCTAAACGTACAGGAACGGTACACTGATAGGAAGGAATAGCTGGAGGGTTTTGCCACACACACACACGATAGGAATTTCCATCAACAAATGTTCTATTGGAGCTTGTTGTCGGAAAACTGCGACCGCGTGTAGGCTCCATTGGACATTTGCTGTCGGAATTTCCGACAACAAAAATTTGAGAGCTGGTTATCAAATTTTCCGACAACAAGTTTTGTTGTTGGAAATTCTGATCGTGTGTACATGTTTCAGTTGCACCCACAGCTGGACCGACTATGATGTTTTCCAGGTCCAATATTCCTATTTCAGGATGATCGCAAAAAATCAGGGAGAGCTTAACCCTCCTTTGGATTTCAGCTTGAGAGGGAAAAATTGTTAGCCGATATACAAATACCTTACTGATGACTCCAACAAAAAAAAAACGTTTCCGTGGGATGTGAAGGGTTATTTAAAACAGTGGTCATCAACCCTGTCCTCAGGGCCCACTAACAACCCAGGTTTAGGTATTACCTTGGGGAGATGCAGACAAGAATACTGAAATCACTGAGCAGCAAATTATGTATTTCAGTTATCTTACAAACCTGGCCTGTTAATGGGCCCTGAGACAGGTTGAGATCACTGATTTAGAAGAATATGGCCCGGATTCACATACATTGGCGCATATTTATGCGGCGTAGCATATCTAATATACGCTACGCCGACGTAGCGCAGAGAGGCAAGCACCGAATTCACAATGCACTTGCCTCCCAAACTGCGCTGGGTTCCCACGGCGTAAGCCGTCGTAAGTGGAAGTGGGCGTGAGCCATGCTAATGATGGGCCGAGCGCCAGACAGATACGAATAATTAACGACGGCATGCGCCGTCCCGTGGACGCATCCCAGTGCGCATGCTCAGAATCACGAAGGGAAGGGAATGCCTAAGATACGACGGATCCCCGCCTACGGCGTGAACGTAACTACACCCAGCCATATTCACGTACAACGTAAACTACGTAAAATACGTCGGCTTGTGTTCCCTTTGCTTGGATGCTGCTGCGTTACACCTCCTTTTATGGGGGCATACTTTGCGGCGGACGTATGACTTTGCACGCACTGCGACGTAGCTTCGTGAATCGGCGTATCTCCCTCATTTGCATATGTGAAGTAGAAATTCAATGAGTGCGCCAAATACGGCCAGAGTAAATATGGCCCCACGATACGCCGGTGTAGACAAGTTAACGTTGGTCGGATGAAGCCTATTTTCAGGGCGTATCTAGTTTGTGGGAACGGCGCACAGATACGATGGCGCATATTTGCACTTACGCGGCATATCTCGAGATACGTCGGGCGTAAGTGCTTTGTGAATCCGGGGCCTATATGTTTTGGATAATTATGGATAATATTTATGCTCATAGGTAGAGTGCTTCTTTAACTATTCAGTTTTAAAAGAGTGTTATAGAACATTTTTCAGTAAGCTTGTTTAATAATTGTGAAAGTTTTAAAATGGGAAACTTATGAGGTAAACATATGTATCAGGCAAATGTCTAGGCTGTTAGAAGAGGTTATAGAAAAACTCCAGCGGTTTTCTTTGTCTAAGTAGCTACAAGGGCGAGTTCAGACTAGCTACAAGGGGGAGTTCAGACTAGCTACAACGGGGAGTTCAGAGGGTGATGGTAAATGGGGAGTACTCTGAATGGACAGGGGTGGGTAGTGGGGTCCCCCAGGTTCTGTGCTGGTACTAATCCTATTTAATTTTGTTCATAACGACCTGAGGATGGGGCCAAATCTCTTTTTTACAGACTATACTATGTTAAGCAGGGCAATAACTTCTCCGCAGGATGTGAGAACCTTGAAAGAAGATCTGAACAAATAATGGAGTGGGCAACTAATGACACATGAGGTTTAATGGGAAAAATGTAAAATAATGCATTTAGGTGGCAGAAATATGAATGCAATCTACTCACTGGGGGGGGGGGAGAACCTCTGGGGGAATCAAGGATGGAAAGGACCTGGGGGTCCTAGTAGATAATATGGCTCTGGTCCGGCCTCACCTAGAGTATGCTGTCCAGTTCTGGCACCAGTCCTCAGGAAGGGTGTACTGGAAATAGAGTGAGTACAGAGAAGGGCAATAAAGCTAATAAAGGGACTGGAGGATATTAGTCATGAAGAAAGGTGCTGAACTTATTCTCTCTGGAGAAGAGAAGCTTGAGAGGGGGATATGATTTCAATTTACAAATACCATAATGGTGACCCCACAATAGGAATAAAACTTTTTCCGCGGGAAGGGAGGAAGTTTAACCACTTCATGACGGCCGTACGACTTTATACGGCGCAGTGTGGAGCCTAATTTCCGGTAGGGCCGTCTATATACGGCCTCTCAGCCACTGGGGGGCGTACGCATGCCCGCCGCATCACTGAGATGCCGATGCGCGTGCCTGGCAGCTGCGATGTCCGCCAGGCACCCGCGATCGACGGTTACAGAGACAAGGACGTGATCTGTATGTGTAAACACACAGATCCACGTCCTGTCAGGGAGAGAGGAGACCGATTTGTGTCCCTTGTACATAGGGGACACAGATCGGTCACCTCCCCCAGGTCAGTCCCTTCCCCCACAGTTAGAAACACTAGGCAGGGCACACATTTAACCCCTTCCTCACCCCTAGTGTTAACACCTCAAAGCAGTCACATTTATACAGTAATAAGTGCATATTTATAGCACGGATCGCAGTATAAAGTGTGAATGGTGCCAAAAATGTGTCAAAAGTGTCTGATATGTCCGCCATTAGGTCGCAGTGCCGATAAAAATCGCAGGTCGCTGCCATTACTAGTAAGAAAATAAATAATAAAAAATAAAAATTCTGTCCCCTATTTTGTAGGCGCTAATAACTTTTGCGCAAACTATTCGCTTATTGTGATTTTTTTTGTTTTTACCAAAAATATGTAGGAAGAATACGTATCGGCCTAGACTGAGAAAAAAAAATGTTTTTTTTTTTTTTAAATTGGCTATGTATTATAGCAACAAGTAAAAAAAATATTGATTTTTTTTTCAAAATGTATGCTTTTTTTTGTTATAGCGCAAAAAATTAAAACCGCAGAGGTGATCAAATACCACCAAAAGAAAGCTCTACTTGTGGAGAAAAAAGGACGACATTTTTTTTGGGAGCCACTTAGCACGACTGCGCAATTGTCAGTTAAAGCGACGCAGTGCCGGAAGCTGAAATGTCACCTGGCAGGAGGGGGACATATGTGCTAGTAAGCAAGTGGTTTAATAAGGACACGTGGCACTCATTAAAATTAGAAGAAAATAAGTTTATCCCTAAACTGCGTAGAGGGTTCTTTACTGTGAAGCCACATACACACTATCAGTTTTCCTGCTGGTTTTCTCTTCAGGTTTACCAAAACCATCTAATATAAGGTCAAACCTCAAGAGTTTCAATTTGTATGCATTCTGGCAGACCCTTGCACTACATTGTTTTTGGTAAACCTGAAGAAGAAAACCAGCAGGAAAACTGATAGTGTTATGGGCTTAAGGGTGGAAAGATGTGGAATTCCCTTCCACAATCGGTGGTTTCATCGGGGAGCATCAATAGTTTAAAAAAAAACTATTAGATAAGCACCTAAACGACTACAACATACAGGGATATACAATGTAATACTGACATATAATCACACACATAGGTTGGACTTGATGGACTTGTGTCTTTTTTTAACCTCACCTACTATGTAAGTAATAGCATAATTTGCCTAGATACTAATACGTAAAGACTTCTAAATATGTGTATCTCTATGGCCTTGTACACACGAGAGGATTATCCGCTGGAAACGGTCCTCCGGACCGTTCCCGCGGATAAATCCTCTGGCGGATTTTGATCTGATGGTTTCAAATCGAAATCCGCGCGGAATCCATCCGCGGTGACGTGTCGCGCCATTGCCTCGATGATGACGCGGCGACGTGCGCGACGCTGGAAGGTAAAGACTTCTCACGCATGCGTCGAATCATTACGACGCATGCGAGGGAGGGGATCGGACGGATTGATCCGGTGAGTCTGTACAGACCACCGGATCAATCCGCTGGACAGGATTCCAGCGGATAGATTTCTTAGCATGCTAAGAAATTTTTATCCGCTGGAAATCCATCAGCCCGAAAAATATCCGCGGATAAATATCCGCTGGGCCGTACACACCACAGGATCTATCCGCTGGAACTGATCCGCGGATAAATACCAGCGGATAGATCCTCTCGTGTGTACGGGGCCTTAGATTGGTTAAATGAATAAGGAGGTATTTTCCTTATAATAAAGGAAATCTGTTATCTGACATGCACTTATCATTATATGCATTATATTTGTATCTGGTTGGTGGGCAGAAATAGTCCAACATGCTTTTGTATGCAACATGATGGACCGCGCCCAATAAATAAGTCTCTGCTCTTCATTCCAGTGTGTCTGTGTCTGATTAAGCAAGACTTCTAGGGCCTTGTAGCCAAGTCTAAAAGGTAAGAGGGAGACTGATGGTAGAATTTAACCCCTACAGTTCAGTGGTGTCAGAATTGGGATAGATTGTAGCCTCCGGGTGGCAGCTGTCTAATTTGGATATGCCATCTCCGGTTGCTCTCCTACCATTGGACCCAAATAGGGGTTGAGAAGAATCGGACAGAAGGCTGCCCAGATGCACACTGTGAGTGCCGGTTGCTTCAGAAGGGCTGGCCGGCAAGCTACCCAGATGCATATTGTCTGTGCTGGTTGCTTCAGATCCACTCCATCCAATAGGCAGAAATGTCAGGATATCCAGAGCTGTAGGAGCTTGTGGAGGATTTATAGCCTAGGCAAGGTAAACGTAGAGCGGATCCAGGAAACCCGAACCCTCCTTCCTGCATCTTTTCTGATCACTGTCGTGTCACTGGTAGCCCAGCCCCCACACAGTAAGAATCACTCCCTAGGACACACTTAATCCCTTCTTCACCCCCTACTGGTTAACCCCTTCACTGCCAGTGCAATTTTCACAGTAATCAGTGCATTTTTACAGCACCGATCGCTGTATAAATGTGAATTGTCCCAAAATAGTGTCAAAAGTGTCCAATGTGTCCTCCACAATATCGCAGTCACGATAAAAATAACTGATCGCCGCCATTACTAGTAAAACATTTTTTTTTATAAAAATGCCATAAAACTAGCCCTATTTTGTAGACGCTATGACTTTTGCACAAACCAATCAATATACGCTTATTGCAATTTTTTTATCAAAAATATGTAGAAGAATACGTATCGGCCTAAACTGAAAAAGAAATTAGTTTTGTTTAAATATATATATATTTTTTTTATTATGGCAAAAGGTAAAAAATATTGTTTTTTTTTCAAAATTGTCCCTTCTTCTTTTGTTTATAAAAAACCGCAGAGGTGATCAAATACCACCAAAAGAAAGCTCTATTTGTGGGAAAAAATGGACATCAATTTTGTTTGGGTGCAACGTTGCATGACCGCCCAATTGTCAGTTAAAGTGACCTAGTGCCGAATCACAAAAAATAGCCTAGTCATTGGGCAGTCAAATCCTCCGGGCTGAAGTGGTTAACAACTGTGTAATTATGTAATGAAAATCAGAAAGGGGTCAATAGCAGGTCAGAAGGAAGATAACTGTAAGCCAAATGCACCCTTCAATGAACTCTGAATGGTCCCAGAAGTGTTGCAAACTGATGTAAAAAAAAAAAAGAGAACACACCTGGAAGCATGCAGTATAGGCTCATCATGACACACCCGAAGCCTATTGCCTCTGGCCCATATACTGACTTTTCAGGAGAAGAAATAAAATAATATAGAGGCTGTTTAAAAGGTTTGATGTACAGTAGTTAAACACTTTTGGTATTTAATAAAAACAATTGCATAGCGATCCATACTTTGGACCAAAAACAGGGACAGATGAGAAAAATAGAGTGACAGAGGGATTTGTGAGAAACATTTTGGAGCTATATTACCTTATACTGTCTGATACTTGCTTCTTGTATGTATGTGACAAGCAGTGTAAACAACTCTGTTTCTTTGTGGATTTATGTTGTATAGTGTGAAAAATTACTGACAGCTAGTAGTAAGCAGTAATTGGTAAATGCAGTCTGTGACTGTCATGCATAATCATTGCATTTTGAAATTTAGCCTCAATGCATTAAAACTGTGATTGGCACTTTTAATACCTCTAAGCATGCAGGTAAGCATTGTATTGCCCTAGCTCACTCTAAAATGTTGACTGCTGTTTACTGCAAGGCTTTTATATAGGGTTTTGTGATTAGCTATTAAGACCCATGGTCAGTGGCGGCTGGTGCTCAAAATTTTTTGGGGGGGTGCAAACAAACTGAAAAAAAAAAAGACATCAATTGCAGTCACTGTGTGCATTAAACACAGCTATTGTGTCCATCAATTGCAGCCACTGTGCCATCAAACACAGCCACTGTGCCCATCAAACGCAGCCACTGTGCCATCAATTGCCACCACTGTGCCATCAAATGCAGCCACTGTACTCATAAATTGCCGCCACTGTCCCATCAAATGCAGCTACTGTACCCATCAAGTGCTGCCAGTGTGCCCATAAATTGCTGCAACTGTGTCCATAAATTGCTGCCAGTGTGCCTATCAATTGCCGCTTCTGTGCCCATCAATTGCTGCCACTGCACCCATCAATTACCGCTACCGCTCATATCAATTGCAACAACTGTCGTTTCAGCCCATCAGTTGTTAGGTAACAGACCCGAGCCCTGATTGGCTGAGAGGTGGTTCAGTGTTTGGAAAGCGAATGAATATTTGTTTTCCTAACACAACACTGAGTAAACAGCGAGCGCCCAGCATGGTGCCCACTGTTCACCTTTTTGGTCGCCTATTAGAGCCTACGGCTCTAATCAGGTGCTTCCAAAAAATACCCCACCGCTGTAAATCAGGCTCTCGGTGCCCGAAAAGGGCACCTGAATAGGCGACCATAGATAGATTCATGTAATGCATGAATCTATCTATCTACGGTTATAGAGAGGTGGCAGGAGAGAGGGGGAGGTGCCCATGTGCCCCTTATGGATGCACCGCCACTGCCCAGGGTGCAATTTGAGTTAATAGAAACATGGAGGGGTTGATTTATTAACAAACAGAGTGTTACATTTGCAAGGGATTTTTTTTTCCACAGAGCTTAGTGAGTTTGGTAAAATTTCACTTTGCAAAGAATACCCAATCATATTCAAGGAAACTAAAAAAGCATTTTTTGCTTGCACATGATTAAATGATGGAAGTCAGAAGAGATGGACCTCATTCACTAACCTCTGGGGATAATTCACTTGCAAAGGGAACAGTCTATTTGCCTTTAGTAAATCAACCCCAAAATGTAATAGCCTTCCAAAACCAGAAAATGGTGAAAACTCCTTTAGCAGGAGCCCCTATAAATTTGTGAATATCCACATTGGATAAATCTTGCTGATGTATGTGAGATCCTGGTTTAATTGTATTAGGTTCTATTTATAAATCAGTTTCCGTTCTTACACCAAATGAGCTACCTGATTCTGAATACTTTCTGCCTTTTTTATGTCAGTTATAAATATTTTAGTTGTTTTTAATCGTTTTTTTTAAATTTCACTTATTTTTAACTGTTCTATTTCTATCCTAAAAGGATATTGATATTATATCTAAGGTTTTCCTAAAGGACATTCGATCAGCAGAGAATATTGAGCATCCGCTAATGTAAGTTTTATTTGGTAATTTAGTGAGAGCTGAGAGTAGCAGCTGTGGCAGAGAATTCCATGGCACTTATTTTGAAACAGGCATTTTGTCAATTTCTAGAAAATTGAACAATAAGACTTTCAGCCAAGAAATGTTCTTACTCCCAGAGCTAAGAATAAAGCAAATACATTTCAGGTTGGCAACTACAGAGACAACTTTTTCAGCATTGGTGGGGGTCACGGATTTCCATTTCTAAAGCATCACTTTCAGGCAGGATTCAAAACAGAGGCTTTCAGTTTACCTTTGCGCTTCCAGGAAGAATCAAGGTGCTATCTTACTGAAGTTCAAAATAGCCACAGATGTGCGTCTACTGGCAAAACCATCAGTTCAAGTGTTTTACTAATAAGAGAATATAAGAATATAAGAAAAAAGACATACATTTTAGTCTTTGAGTGTCAACATTCCCAATCTCACAAAATCTTCTTATAATGAAATGTTTTTGTTCAATAAAGCTATTTAATCTTTAGCCTCGTACACACGACCGTTTTTCCCGGCAGGAAAACTGGCAGGAGAGCTACCGGTTACGGTTCGGTAGAACTGGCCGTGCAAAGTTGGGTGTTTTTGGGACTTTAGCCTGGAAGTGGCAAATTTCGGTTTTTGGGCTATAACTTTCGAACGGAACCTGCTACCGACTTCAAACTGGGGGACCATCTTCCTGAATAGCAACCGGAGGGTATCGAACAAATTCGGGGTTTCTAGAACCTTTTACCGGGAAGTTACCGGTCACACTAGGTACCCTCCATTCAGGGTAACCACGATCCGGAACCATGGGTCACAAAAATACCACACTTCAGGGTGCTGTAGGGGACATATGTGGGTACCCACACAGTTTGGGACCGGTACCCCCACCAGAAGGTTTTGGTAACTGGAAAACCGCACTTTGAAATGGTATAGCTCAAAAACTGTTCACCGCAGAGCTCCAGGGGGTCTCATTAGATTTCCCCAATGCTTTCCAATTTAATGAGACCCCCCCTCGTATATTTAAGGCTGGTATTCGGTAACCGGCACACCGTTAAAAACTTCCACACCTACCGCTTCGGCTACGGGTCTTAAAAATACACCGACACGGAGAGGTGGTAGCCACATTTATCCCGGACTCAGGTTCCAAAGGAATTGTCAAGGGCACCGATGCCCAACCTGTACCGAGTGCCCAAACACAACCGGCTACCGAACCACTTATAATGGGAGTCTATGGCGGTTGATGTTCGGCTTAAAAAAAATGCTGCTCCCTGGTCTTACGTTCTCCGGTCCCCAAACTGGGCTTGTCGGTTGAGGAAGTAAGGGGCTACATGTGTTCCCAGTTTTGAGTCAAGGGCACCGATGTCCGGCCGGTAATCGGTCCCCAAATATTGACTGTTTAACATTGGAGTCTATGGAAGTGGTATCCAAGCTTCCAAAAATTGGTTCTCCCCGGTCCTACGTTCTCCGGTCCCCATACTCGGTTCCACGTTAGAGGACGATTGGGGCTACATGGTAAAAATAATTTGGGCTCCAGAGGACCTATGGCTGGCCGGTACCGGTTGCCCAAACATGACTGAGAATTGAAAATTTAACATGGGAGTCTATGGAGGGGTTGAAAAATCGGTGCTGACCTTTGAAAAAAAGGACAATTATCTATCCGGGGTGTAGCGTTATCCTCAATAGAACCAAATCCAGCCTGTTTTTGGTGCAGATATGAAGTGACAATACTGAAAAATTCCAATAATGGAACAGCAAACAATATGTCAATTGAACGATGAATTCCAGCATTGAACTCCTTTCTCCTTCATTGGAATTCATCGTTCAATTGACATATTGTTTGCTGTTCCATTATTGGAATTTTTCAGTATTGTCTGCACATTCACTAGTCATTTATGGGACTTTGATCATAATTTAATATGTTTTATATATTTTTTGGGGTATTTAACCACACTAGGAGCACTTTGATGTTCCATGTTGACAATTAACCGCCGTTTTTTCACTATTTAGCATTTTGTTTATTGCACATTATATGTAGTTATATATATTTAAATGTGATATCCTCACACATGTTTATCCATATAGTACACCACTAATGTCGTTGCACTTGATATAGCACGTCATTTCGAGTTGTTTGTGCACCAAGTTAGCGTATGGCTTAATAGCACTTTATGAAATTGTAAAATGTAAAAAATCTTTGGATCAGCGCAGTAACATTTTTTATCAACATGTTTTTGGTGCAGACAGGTTCACTGTGGGCAGCTACCTGTGATTCCTTGTGACTTCACATTCGGCTGCCACTGCACATGAGCTAGTTGTGCTGCACTGTGTGAATGATCCCACAGCCTTCTGGGACTTGTGACGTTTCCCAGAAGGTTGCAGGCAGGGGGGATGAGAGGAGGGCATAAAGCTGAACTTCCTCTTTAGGGTAAAGTTCTGCTTTAACATGTGTCAGTGTTGTGCTAAGACATGGTATAAAAAGATATTTTTTATTACCCAGGGTTCCCCCAGGCAGTTTGAGGAGCTCCGAGGTGTATGCCAGACAGGGTAAACAGCATATTCAATTTCTTCAATGGTTATTAAAACCGACTTTGGCACCTGGACTCAGAGAAGGATCACTGCAACAATATGCTAGGAGGCTAATGTGTGTTTAAATTTGTGCTTGAGAAATGCTGGAAAACCTCTTTGAGGGTAATTCATATGTTTGTCTTTGAAATTTGTTTTAACAAAAATGGTTGAGAAAAGCCTTAAACTGAAGACTTGGGGACCAGCACCAACACCCTATCACCAGGTGCAAAGGAACGGACCTGGGCCCTAAGATTATAAACCCTTTGTTGAGCAAATTGGGCTTGGGCTAAATGTTCCTTCACAATCGCCATCACTTAGGCAATTCTATCTTGCATTTGGGTCACATGTTCAATCACACTTCGATGAGGGGAACTCTCACTCCCCCATGTTTCCCTGGCAATGTCCAGTAGGCCCCGGGGGTGCCTCCCATACAGTAGCTCAAATGGAGAGAACCCTGTGGACGATTGGGGAACCTCTCTTATTGCAAACATCAGATAAGGAAGCAGATAATCCAAATTCTTTCCGTCTTTATCCACCACCTTCCTCAACATTTGTTTTAATGTTTTATTAAACCTTTCCACTAACCTGTCTGTTTGAGGGTGATATACTGATGTACGTAGTTGGGTCACTTTCAGGAGTTTACAAAGTTCTTTGGTCACCCTGGACATAAACGGGGTGCCCTGGTCAGTTAGAACTTCCTTAGGAAGACCCACGCGGCTGAAAACCTTAAATAACTCTTTGGCAATTGTTTTAGCAGAGGTGTTTCGGAGAGGAATCGCTTCTGGGTACCGGGTGGCATAGTCCATTATTACCAAGATGTGCTGGTGCCCTCTAGTGGACTTCAGTAAGGGGCCAACCAAGTCCATGGCGATCCTCTCAAAAGGGACCTCGATAATGGGCAGGGGTACCAACGGACTGCGGAAATGTGGCATGGGTGCAGTAATCTGACACACTGGACAGGAAGAGCAGTACAATTCCACTTCTTTAGTGATCCCAGGCCAATAAAACCTTTGGGCGATCCTCTCCCGGGTTTTTTCTGCTCCCAAATGTCCCCCAAGATTGTGTCCATGGGCCAGTTCAAAAACCATCTTGCGGTACGGTTTAGGCACTACCAGTTGCTCAATGGTGTCCTCTATCCTCTGTGACACTCGATACAACAGGTCCCTTTCAATAATGAAGTAAGGGAGGGCAACCCTCTCGTCAGGGTTAACTAACTCCCCATCTATCTTCACTACATTCTCCCGGGCTCTTAGCAATGTGGGGTCCCTCAATTGCTCAGTGACAACATTTTCTCTGTGCACCTCGAGGTCATCAAACCCTATCGGCCGCTGTTCCTCTTCTGAGGTAGCAGGCTCCTCCCTAGGGACTGGTGTTTCCCCTGCTAATACTGAGAATGGAAACTCAGGAGAATCCTCACAGTTATAGGCTGCTGGAGTAGATGGTTCAGACTCAGAAGAACCGCCTACTAGGGAATCTGGGCAGTCCTAGAGTTCCAAGAATTTTGGGAAATCCCTTCCCACAATGGCGTCATGTGGCAGTTTGGGAACTAAACCCACCTGTTGACAAGTTACCGAGGGAGGTTTCAAAGGAAACCATAGTCACCGGATATTCTTGAGTGTCCCCATGTACACAAACTACAGCCATTTTCCTTGGATGTAAGGTTTTTCCCACCACTAGATCACTTTTCACTAAGGTGACCAGGCTACCTGAATCCAACAATACCACAACATTTTTACCATCTAAGCACATTCTATATAAAGGTTTCTCATTTCCCTTTACTGCAGTGCATGTGGTTGCAAAAAGGGACTGTCGTCTCTCTGTCAGAAAGTCACACTGCATGGGTTCATCACCCGCTGGGCAAACCGCTGCTACATGTCCCTCTTCCCGGCAACGGTAACAAATCAACCTTCTGGTCCTCTCCTGTGGGATGGGTCTTCCAGGCCACTCTCGCCAAACATTAGCAGTAGTCCCGATAATTCCTCTAGTTGCTCCTTGGTACCTCTCTCCACCCCCATCCCTTGATGCAGTCTTACCTATAGGTGGGGAGGGTCTGGTCTTGGGGTGAAAAGTCTGTGCGTCTCTGGTGGAAGAGGACAAATTCTCTGTTGTTAGGTACCTTTCGACCAGGTCTACAAGTTTGTCTGCGGTTTCCGGACCACCATGGTTCACCCATTTCTGCAGGGTGTTAGGAAGAGACCTAAGAAATTTGTCCATGACTACTCGCTTCAAAATTTTTGGTCTGGACAGTGTTTCTGGCTGCAGCCTTTTCCTAGCCACATGGATGAGGTCATACATCTGCGACCGAGGTGGCTTCCTCAGCTGATAACTCCAATTGTGGACCCGCTGAGCACGGACATCCAGGGTTACACCGAAAAGTTGCCTATATTTCCTATTTTAATCGATCATAGTTTTTTGCGTCTGTAAGGTCCAAATCAAAATATGCCTTTTGGGCTTCTCCAGATAATAGGGGGCCACTAGTCCAGCCCACTGGTCTTTAGGCCAACTCTCTCTTTCCGCTGCTCTCTCAAACGTGGTCAGAAACATCTCAGGGTCCTCATCTGCAGTCATCTTTGGCAATAATTTTTTTCCTGAAAAGTCGGCATGTTACTGGCCTGACTCCCAGCCACGGTCTGCTGTCTCTTAAGCTGTTTCACGATGGCCTCCATTTGCTGCTGGTGTCTCTGTTCCAAGCCTGCAATGCTCTCTTGGTGAGCCTGTTGTTGAGCTGCAAGGCTCTCTTGGTGAACCTGTTGATGAGCTGCGTGAGCCTGTTGTTGAGCCGCAATGCTCTGCTGCAAACCTGCATTCGTCTGCTGTTGATTTGCATTTGCTATAGCCAGCTGTTTCAGTATCTCCTCCATTTTGGGTTTACTTTAACTGCCCGCGGCACTCCACCATGTGTAAGATGTTAGCTCGGTAGCAGGGTGTGTGATCCCCTGGATGGGTTCACTACACACTGAATTTCTACAGACAGGCAGTCCATCTTGCTGGAAACAAGTGCAAGCATCCAAACAGCATGAACAAAATCAAACATAAAATAAACCCTGGCCACTTTGGGCGTCTACCTTCCACGCAGGAACCTATCTATGGAGTCTGGCACAGCCTAGTGCTGGGCAGACACTGCTGGTCATACAGCAGAAAAACAATAGTCTTTTGATTTTTATCACACAGAAAAATCAATCACCGTCTCACCTCCTCAGAAGATTTCAGCTACTGCTCTCCTTACTCACAAAGCCTCACGATGCAGCAATTCAGTGGTAATCCTCTGGATTACTTATAGAGGCCTTAATTGCCTCATTCTGAACAGCTGAAGTTTTCCAACGCCCTTAGACCTTTTCTGGCTACTTTTGCAGCCGTTGCCTAATAACAATTGGTGTATTGTCTAAACAAGGCAGAAATGTATGTCCCGTCTGTGACAACACCCACAGATTTACCTGACTTCCTGTCACAATATATATATATATATAATACTGACCAATATAATATTGACCAATCAGCAATAACTTTATGACCTCTGAGAGATTAAGTGAATAACATTGATTATCTTGTGGCAATGGCAACTGAAAGTCGATGGGATTTACAGTATCTCCCAAATGTGAGTACACCCCTCACATTTTTGTAAATATTTTATTATATCTTTACATGTGACAACACTGACAAAATGACACTTTGCTACAATGTAAAGTAGTGAGTGTACAGCTTGTATAACAGTGTAAATTTGCTGTCCCCTCAAAATAACTCAACACACAGCCATTAATGTCTAAACCCCTGGCAACAAAAGTGAATTTACCCCAGTGAAAATGTCCAAATTGGCCCGATTAGCCATTTTGTTGCCAGGGGTGTAGACATTAATGACTGTGTGTTGAGTTATTTTTAGGGACGAAACACTGAAGATGAGTTCCAGGATGACAATGACCCAAAACATACTGCCAAGGCAACAGCGGAGTGGCTCAGGAAGAAGCACATTAAGGTCACGGAATGGCCTAGTCAGTCTCCAGACTTTAATCCTATAGAAAATGTATGAAGGGAGCTGAAGCTTTGATTTGCTAGGCGAAAGCTAAGAAACCTTAAAGATTTAGAGAAGATCTGTAAAGAAGAGTGGACCAAAATCTCCCTGGACATGTGTGCAAACCTAGTAACCAACTAAAAGAAAGCTGTGCTGTGTCTGTGCTTGCCAACAAGGGTTTCTGTACCAAGTACTAACTCATGTTTTGCTTGGGGATCAAATAATTATTTTACTCACTGAACTGCAACTCAATTTAACCACTTGCCGACTGCTGGCCATTATATAAGGTTCTCGCCGCTTTGTGGTGGTATATCTGAATGATACAAGGACAAAAAGAGAAGATCAAACCTTCACTGTATATCTGCTTGTATAAAGCTGACCTCCGATCCACTGCCACTCCCCAGTACAGTATATGTAACAGGCGCCATCGCGCTGCCTGTTCCCTGTTGTACCAGGCCTTTTCAGCGCCGTTACGAATTCCATTCTGGAACGCATACGGCGCTCGCGCGATGACAATTCGCTAATATACAATTGTGTTACTAAATATGCCTTGTGGATAATAACATACTTATTGGGATATACTGCTGTGCTAAGGACTGTTTGCTAAGGAGTACCTTAAAGGGTCAGCTACCCTCAAATTACTTGTGCAATATTCGCCTCATATATGCAACTGCTATTACCTGAGCTATATTGCCTCTCACATGCAATTACTATTATGCGTGCAATATTCACCTCATAGATGCAACTATAATAACCTGAGTTATATTGCCTTTCATACGCTTCTAATAGTTGTCGCAGCAACTCCAAGTTACCATGTGTACTCTTAAAGTACCTAAGCTATAAATTGCTACTCTTATGCAACTATCAGTTGTCGCTACAACGCATATTTACTACGTGCTGACATAAGTGCTACTTGTATATGGGCCTATGCCCTAAAGTTGCGGAACACGTTTGCCTAAAACTCTCTATGCTAAGGTTTGACGTATTCTATACCTTCTACCTTAGTCGCCTAATGCACAACGCTATGTAATACTCATAATCACTAGCGTACAGTTGTGAATTGCAATCTTTTAGTACATACTATAATTTTAAACGCTAAGCTCTGGTCGCATGTAGTAATGCGTCAATCCTTAGTAGCTCAACGCCTTTCTTTATGTGACAGAAAGATGATGTAGAGATCGCCCAAACTCCTGATGCAAGGAGTGACGCCTGGGGCCAATACTGAGTTATCACATAAGGAAGCGCAATAAATCCTTGCTAACCACAGTTGTGGTTCACTCCCTTCACCAGTGCTGTTACAGTATAGAGGTTATTGCCATAGACAAAAAATACCTGTATATGAAAAGATATTTCCTTGGCTTTTTTTGGCTCCCCAAAAGAAAAATAGAGGGCTACTAATGGCTATATCGGACAATGGTGGATCATGGATATAAAATTCATAAATTTTATTAAATATATCAAAAGACCATATACAATATAAAAAGTATCACTCTAATTGCAAGAGCTGTAGAAAAATAGTCTTGTTTAATATCAGTCGGTGTAGCACCGTTAAACCAAAAATAACAAAAGGTGCACAAACAAAAAACCTATACACAAATACGAACAGTGAACAAACAATAAACATAAACGGTCCTGACGCCTAAATAACCACACATGCAGAGATACCCGGCAGTCTCATTTAATTAATATTATAAAAAATATGGGACATCTATGCATGTGTGGCCCCCCTGGGGGTGAAGAGGAGTAGCAGGTGTATAATTGCTTTGTTGACTATTGTTCTAATAACACAGCTACATCCCAGACTAAAAAGCAGATTATACGTTCATGGCAGTTTACCAAACAAAATGAATACCTCAAAAAGGAAATAGAAAAGGCTCAAAAAAACCTGAAGATGACTAAACAATCTGAATACAGAAGAGATCTCTTATGCCACGTACAGTACACACAACCGTTTTTCGGGTTCTAAAAAATTATGGGGTAGATCCACGAACAGCGGCGCATTTATCCGCTGGGCATAGCGTATCTAACATATACTACGCCGCCGTAACTTACTATTTTTTTTCAAATCCACAAAGAATCCACGCTGTAAGTTACGGCGGCGTAGTGTATCTTTGGCGGCGTAATGGCGCGGCATTCAAATCTCTGTGATGGGGGTGTGTTTTATATAAATACGTTGTGACCCGACGTAAACAACGTTTTTTTGAACTGCGCATGCGCCGTCCGTGGGGGTATCCCAGTGCGCATGCTCGAAATTAACCCGGAACAAGCCAATGCTTCCGACGGTGACGTCATTCTATGAAAATACCTATTCGCGAACGACTTTTTTTACAACCTTAAAAACGACAACGTTAAAAACTAGAGCATGTTTGAAGTTTTTAATGGGCATTTTTTAGATCGTGAAAAATGCTCTAAAGCCCACACACGATCGTTTTTAATGGCATTAAAAAAAACGTCATTTTTTAGAACCCAAAAACGGTCGTGTGCACGCGGCATTAGACTTTGTGAAAGATCAGGTCTTTGACCTAACTATAAGGAGGGGGAGAAGCGGTTCCTCTAGAAGAGGATTTAGATCCCAATCTAGAAATAGACAAGATAGATCTCCAATTGATCCAACAGATGATAGCACCCATAGAACAGTTACTTTTTTTAGAGAAAGAGGGGACAGAGGACGGTACAGCTTACGTCCCCTCTCAGGAGAACACACTGTCTCAGAAAAAACAGGTGACTACCAAAAAAAAGGAGAAAGCTCCAAGATCAGGAACGAGGAGCCATAATCGATAAATTCAACAGACGGAGCGATAACCACTTCTGATATGAAAGTTATCAATCTGTCATCATTTCCCCTAGCTTCAAGACACATCCAATTACTACAACAGGGATGTCATTCTCCCCCGTGAGTAATATGGACAAATTTATTGTGTATAAAGATGTTGTGCTATTTTTAAGGAAGATATTCCTCAGGTCTCTGTATGAACAGGGCAGCTCGGCAGGGACTGCCGAACCTTCGCTGGGCACAGACGACCAAAAAGCGATTGAGATTTTCTATTCCCTATTAGAGGAAAATGAGGACCCGTTGGCAAATAATTCTCCAAAGAGGATACTTGCGAGTTTAAACATTAAATTTAAAAAAATGCCTCCATTGAATAAAAATCGCTGGTTTATATGTTCCTTTAAATCATACAAAGTGATCTTGGTAAGATCTCTTGGAAGGGAAAAAATCAGGACAACCTCACTCAACTTAAACGTCAACCCCTGAAAGAATTGAAGTAGGCCAAGAAGCGATAAAGACGGAAATGTCATCCTAGTGGACGACAAAAACTATGAGGCAGAGGTTAAATGCCTTCTAGGAGACTCTGAAACATATCGCAGACTCGAATATGACCCCTCCCCTAAGGTGGTATGTGAACTTAATAGTAGATTAGATGATGCAATTGAGGCTGGGCTTTTAGTAAAACGTGAATTTGAATATCTTTCTGTGGATGATTTTAACATTCCCACCTTCTATTGCATCCCCAAGGTGCATAAATCCCTTGAAAAACCACTGGAAAGGCCTATAGTTTCTGCGATTTGTGGGCCCCTAGATAGGATAGGTGGATGTCTTGATTCTCTCCTAAAGGAGATGGTATGTGTCCTATAATCGTACATGCAGGATACACGCCACATTTTGGTGAAGATTGCAGATTTGAAGATAGAAGGTGAAGCATGGCTGATAGGAATTGACGTTGAGTGACTATATATCTCTATCCCGCATGATTGTGGAATTAGAGCAGTCAAAACCTTCTTAGATAAACATTATCCGCAATTTGGTCACCAAAAGGAATTTGTGATCGATCTGTTACAGTTTGCTCTGTTTAACAATTTCTTTCAATTCTCCTCCTGTTTTTATCAGCAGTTTAGGGGCACCTCCTTGGGCGCAGCGTGGGCTCCAGCGTACGCTTGCCTCCATTTGGGGCTCTGAGAATAGGAGGACGTTTTTTGTCTTCCACAGTACAGTACCTCAAATGTGATCCCCACCGGTCAATTCATGAGGATCAAACGAAACTGCTCTAAATTCACCGTTCTGGATAAGGAAGGGAAAGATCTATATAGAAGGTTTTGCGAACGCGCATACTCCCATAAGCAGATCCATTACGCAAAACCTAAAGCCGCTACACGCAGCAGAGAGAGCTTGCTTCTCATGTATCTCAATTTAAAAACTAAGAAACAGACGGAACCTGGTCCCAATTTTTATATTGTATTTGGCCTTTTGATATATTTAATAAAATGAATGAATTGTCCGATATAGCCATTAGTAGCCCTCTATTGTTCCTTTGGGGAGCCCTATTCTTTTAGATGTTCCCAAGGAAATATATCTGAATGATGCCTGCAGCTACAGGCATCATTCAGATATCGGCATTTTCAGCCGGCGTTTCCCTACACCATAAGAACATTTATAGCGGCTGTTCTGCCGCTTGATTGTTCTTACGGGTGTCAAGAGGGGATGCCCCCCCTCCCGCCGCCCTCTGGTGCTTCTACCGACTCACCTGTGCGATCGGTGAGTCGGTGACAGGATCCGCCGGCCCCGGATGTTGATCATAGAGATGAGTCTCTATGATCGTCGCAGGCTGGGTGCGATGTTATGATGTCATGCCCGGCCTCTGCATTAAAAAAAACGGCGCTGCTTCGGCTGTGAAGCGGTGATCATTTTTTAAATTTATTTTAGGCTTCCAAACCTAGAGATGAGATGTTGGGTCTTATTGACCCCATATCTCACTGTAAAGAGGTCCTCTCATGCCATATTACTATTACAAGGGGTGTGTACATTCCTTGTAATTGGAATAAAAATGATCAGATTATTATTATTTTTTTTAAAGTGTCAAAATATTTTTTATAAGTAACATTACCAATATTTTTTTTTTTAAAGTGCCCCTGTCACCGTGTTTGCATGCAGAAACGAATGCATACTTAAGTCCTGCCCACATATGAAATCGGTGTTCAAACCACACATGTGGGGTGTTGCGTTAGATAATAATTATAATAATAATTATAGCCTTAGAACTCAAAAAATGTAACCAGTAAAAAAATTTAAAGGGTCGCCTATGGGGATTTTTAAGTTCCGAAGTTTGGCGCCATTCCACGAGCGTGTGCAATATTGAAGCGTGACATATTAGGTATCTGTTTACGTAACTTCATCTTTCACATTATGCAAAACAATTGGGCTAACTTTACAGGTTTTTTTAAAGCATGAAACTGCTAAAAAAACATATATAATGTTTGGGGGGTTATATGTAATTTTCTAGCAAAAAAAAATATGATTTTTACATGTAGGAGAGAAATTATAGAATTGGCCTGGTTGTTAAGTGGTTAAAACATTTGTATCATGTATTTTTTCAGAATTTTTGGTTGATATTCAGTCTGTATCATTTAAGATCCACCTATGATAACAATTATAGACTCTCCATTTCTTTGTAAGTGGGCAAACTTACAAAATCTGGAGGGGATCAAATAATTATTTTCCCCACCATGTGAGTGTGTATATATATATGTATATATATATATGTATATATATATATATATATATATATATATATATATATATATATATTGGGGTAGTGTGGTACCCCACCAGTGTCTGAATACAGGATTCTCAACCAGGCAGGTTGAGGGGATCCAGTGTATTTGCTTGTTTGGGAGGAAACTGGCTTTTCAGTTTCCTTATTATTTACAAAAGTTCACTTTGGGACCTGGAGCCTGGGGATTTCTTAGAGATCCGGGTGGGATGAAATCCCCAGTTCTAGATCCGGGTTTTGAGACTCAGCGGCACACTGATTTTTCAGGTGTGTGTGGGCCTGATAGTAGAGTCAGGACCAGCATTCTGGGCTCCACCCTCCCGAGGAGACCAGGCTTGCAAGGGAGAAGCCAGAGAGTGCAGGTGTGCACAGTGAAAGTCAGAGACCCAATTTTGAGGGTCAGAGCAGTGAGGGGCTGCTACCTGTATGGACAGTGTTGGCAAAGGGGATTAGTCTGTAGGAAACCGACAAGAGCCTGAAGCGGAAGGCCTGAGCAGCACTGTTGTATGTATAAGCCAGGAGGCTTAAGTTATTATTTTGTACGGACGGTGAAAACCCCACTGTGAGGGAAAACCTGTGATTTTTGTTTTCTTGAACTTTTCTTAATAAAAGTGGGCCAACAAGCCCTAAAATAGAATTTCTGGTGTGGACTGTTCTCACTAGCGGGTGCTACACTTGAGCTAAACAACCCCCAACTTTACAATATCTATACATATACTGTACATATGCCTTTTTTTAATAGACATATAAATATAGACTAATATATTGTATGTTTAAAATGACCTTAAAAGCTTTTTTTTACATTTAATGTTTACAATCTACAACAAAGTTATCAACAGTAGTGAGATACAAAAGTCCGGGTGCTGCATGATTCATATTTTTATTTATGACAAATTTTTATATAGTGCCAACAATTTACGTAGCACTTCCCATATCACACATTCATGATAAATGTGGTATCTATTTTCTGCAATATAACACAAAGATTTCTGATGGTAAAAAAAAAAAAATTTACTACCATATGATCTTAAACCCTGGGTATTTATGTTTACTTTAAGGCTACATTCTGGTTTCCCTGCATCCAATTCGCATAGCAGGAGATTGGGACCGGTTTTCAATGAAGCCGGTTCACACATCTGAATTGCACAGGAGTCCTGTGTGTCTTCTGGTCCATTTCAGATCCGAATTCAGCCCAAATTTTGGGCTGAAATCGGACCTGAAACAGTGAATGGGGACGCATCGAACACCTGCTGTGAACCGATGCGTGTTCTAGTGTGAACCCAGCCTAAAAAATGTGCTTTTAAAAAATGGCAGTGTTGTGTGTGACAGGGATAGGTTATGGAATTAATTATATTTTTCATCTAAACATAGGTGTCTCAAGGAGAGTTTAATGCTCCTCTGACTTTTTAAACACAGACAATGATAGTGCCTTAGGCGCCTTTCACACAGACGGCTGTTCTGCCGCAGTTAAAAGCATGTTTCTTTCTTTTGAAATTCAAGACTCCAGGCACAGCGATCGGCTGCATTTGTACACTGCGATTATCTGCGTTTACATGCAGCTACATTTAGCTGCGGTTGGCCATTATTGTCATCCCCATAGCAACCGTTTTTATTTTGATGTGTCCTGTTGTTTTTTCTTTTGTTCTATCCGCAGCTGACACAGTGCACTGCGATTACCTGCAGTTATGTGCAGATAGCTGCGTAAAATCGTTCCTGGACGCAGTCAAATCTATTTTTTCTATCTGCACCAAACCTCATGTATTGAAAAAGCCGCTAAGCGCAGTGTGTGAATGGGGCCATCGGAAAGCATTGTGTGCTTTCAGCTGCGGTAGAAAAAGAGAAAATCTGCAGCAAAAAGCACCATTCTATCCGCCCGTGTGAAAGAGGCCTTATAGTACATAAGGCACTCTCATTGTCTGTGTTTGAAAAGTCAGAGGAGCATTAAACTCTCCTTGAGACACCTATGTTTACACTCCTCTGTAAAGAACAGCTAATGCCATGTCTTTGTTAGTCTTTCACAATCTTCTAGAGAGAAGGAATGACACTTTACCTACCAAAAATGGATATTAAAAGACTAAGAGAGCCTGACTGTAACACCAGCTTTTGGGACCAACACACTTCAGTCAGCTTGAGTAATTTCAAAAATAGTCTATTTTAGTAAATAAAACTTTTTTGGTGACATTCATTTTTTTTGTGCATTATATGAAAAGGAGGGTTATTTTCAAAGCAGTATTCTGTGTATAGGGGAGTAACAATGAAACTTACCCATGTAATCTATCTTCTCAAGCAAGTCAAACTTAAATTATAAGGACATTTTTTTCTTTTATTACACTATGTAACTCAGTAGTCATAACTTCACATTGATTACAAAATGAACAGCTTCTATTCTTTTGGTAAATCAAACCCTTAACAAGCAGCATGCATTTGTGAAAAATCACTGCTGATTGTTATGTTAGATGGAGAGAGAACAGAATAGCCACTACCGTCCAATTTATAGTGCAGAGAAATTATTAAAATAGGTGTTTCTTATTCAGGCATACAGGAGTGTACCGAAACCTGTTCTTTAGGCTAACTTGTGCTTTAAGCTTTAAGTTTGGAGTTCATAGAGCCAAGGGAATGCAGCACATTCATAATACAACAAATACATTTTAAGTGTAAGACTGCATCGTTGGCACCTCTTCTTACCATTTCTGACTGGATTCTCTTTAGTATAATAAATTAGAAAAACATGTCTATCAAGGAACAGTACATGGTTGAAGGTATAGTATTATTATTTCTGTCTTTGTTTTGAGTCATAGCAATATACAAAGTCCCTAATGCTAAACAAAAATAATGCATTCTTGCAAATGACAAAGAAATAAAAAAAAGGTAATTCACATGCAATTGCACGCTCTGAGAATTTATTTGCTGTTTAACCACTAGCCGACCGCGCACCGTCATTATACGGCGGCAGGTCGGCTCTCCTGGGCGAGAGCCCGTAGCTATACGTCCTATCGTATAGCCGCCACTAGGGGGCGCGTGCGCGCCGCCGGAGGCGCGCGCGCGCGCTCCCCGCTCGCCCCCGACTCCCGTGCGTGTGCCCGGCGGGCGCGATCGCCGCCGGGCACACGCGATCGCTCGGTACAGAGCGGGGAACGGGAGCTGTGTGTGTAAACACACAGCTCTCGTTCCTGTCAGCAGGGGAAATGCTGATTTTCTGTTCATACAATGTATGAACAGAAAATCAGTGTTTCCCCTAGTGAGGCCACCCCCCCCCACAGTAAGAACACACCCAGGCATACTTAACCCTTCCCCGCCCCCTAGTGTTAACCCCTTCACTGCCAGTGGCATTTTTATAGTAATCTAATGCATTTTTATAGCACTGATCGCTATAAAAATGCCAATGGTCCCAAAAATGTGTCAAAAATGTCCGAAGTGTCCGCCATAATGTCGCAATACCGAAAAAAAAAATCGCTGATCGCCGCCATTACTAGTAAAAAAAATATTAATAAAAATGCCATAAAAATACCCCCTATTTTGTAAACGCTATAACTTTTGCGCAAACCAATCAATAAACGCGTATTGCGATTTTTTTTACGAAAAATATGTAGAAGAATACGTATCGGCCTAAACTGAGGAAAAAAAATGTTTTTTTATATATTTTTTGGGGGATATTTATTACAGCAAAAAGTAAAAAATATTCATTTTTTTCAAAATTGTCGCTCTATTTTTGTTTATAGCGCAAAAAATAAAAAACGCAGAGGTGATCAAATACCACCAAAAGAAAGCTCTATTTGTGGGAAAAAAAGGACGCCAATTTTGTTTGGGAGCCACGTCGCACGACCGCGCAATTGTCTGTTAAAGCGACGCAGTCCCGAATCGCAAAAAGTACTCTGGTCTTTGGGCAGCAATATGGTCCGGGGGGTAAGTGGTTAATAGTCTCAGTACAATGCTTCTTACAATGCTGTTGGTCATTCACTGTGTTGGAATTATAATGAACTTTTGTCCTGTTCAAAGCACTGCTCCTAATAGCTGTTTTTTTTTAATATGATAATGTACACAGAAAATATGTTAATGCTTAGTTTTCTGCAACTAGCCTTGAATTAATGCAAAATGAAAGCTTTCACATTAGCCACTGGAACTTACACATCACTAACCACTTTACCTTTAAAGCAATTTAGAACTTTCTAAAGCTTATAAAAAGGACCATGATAATAATTACTCAGGGAAAGAGTACAATTTACTCAGCATAATTCATACTGAATTATTAAACATGGTTTATACAGTAAATGCTTGCAAAACATGGGCTGCATAAGAGCCCATCCACACAGGGGCAACACGACTTCCAGCACGACTTTGGGAGGCAACTTGGACACGACTTGAGTATAAATCAACTTACAAGGCAACTTCAAGTTGCCCCCAGGACAGTACAAGGCAACTTCAAGTCGCCTCCAGGACAGAAGGCTTTGCAGTGGCCAATCAAACAACAATCAGCTCTGTGGGGGGAGGGGGGGAGGGAGGGGTTTGCCTGAGAAATGTACGTTATCTTCCTGTATTGTTGCTTCAGTTAAGACAGTGATCAGACTTCTGAGGCGACTTTCATTGAAATTAATGGGTACAAGTTGCCTAGAAGTCGGAATGAAGTAGTACAGGAACCTTTTGTGGAGTCGGAGTGACTTCAGTGTACATTAAGACGGCTCCCATTCACTTCCATTCATTTTCTCGACTGAGTGACTTGGGGCAACTTGGGGCGACTTGAAGTCGGATCCCAGATCGCCCCAGTGTGAACCGGCTCTTAAAGAAAATCTTGAGAAAGTTTAAAAGAAAGTTACATGAAGTGATGTACGACAAACAAAGCATGAACACAATACTTGAGGAGTCCTGAAAAACTGTAAGATATAGTTACATAGTTAGGTTGAAAAAACACACAAGTCCAGCTAGTTCAATTAATAGAAGGGGAATAAACATCCTAAAAAAATCTTACAATCCTATATACACAATCCTATACCCACAGTTGATCCAGAGTAAGGCAAAAAACCCAGAAAAACATAATTCAATTTGCTCCAACAGGGGAAAATATTCCTTCCTGATCCCCCAATAGACAATCGGAAATTCCCTTGATAAACTTTACCTATAAATGTTAGTACCCAGTTATATTATGTACATTTAGGAAAGTATCCAGGCTTTTTTTAAAGCAATCTACTGAGCTGGCCAGAACCAGCTCTTGAGGGAGTCTATTCCCCATGTCCACAGCTCAAGATGATGACATACTAGCACCAATTACATGCTTAAAGCTCAGACTTGGGCTAATTTTATCTACGAAAACTTTTTCATCTGCAGCATTTTTACAGTCAAAAAAAACAGACGAAAAGTACAGCACATTTTCGTCCACTGATGACAAAATGATCTGTTTTAGTTAATGAGTGAAAACAGGACGAAAATGGCAAGGATGGACGTTTACCCATGTGAACTAACTTCAGTTTTTATTGGAGCTCCGCCTGCTTCCGCTCGCAGCAAGCAAACGACTGTGTGCACCTGACTGCCAGAGACCAGAGCAGCATTGTGCAGTGTACATTACAGACAGTCAGGCCTCCAGAGTCCTGACGAGACTGTCCCGCTCCCGAGTCTCGACTCATCAGACGACCGTCAGCAAGGCACCCACGTCCAGAGCAGAGAGAAGAGCAGACTGTGAGTGTGTAGTACATTACAACTACAGCAGGCCTTAGGCCTCCCCTCAGACCACCATCCAGCACTGTGTGTGCAATACACAGGCCTCCTTTGACCACTGGCAGTGGCATTCAGGTCACTGTGAATTACAGGCCATCCCTCAGACAACCACCATCCAGCACTGTGCAGAATTACAGGCCTCCTCTGACCACTGGCAGTGGCATCCAGGGCACTGTGCATTACAGGCCATCCCTCAGACCACCATCCAGCACTGTGCAGCATTACAGGCCTCCTCTTGGCAGTGGCATCATTCAGGGTACTATGCATTACAGGCCATCCCTCAGACCTGAGACCACCATCCAGCACTGTGCAGTGTTACAGGCCTCCTCAGACCACCGTCCAGAACACTATTCAGCCTTACAGGCCTCCTCCTCAGACCACCATCCAGAGCACTATGCAGCATTATAGGTCTCCTCAGACTACCGTCCAGAGCACTGTTCAGCATTACAGGCCTCCTCAGACCACCGTCCAGAGCACTATGCAGCATTACAGGCCTCATCAGACCACTGTACAGAGCACTATGCAGCATTACAGGCCTCCTTTAGACCACCGTCCAGAGCACTATGCAGTATGAAGAATTGCAGGCCTCCTCAGACCACCGTCCAGAGCACTATGCAGAATTACAGGCCCCCTCAAACCATTGTGCAGAGCACTATGTAGCATTACAGGCTTTCTCAGACCACTATCCAGAGTACTCTGCAGCATTTGTTGTAATATAAGGAGCTGCGCTCAAAATAAAAAAACTAAATAAAACAGTGATAGTGATAAAGGAGAATATTGCATTAAGTGACCACTCAGAAAAATATGGAGTAATCCAAAAGTCCATAAATGAACTAAAATGAATTAGTGAAAGATGATCTCTCTCTTTACAGGCTACAGTGAGCTTGCCTTTCGGTAAGCACGCAATCTGTGTGGTGGAGGTACACGTGTGCTGGTGGTGTTATTATTGAGTACTCATTTCTCTCACATCTACTCAACAAGTGGTGATCTACGAATTAATTTGAGTTAATTTATGGACTTTTGGTTTGCTCCATAGACCCCTTGAGGACTATTTATTCATTTTTTGTATTTTTCTGAGTGGTCACTGATTGCAATATTCTCCTTTATCACTATCACTGGTTTATTTTATTTTTCAATTTGAGCGCAGCTCCTTATATTACAACATTTGCATTTCTAGATGTGGTTTATCTCACGTTTGAGCTGTTGCTGCTGTTTTTCTTTTAGATTTGTTTTGGTCTCACATTAGGTTAGCGCGGTATTTTCCATTTTACTCAACATTTACGCAACATTACAGGCCTCCTCAGACCACCATCCAGAGCACTATGCAGTATGCAGAACAGGCCTCCTGTGAATTTAGCAAGGAGACACAGCGGAGAAGCCCGCACACACAGAGGGGACACATCGCAGGATCCAGGGACAAGGTAAGTAACTTCCCCCTGTATCCTGCAATGCAATCCCGTCTGGCTCGGGGATACCGCTTTTGGTATGAAAAATTCCCCCCGAGCCAGACTCGGGAATACCGCTAAGGAGGTTAAGTGTTTAAAAATACAAAATGGACTCTAAGGAACAACAGACCACTGAGGCCAGGGAGAAGACCATAGAAAATTGGTTTGTGTGCATCGGATTACCAGTCAGAATGATCTCCTGCTCTATGCTGCCTGTTTGGGGAGATGCTTTGCCTGGGTCTTCAGTGGCATTTTGAAAGAAACCGAAAGACAGGCTGCTTTGATGTGGGTGGTGCTTTTTCCACTTTGTGATTTTTCAGTGTCTCTTCTTAGACATAATCTTCAGAGTCAGACAGATCCTCATCTTGTAAGTGGGGCAATGTGGATTTTTTTTACGGCACAGGGGCATTCTGGTATCCTCTGATTAGGGTATGCCCCCCTAGTATGTTTTTGTACCTGTCTTTTAGTTCTTGGGCGCCTCCCCTGCTTCCAGGGAGAATGTTCTGGAAAAGGGGCAGGGCTGGGAATTGGAGTGACAGGGAGTTCATGTGATGAGCCCCGACCAATACCCAACTAGGATTGGCAGGGGGCAGGCCTTCTACATAAACTCAGGTCCAGCCCACTGGTGGGAAGTTGTCGGCTGGGTGAATTGAAGAATGGAGTGTTAGACTGCAGCAGGAGGCAAACCCCCATCTGTGGGGGGTGTAGGCCTCGGTGGAGGAGCTCGGGAGCTGGGAGGGAGCTTCTCCTTATACGGTCATGGAGAGTTGTCCTGGAACAGGAGCTGGAGAAGCAGTTGGTAAGCATGGCCCGGGAAAATTCTCTAAGAAGGATTTAGGGCAGGAGAAGTTCGGTGAGTGAGGCACAGTGGATATCTGGAAGAGGCATGCTAGGGGAGCTGGGTGCAAGGCCAGAGGAGAGACTGTAGGGTTCTGTGACAAATCGCTGTGGCCTGAGGCCTATCAGAATTCAGCAAGTTCAGCAAAAGCTAGGGATTATTCAGAGTGATGTCTGGTACAGTTCAAGATGATGGGGCGGAAAGACTAACGCTGTGACAGGGAAGTTTGTGCAAGAGGAGAAGAGTCCTGGGAGTAACAGTCTGCAGGAGTTGTGCAGAGGAGGAGTAACAATCTGCATGAGTTGTGCAGAGGAGAAGTGTAAAGTTCAAGTCTGTCAAGGTTAGAGTCCATCATTTTTTTCTAAGTGCTCTATTTAGAATATGCAAGGAGCAACCGCTATAGCAATTCTTCAAGTTAATCAGCAAAGTCACAATGAGCATTTCCAGTTTAAAATGCAACCGCTATAACATGGCAAATGTAATCTGTTCTATGGGCATCCCAACCAAGTTATATCCCCCATATAAACAAAAACAAAACAACTCACATGACTGTTCATTGTCTACTGGAGAGTGATGTATGGAAGTCTGGCAGCAGGGTGACTATGTGTGTATGATAGTAACTAGTAGCAACCCAACTGCTACATATATAAAATAATATGCAAAGTGGTTGGAGGGAAGCTTCAGAATGGCAACGATGTTTTTATTACAAATTATGTGAGAAGACTGCAGTTCCTCTTTAACCACTTGTCCCCAGAGGACATCATATGACGTCCTCGAATTTCAGTGGTGATATCTGAATGATGCCTGCAGCTACAGGCATCATTCAGATATCACCGTCTTCTGCCAGCGATTTTGTGCACGATAAGAATGATCATAGCAGCAGTTCTGCTGCTTGATTGTTCTTATAGGCAGCAGGAGGGGACGTCCCCCCCTCCTGCCACCATCCGGTGCTTCTCCGGGCTCTCCCGTGCCATCGGGGGCCCAGAGAACGAATCGGCTGGCGCCGGCTCACAACGATAGAGATGACTGGTGACCAGATGGGCGCGACGTTGTGACGTAACGCAGGGTACCCGGAAGTAAACAAAGCCGCAATCACGGCTGTCGGCATGAAATCTGTGAATTTGTTTTCACGATCTCATGCTTTCAAGCCTGGAGGATAGATGTGGGGTCTTATTGATCCCACATCTCTCCATAAAGAGGACCTGTCACAGTGATTCCTATTACAAGGGATTTTTACATTTCTTGTAATAGGAATAAAAGTGATACATTTAAAAAAAAAAAGTGTAAAAATAAAAGAAATTAAGTAAAATAAAAAAAATATATATATATTTTTTAAACGCCAATGTCCAGGTAGCTCGCGCTCAGAAGCGAACACACATGTAAGTCCAGCCCACATATGTAAACTCTGTTCAAACCCCACATGTGAGGTATTGTCATGTGCGTTAGAGCATGTGCAACAATTCTAGCACTAAACCTCCTCTGTAACTCGAAAATAGTAACCTGTAAAAAAAATTAAAGCGTCGCATATGAAGATTTTTAAGTAACAAAGTTTGCCGCCATTCCATGAGTGTGCGCAATTTTAACCCCTTCCATACAGGGCATTTTCACCCCCTTCCTGCCCAGACCAATTTTTAGTTTTCAGCGCTATTGCACTTTGAATGACAATTGCGTGGTCATGCAACACTGTACCCCCCCACAAATAGAGCTTTTGTTTGGTGGTATTTGATCATCTCTGCGGTTTTAATTTTTTGCGCTATAAACAAAAAAACAGCGACAATTTAAAAAAAAAAACACAATTTTTTACTTTTTTATTTAATAAATATCACAATTTTTTTTATATTCTTTTTTTTCTCAGTTTAGGCCGATACGTATTGTTCTACATATTTTTGGTAAAAAAAAATCGCAATAATCGTATATTGATTGGTTTTCGCAAAAGTTATAGCGTCTACAAAATAGGTGATAGATTTATGGCATTTTTATTTTAATAATTTTTTTACTAGTATTGGCGGCAAATTGCGATTTTTTATTGTGACCGTGACATTGCGGCGAACACATCAGACACTTTTGACAGGTTTTTGGGACCATTCACATTTATACAGCGATTAATGCTATAAATGTGCATTGATTATTGTGTAAATGTGACTGGCAGGAAAGGGGTTAACTAGGGGGCGCTGAAGTGGTTAATATGTTCCCTAAGGTGTGTTCTAACTGTAGGGGGGAGGGGACTCACAAGGGGAGGAGACCGATGTGTGTTCCTCTGTACTGGGAACACACATTGGTCTCCTCACCGCTGACCGATGGGCAACCGCACCGGGCCACGAGCGGTGCCGCGCGCGCCTGAAATCACCGGGAACACAGGACGTCATATGACGTCCACCTGGATCAAGGGAGGGTTCCTGCCGGCGTCATTTTACAATGCGCCGGTAGGGAAGGGGTTAAAGCATGATGTATCTATTTACTAAGCGTAACATCATCTTTCACATTATACAAAAAAATTGGGCTAACTTTACTGTTTTGTTATTTTTTTAATTCATGAAACCGTTTTTCCCAAAAAAGGCGTTTGAAAAATGATTGCGCAAATACCGTGCGAGAAAAAAGGTTGCGATGACCGCCATTTTATTCCCTAGGGTGTCTGCTAAAAAAATATATAAATGTTTGGGGGTTCTGATAAATTTTCTAGCAAAAAATTGTGATTTTTACATGAAGGAGAGAAGTGCCAGAATAGGCCCGAAGGAGAATTAATGAGGAGTGGTTAATGTAGTTGTAAACCCTCTGATACTACTTGCACCTACAGTTAAGACTACATTAAAGGGTCACTAAAGGAAAAAAATTGTTTTGCTGAAATGACTGTTTACAGGGTATAGAGACATAAAAGTTAACTGATTCCTTTTAAAAATGATTAAAAATAGATTAAATTCAATCATATAATGTGCCTCTAGTTTCACTTTCGGTTTTAAACTGGTTTCATGTTTCTGTGAAGTAAAGAGAGACACAGAACAAAAACAAACAAATCCAGGGCAGTGTTTTGTTTTTAAAATGAATCTGATTGGTTCTGTTAAGTTTTAGACACACAGTAATGACAGCTTAGACCACCGTGAAAAGCTCCCAGTACCATGGTTATAAGGAGCCAGACAAGCAGGAAGTGTGGAGATCACAGCAGAATTACAGCAACTTCAAAGCAAAAACGAACAATGAGGACATGAAACCAGTACTGCAGTAAGGTAAAGGAAGCTATTTAGCAAAAAAAAAAAAATTCCTTTAGTGATCCTTAAAGGCTTACCTGTAGGTGTTTGCAATATCTCCTTAACCTACTTGGTAGATGATATATGTGCAGAAAATCAGGCACCGATTTCTACGGCGTATGCACACCGTAGACAATGGCACAGGCGTACTGAGCGTGCCGGTCTTGAATGGGATAGTGCCGGTTCTGCGTGCATGCGCGGGAGTGACGTCATCGCCCCTCCGGCCAGTCACATCGCCGGAGCGGCGATACCTGGAAGTCACTCCTGGTATCATGTCAGCGGCGTCGGAGGGGAACGAGGGTCGCTGCGGGGGCTTCGATCTAAGGTAAGTAATTCATAATGAGCTAGTATGCAAGTCATACTAGCTCAATATGCCTTTGTCTTGCAGGTTTTTATTTAATTTTTTATGTTTTTTTGGGGTTTACAACCACTTTAACATTTATTGTGCAAAGTGAAATTACACTTTCCAAACTTTCAGTAATGTTTTAGTGAGAGGAGAGGTTGCTTCTCTGAATACCCAGTCATGTGCAAGGAAAAAAATGAAAACAACTGAAATTGTACTTGCACATGAATGGATAATCGAACACAACTACATCTTATTAACTAGGCACTAGCTGAAATTGGTGAACATTTACTTTGTAAATTAAACATTAACATCATTGTGTGAACCGTAGGCGTGCGCACAGGCACACCCTAATCACCCTGTGCTGCACAGATTCCCCCTGCTCCTTGGCTGCAGAGAAAGGAATCTCTGTCCTCAGCCCCTTTCTCTGTTTTAAAAGTGATATATCAGGGGTCTGTTTAGGCCCCTGATATCTCACCAAAGCCCCCCCCCCCCAATGGTGCTCCTAAAAAAATTGTAAAAGAAAATAATAAAAATTTACTGTAAAAAATAAAATAAAAAAATAAATTGTAAAAAGTAATAAAATAAAAATAAACTACTGAAAACATTCCCTGCCCACTGACACCATCAACTGTTCTGCTGACACTGTCAATTGCCCTACTAAATATATATATATATACACACACACAGCCCTCAAAATTTAAATCCATTAATTAAAGCTTAAATCCACTCGCCAAATGCTAGCAGGCGAGTGGATTTAAGCTGGGGGCAAGTGATGACAGGGCTGCATGACCAATCTCCCTCCAATCTGTGCCTACACTTAGAGTCCCGATGAGATTGGCGGCCGAAGAGGAAAGGTGCATGCTCGGGAAAAGTAGTCTGTTGAGCCGCGCACAGGCAGAGCAGTACACAGGTGCTCTCCCTACAATTCTCATTAAGCCATGGGACCCAACAGTATGACCTCTCTGAGCCTGCCCCTCTCCCCCGGGCCCGACCAATGTAGCTGGAGAGCAGAAAGTAATGAGTGAGGTGGAGGATTGCAAAAATTACCACTCTGGTGCAGCGCTCACTGAAAGTTGCCCTGACATGAGAGCGGCAGCCTTCTAGTTTGTGCAGTTTTCTTCTCCTTGTGCTCTATGTAAGTTTAGCCTGAGCACTGTGAGCAGACTGGTCTCAATGTGTGCTGTGCGCTGTCAGTGTGTGCTGTGCTATGGTGTCAATGGCTGTGCAGTTGTGTGGATCTCAGCGCTGGATTGTACTCCCTCCCGCTGTGCTGCAGCTCCTCTCCTCTCTGCCAGCCTGAATACAAGGGGGAAGTGGGGACATGCAAGCGTGGAGCCGCACACACAGGCTCCTGATGATGAGATGAATGGGAGAGAGAGAGAGAGGATGGATGGGAGTTGCAGAGGAGACAGCAAGAGAATGGGGAAGAGACCCAGTTCTAGTGCCCTGTCCCTCTGGTCTGTCCCCAGTGCCCTGTCCCCAGTGCCCTGTCCCTCTGGTCTGCCCCCAGTACCCTGTCCCTCTGGTCTGCCCCCAGTGCCCTGTCCCTCTGGTCTGCCCCCAGTGCCCTGTCCCTCTGGTCTGCCCCCAGTGCCCTGTCCCTCTGGTCTGCCTCCAGTGCCCTGTCACATTTTGTTAAAGTTGTTGTTGGTAATATTTAATTTTGTAACTTGATTCTGCATAAAACATTGTCATTCCATGAGATAATCTACGAGGGCGTGTTTACGGGTGCAATTAGGCGCAGGGCAGTGTATGAATTAGGTGGGGCAACTGGTGGCGAGTAACTCTTGAGGCCTGGCTAGTAGCTCAGGACTTGAAATTTTGAGCCCTGTATATATATATATATATATATATATATATATATATATATATATATATATATATATATATATATGTGTGTTTGAGCTTTGGGGTGCACACCCTAATGTAATTAGCTGCGCACACCTATGGTGTGAACATTCCACATCCCTCTGCCCCTTTCTGACAAGGAGCACTGCATGTAAAGTTTTTGTGCACTATCTCTGTTTCTTGCCTTATATTTATTTATAATTCACCTATTATTTTTCTAAGCTGTGGTCAATGTGATTAGACAATCTGTGTACAATTGTCTTTGGATGTACCCATACCTATGCAGTGCAAGGGCCCACCTAAAGACTGTTCAATTTATATTCAGTCAGGTAGAACTTTGCATTACATGAATGTTAGTAAATCAAAAGGATATCTATTTAAAGGATATGTCAACTTTGACATATGTGTAGTCAGTTTAGGAAATACTCATCATAGAGATAAGCATAGGAAGTTCTATATTTCTGCTTCCAAATAAGTGGACATGTGTCAGTTTTCCAAATTGGAACCTCAAAGATCATATTTTGATACTGACCAATAACTGTTATAACGAATGTGACTTGACTTGAATCAACCTTATTGCCAGTATCTTATGTTAAATAAAAAAATACAAAATACTTGTACAAGTAATGCATTTTAGCTCCTAATAACGACTATCAAAATTGAAATAACATTCTAAAACATACAATTATCTCTAATGAATGACTTGGGCATGCCCTACACTATATTACCAAAAGTATTGGAATGTCTGCCTTTACACACACATGAACTTTAATGGCATCCCAGTCTTAGTTCGGAAGGGTTCAATATTGAGTTGGCCCACCCTTTTCAGCTATAACAGCTTCAACTCTTCTGGGAAGACTTTCCACAAGGTTTAGGAGTGTGTCTATGGGAATGTTTAACCCATTCTTCCAGAAGCGTATTTGTGAGGTCAGGCACTGATGTGGACGAGAAAGAATGTCTCACAGCCTCTAATTCATCCAAAAGGTGTTCTGTCGGGATGTGTTCAGGACTCTGTGCAGGCCAGTCAAGTTCCTCCACCCCAAACTCGCTAATCCATGTCTTTATGGACCTTACTTTGTGCACTGGTCCAAATTATTTGGTGGATGGGGGATTATGGTGTGGGGTTGGTTCCAGGGTTTGGGCTTGGCCCCTTAGTTCCAGTGAAGGGAACTTTTAAGGCATCAGCATACCAAGACATTTTGGACAATTTCATGCTCCCAACTTTGTGGAAACAGTTTGGGGATGTCCCCTTCCTGTTCCAACATGACTGCGCACCAGTGCACAAAGGAAGGTCCTATCAGTAAAAATTGGTTCATGTAAATTATTTTGTGAAGCAAACAGTATTATATTTACTTTAAATTTGTATGTTCAGAATGTCATGTTACAGTGACCTGGTCAGAAAGTATATTGTATATTAGATCATCCCTCAAAATTTACACTCGCCTGCTCGTATTTTGCGAGTACATTTTGAGGGCTGGCGAGTGTGGGCTGCCTGGGAGCAGGGGGGGTGAGAGAGGAGAGTCGCCGCTGCTGTCGTCGCCGCCGCCTGGTTGTTAAAATCGCGGGGAACATAACAGCTTTCAATTCAATAGCTGTGTTCCCCGCCGTGCGGCGTCATATACAGCCCCTCCCCCTTGTCCGGGCACTTTGATAGACAGATCACCCATCCCGGGATTAGACGGGTGATCTGTCTATCAAAGTTTCCCGGACAAGGGGGGAGGGGCTGTATATGACGGCTCGCGGCGGGGAACACAGCTATTGGATTGAAAGCTGTTATGTTCCCCGCGCTTTGAACAACCAGGCGGCGGCTCCGGCTCCTCTCCTCTACCTTACCCAGCACAGGTAGGCTGCAATATGGGGACGCTGGCTGCAATATGGGGATGCTGGCTGCAATATGGGGACGCTGGCTGCAATATGGGGACACTGGCTGCAATATGGGGACACTGGCTGCAATGGGGACATTTTGCTACCAGGACTACCTGAGTTGTGCCCTTTCTATTGGCTCCAATGCAATTTACCTAAATTCAATTCACACCTACATTTCAGATAAATATTAACTCTTAATTTTTATTTTCTCTACTCACAGCTTCTAATTATCAGATATTAACAATACTCCTCTACTATGCAATACTGTTTACAAGCTAATATCTATGGAAAAAGTGAAGGGATGGTGGCGCTGCTTTTGCTTATTAGTGAGTTCCACAAGATGTCCTATATAATGTGAAGTATTTGTAGGGGAGCTTCAGTTGTTAGGAGGGACCAATAGAGATGGGTCTCCTAAACCTACACACTGTTGCGTCCAAGTGTCCAGGTGCTGCCCTCTATTATTGCTTTTAATAGACACTGGTGACCCAATGGTGTATTGGTTCTTCCGGTGAGAGAATATATATATCCAAAAAATGAGAAGACAGCTAATGGGTTAAATTTCTGATCTAATGGTATCCTGTGTAAACCTTTCCTATTCAAATGATTGCATCAGAGAGTGTTGTGTAAATAGCTATTATACAAATATAGTTTATAACCACTAAGTAGTGCTGAGTGCAATTAATGCATAAATTCTAGAAAATCCAAGACTATTCCCCAGTAATGGACGTGTTTGAGAGGAAAATGTATATTTAGAATATATAAATAATAGGGGGTGTTTGAGTGTCTTCCAGGACACTGTGCAAGCGGGTAGTGGTTCAGAGCCTATTGCGCTGTAAACTTATGTTTTCAAAAGAACAAAGTGCTAACGAAAAATATAAATGAATACAAAATAATGGCGTGTGCTCCAGGACACTGTGCAGGCTAATAGTGTGCTGTGTCCTCCGGGCCACTGTGCAGGTCAGCCCTAGCCAAATACGTGCTAATCAATAAAAAACACAAAAGTGATTTCAAACGACAGAAAAACCTAGATAGGTTGTGATCCAAAATATGTGCAAAACAGCAAAAGTATACTAGAGGGCCTGAAGATGGCTATGGCCAATAACCATTTTTGGTACAAGAAACAGTTCTATGTGCAGAAAAAGGCCGTAGCGATGGGGGCTCGCTACGCCCCGAGTGTCGCTAATCTATTCATGGATATGTGGGAGGCGGAACACATCTACGGGCAGAATATACCTCAGTTACGACACTATAGAAGATACATTGATGATCTTATCATCCTTTGGGACGGGACAGAAGATAGCCTGAAAACTTTCATACAGGAACTCAACAATAACAGATTTGGTATAACCTTTACAGATTATCTGGATTTGCAGATCTTCAAGGATAACGGGGAACTTTGCACAAAAACATTCTTCAAAAAAACCGACAGAAATGGATATATACCTACTTCCAGCTGTCACCATCCTCAGTGGATAGGTAATATCCCCAAAGGACAACTGTTGAGGGTTAGGAGAAACTGTCGACGATTGGAAGATTTTGACATACAAGCAGAAGTACTCATTAAGAGATTCCTTGAAAAAGGTTATAAAGAACATCTGTTAACCAAGTTAACCACTTAAGCCCCGGACCAATATGCAGCCTAAAGACCCAAGGTGTTTTTACAGTTCGGGACTGCGTCGCTTTAACAGACAATTGCGCGGTCGTGCGACGTGGCTCCCAAACAAAATTGGCGTCCTTTTTTCCCCACAAATAGAGCTTTCTTTTGGTGGTATTTGATCACATCTGCGGTTTTTAGTTTTTGCGCTATAAACAAAAATAGAGCAACAATTTTGAAAAAAAAGCAATATTTTTTACTTTTTGCTGTAATAAATATCCCCCAAAAACATATATAAAAACATTTTTTTTCCTCAGTTTAGGCCGATACGTATTCTTCTACCTATTTTTAGTAAAAAAAATCGCAATAAGCGTTTATCGATTGGTTTGCGCAAAATTTATAGTGTTTACAAAATAGGGGATAGTTTTATTGCATTTTTATTTTTTATTTTTTTTTTACTACTAATGGCGGCGATCAGCAATTTTTTTCGTGACTGCGACATTATGGCGGACACTTCGGACAATTTTGACACATTTTTGGGACCATTGTCATTTTCACAGCAAAAAATGCATTTAAATTGCATTCTTTATTGTGAAAATGACAGTTGCAGTTTGGGAGTTAACCACAGGTGGCGCTGTAGGAGTTAGGGTGCACCTAGTATGTGTTTACAACTGTTTGGGGGTGTGGCTGTAGGAATGACGTCATCGATCGTGTCTTCCCTATAAAGGGAATGACGCGATCGATGCGCCGCCATAGTGAAGGACGGGGAAGCCGTGTTTACACACGGCTCTCCTCGTTCTTCAGCTCCGGGGAGCGATCGCGACGGAGCGGCTATAAACAAATAGCCGCGCCGTGGTCCCGGATCGCTCCCCGAGCGGACCCGACCTCCGCATGTAGCGGGGGGGGGTCCCGATCGGACCCCCCACCCGCTAATAGGCGAGGACGTACCTATACGCCCATGTGCCTGTACGTGCCATATTGTGGACGTATATGTACATGGGGTGGTCCTTAAGTGGTTAAAGAACAGCATTAGACTCATGGATAGAGAAACACTGCTGAAGAAAAAGAAACAAACAATAGCACCCAATATGGATCTATCCTTTATCACTGGATTCAATAATCAATATCAGCAGGTGGAGAAGATTTTCAGAAAGTACTGGCCTATCCTGAGAGAGGATAGAACACTAGCTAACATTCTCCCACCCCGCCCCAAGTTCATCTATCGTAGAGCACCAACCCTAAGGACACATCTTGTACATAATGTACTAGATCCCCCACAAAATATCAATATATGCCCAGACCTCAAAGGTTTTTATAGGTGCCAACGCTGCCTTCCATGCAGAACCAATAGACCGCAACCCCGGAGGAAAACTACTTTCAAATCCACTGTATATAACCAGCAATATCAGATAAAAGACTTAATCACCTGTAACAGTACACACGTGACCTACGTCATTGAATGTCCATGCCATCTGCAGTACATAGGCCGCACCACAAGGGCCTTGCGTATAAGAATTCGAGAACATATCAGAAATATAAGAAAAGGCTTCCCTAAACATAGCCTCTCGAGACACTTTGCAGTGAAACATCACAAAGACCCAGGGCCGGATTAACAATGGGGCTGATGGAGCTGCAGCTCCAGGCCCCTTTCTCAAGATAGGCCCATTTGCCCAAAAAAAAAATAAAAAAAAATAAATTTTTTTTTTTTTTTTTTTAAGATTTTTTTTTTTTTAAGATCGAATTTGGGGGGTTGTAGTTCGATGACCAGAGGTCTCAGAAACCCCACATTTGGGGGGTAGGCATGGGAAGACCTACCCCACAACTGGTTAAAATATGGGATGGCTATCATTTATGGTTCCGGAGATACGGGCCTGCTTGCACAGCCTGTCAGAAGCTACATTCAGAGCGGCCAATATAAATACAAGCTGACACACTGCAGCAGACTGATAGGATCACAGTGCTTATAATAATTATTTGTATATTACTCATGGTAATTAACCCCTTGCCACCCAGGCCAATTCTGACACTTCTCTACTACATGTAAAAATCATCATTTGTTTTTTGCTAGAAAATGACTCTATGGTGGTCTTTGCACTTTGTAAGTTGCAGGGTACAGAGCTGCACGATTCTGGCTAAAATGAGAATTGCAATTTTTTTGCTTAGAAGATAGATCACGATTCTCTCACGATTGTTGCGGCGTAACATCATCTTTCAAAAAAATGGGCTAACTTCACTGTTTTGTGTTTATGGTTTTTATTATTCATTGAAGTGGGAAAATGCAGTGTGACATAAAATATTGCAGCAATTGCCATTGTATTCCCTGAAGTCTCTGCTAAAATATATATAATGTTTGGCAGTTCCAAATAATTTTCTAGCAAATAATATTGCTTTCTAACTTAAGAAACAAGTGTTGGACTTTAAGTGGTTAAATTTAGTTACAATGTTAGTTAGTTACAATGTTTCATTTTGTTTACAAACTTCGCAGACTGCCCAGATTTGTTCTTTACACACAGAAGTGTATCCCTTTGATCTAAGAAGGAAGTGTCAGTTACAATGTTTCCTGTTAAAAACTTGGCAGACTGCCCAGATATTTTCTTTTGATAGCTGAAAGTCTCTCCACTTGTTATATGAAAGAATCAGCAAACTCTGCATTGAAGATCGTCAGGGGGGGAGGGGGGTTGAATCGAGATCACGATTTTTTTAACGATTAATTGTGCAGCTCCAGCACGGTATTTGCGCAGCAATTTTTCAAACATGTTTTTTTGGAAAAAAATGTTTCATTCATTAAAAAAACAGTTAGTTAAGTTAGCACAATTTTTTTTGGTATCCTAAGCGATGCTTTACATTTTTTTTAGGTTACATGTTTAGAGTTACAGAGGAGGTCTAGTACTAGAATTATTGTTCTCGCTCTAACGATCGCGGCGTATGTAACCTGTGTGTATCTGGCTCTGATACTACCAGTGCCTACCCAGCCACTGACTAGTATCTCTCCCCAGCCTGTCCCCACACACCATCTCACCTGCTGACCTGTGGATGGGGGAATCACTCCTGCAGTGTTATTGTGTTCTGCCAGTGCGTACAATGATCAGTGTTGCTAACTTTAGCTGGCAGCACTGATTGTTTTAAGAAAAAAAAACAGGCTGGTTGTACTCAAGTTGATTAATAGATTGACTTGTGTAAAACCAGCTAGCCCATACATAGATTGACTATGGCTGGTCTCTGCATAATTGGCGTAATTTCAATCCATGTATGACCCGCTTAACCACTACTCAGTCCCTAAATATCCTTCCACTCCTGTACATAGTGCTCACTGTCATACTCTCCACACTCCTCTCCTGTACATAGTGCCCACTGTCATACTCTCCACACTTCTCTCCTATACATAGTACCCACTGTCATACCCTACACACTCCTCTCCTGTACATAGTGCCCACTGTAATACCCTCCACACTCCTCTCCTATACATAGCGCCCACTGTCATATTCTTCACACTCCTCTCCTGTACATAGTGCCTGCTGTCATACACTTCTCTCCTGTACTTAGTGCCCACTGTCGCACCCTCCACACTCCTCTCCTGTACATACTGCTCACTGTCATACCCTCCACACTCCTCTCCTATACATAGTGCCCACTGTCATACCCTCCACACTCCTCTCCTATACATAGTGTTCACTGTCATACCCTCCACACTCCTCTCCTATACATAGAGCCCACTATCATACCGTCTACATTCCTCTCCTGTACATACTGCCCACTGTCATACCCTCCACACTCCTCTCCTGTACATACTGCCCCATCATACCCTGTACACTTCTCTCTGGTACGTACTACCCTCTGTCATACCCCCTCACTCTTCCTGTACATACTGCCCATTGTCATACCGTTCACACTCCTCTCCTGTACATAGTGCTTTTTTCCGTACCCTTTGTACTCCTCTCCTGTACATAGTGCCCACTGTTAGACCCTCCACATTCCTCTCCCTCACCTGCACATACTTCCCACTTATATACCGTCCATACTCCTCCCCTATGTCGCTTACCCACAAAAACAGTTCTTTAAAATTATACTGAATATCCTCAATGTTACCAGCTCTAGAATGGACACACTTTTGTTAGTTCAACTAAAGAAAATCTCAGTTCTCATATTTGTTCTGCCCCATTATTAGTACTCATTTAATTTTGTGATTACTACTATGATGTATAGAGGAACATCGGGGATCTCAGATACTCTAAATATAGCACTTATATAAAAAAGTGGCCCTGAAAATATTTTTTAAATGTTGGCAACTGTGCACTTAGGCACTGCTCAAGGGCCACCGTCCACCGGGTCAGTAGGGGCCCCATGAGAGGCTCCTGGGATCCTGTGATAATAAAGCGGTAGTAAACTTTCCTGACATTACTACTTTTTAGAGGCCCTGGGGTAGGTTATGCCACAGCGTACAAGTATGCACAGCATATTAGCACATTAGTGTACACTTCAATTTTCAGACTGAGCCCTCCAGTGCTGTGATGAATCCGGCGGGGCCCGGGCTCTTCCATCTTCACCCGGTCTTCCTTCTGGGTTCTGTGCCTTTGGTCACTTGCCTTGGCTGGGCTGCGTTCATGTCATTCCCACGCATTTATTTATTATTTATTACACCCCATTCACACCTCCGCGACAAAACGCCCGACGCCGGCCGCTCGTGCCGCTGGAGGGGAGAATTCCCATTGCTGTCTATGAGATGGTTCACATCTCATAGACGCCGTACACCTGCGGCATGAAAAAAAGTCCCTTTTTTTCAGGCGGCATTGGCGTTCGGCCATAAAAAGCAATAGGAAGGATTTGTAAAAAAAAAGTTACACTATTCACGGCAAAATACACTGCGTACGCGGCGTTACTTGTCTCGGAGGTGTGAATGCAGCCTAAAAGGCCCCACCAAAATCCTCAGCACCAGGCCCATGATGTTCTTAATCTGGCCCTGCAAAGACCCGACTTGTATGACATTATTTGGGATTGACATCATCAAGGACCACTGGCGAGGTGGCAATAAACAAGTACAGGTGTCGCAGAACGAAACAAGATGGATACATAAGATGGGATCCCTAGCTCCCCGAGGCCTTAATCTGGACATAGATCTCAATTGCTTCATCTCCAACTACTAACAGACACATAACTGGATGCCCCAAACAGATCTGGACCTTCCAGCTAACACCCTAGAAAGAACGCATCACCTATGGCCACCATCAGTAATAATTTTCTAGCATGAGCATTCTCTGATTGAAATGTGCAGAACCGGAGGCTGGTGGGCGGAGCCTAGCGGGTAGGCAATGCTGAGCTAGAGCTCCGCTCTGTGACAGAGATTGACCCGCAAATAACGGAGGAACACCGTGGGCATAATCACCCAGAATACTGGGCAAAGCTTCAGGAAGGGTGAGAGAACATTTTTATACGCTATGGTGCTGAAAGGAACGAGAGGAAAGGGGAAATTGCTTCACAGCAGCAGCGCGCAGCATCCCCAGTCTCCTCAGCATCTCAAAATCACCTCAGAGAGAAAGGCACCAGCCCCCTCTGAGGGATTCACCTCAGTGAAGCAGAAAAAGGCCAGCATTAAAAGCGCAAAACAAATGGCTTCTCTCAATACTACTGTCTCAGATAGTGAGGAGGATGACAATGTGACAAACCCCACAGCAATATGTCACAGCACAGCGGTACCCACAAGTCTCCTGAGGCAATTTGAAAAGATGCTGCACAAGGCGCTCCAGACCACTTCAGATCAGATAACAAATAGCCTGACTAAAGAAATTAGGGAGCTTGGGGGCCGCACAGAAGTACTTGAGACTAAAATGGATGATTTAGAAGCTTACACTCAGGACTGTGTATCTGAAATTGACACCTTAAAAGAGGAAAACTTGATATTGCAAAATAGATTGGAGGAATTCGAAAACAGAGCCAGGAGATCAAATTTGAGGTTCAGGGGACTACCGGAATCTATCATTGACCTAAATGGTACAATGTTGGCACTGTGTCAGGAAATATTACCTGGGATACCAGCTGACAGGCTGGAAATGGACAGAGTTCACCGAGCACTAACGTCCAGGAAGGCTGATGGTCCCCCTAGGGACATCATAGCTAAATTTCATTTCTATCGAACAAAGGAGCTGATTCTGCAGACCACCAGAGAGAAGAGCAAGCTAACTTTTCAGGGGAATGAATATCAAATCTTTGCGGACATTTCGCAAATGACAATCAACAAAAGGAGAGAAATGAGACCCCTCCTATACGAATTGCAGCAACGCCAAATCAAATATCAATGGGGCTTCCCTTTCTCCCTGCGATTCACCTGTCAAGGCACAAAAATTGTGTGTAGAACACCAGCTCAGCTTCAACAGGCCCTGCTGGACTTCAAAATAATTGACAGACCTCCGTCGGCAACTGCAGCCCGCAGAAGATCAGCTTCCACTTCGCCACGGGACAACTCGCCGCTTCAGAACCACAACAATGGCATCCAGCAATTACATAAGAGAGGCAGATTTGTGGAACAAGCACAGGAGCAAGAAGACACGATGGACTGAGATCTGCAAGCAAGTCAGTCTTACCTACCTTTAGACTTCTAGTCTTTCACCCAAACCTTGGTTGTATGACTCAATGAGTTTACAAGTTTAAGTAGAAGTTCATGAGTTTCTAAGTTAGCAAATTTATTAGAGCAGAAGCTCCTTATTATCATTTTTAATTGAGTTAGTGCTTTCCCTTTTCTCTTTATTATCAATCTCCCCAGACTTTCCAGGCTCAGGGGCTATATATCTTGCCTCATATTCACTCAGCAACTCCTAATCCCTTCGCCGCGTGATTGGCACACTACCCCACCTACTGGGTGGCCAAGCCACCCTGGTACCCTAGATGTACCTAAAGCAATTCTCCATCATCCTTTTTCCACAACACTTTGCATACCAACAGTAAATGGGAATGCCGGCACTTAGGCCATTCTTCACAATAGGCCGTCTGTTCGATAGCATCAGTCCATCGCCCCAACCATAATGTTTCGGATGTAGGATTCCTCCAGTACCCTTTATTCAAACACAGACACTTCTTGATGCTCCCCTTTATCACCTTATCACCTTGACTTGCAAATTACCCTCCATAGATAGACTAGTAGCCCCTACTTTTCCACGGAATCTCCTATAACGTTGCACTCACGGTTTCCATTAGGGATGCTTACCGGAAATTTTTAGGACGCGGGTCTCCCTCGATCGGAACCCACATGCGCCACACACGGCTCCCCTCTGACCCCCGCAGTTATTTGCGAGGGTCTGACGTGGGCCCAATTCTCCCTGACCGGGCACCTCCCCCCCGTTCACGGACCAGACTTACAAGTTTGTTCTACGTATTGATGCACATATGTTTATTTTATTTTAATGTGCTGTCTTTTTCTTTGGAAATTTTCGTTTTTAGGTCTCCCCCCCTCCCCCCCCTTATCCTCAGTCTGCATGGATTAGATCGGGAGATCGATGTACAGGACACCAAGGTAAGAACATTGAGATGGTTTGGCTATCATGGCTCCTTTGAATGTATTAACCTTAAATGTACAGGGCCTCAACATACCACAGAAACGGGTTAAGGCGTTTAGACACTTCCAAGCTAAGAAAGCACATATCATATGTTTACAGGAGACGCACTTCACTCCCAGTACGACCCCTAAATTCTTTCATGCCTCCTATCCACAGGTCTTTACCGCATCAGCTAGTTCCAAAAAAAGGGGCACCCTCATAGCCTTTCATAGATCAACGCCATTCACAATTAAGTCTGAAATCATAGACCCTGAAGGTCGTTACAACATCCTGACTGGCCACATCTTGGATAAGGCGGTAACAATTGTATCGTATTATGCCCCAAATTTAAATCCCTTGCCATTCATGTCGCATCTGCTGCAAGTGATAAACTCGCATAAATTCGGATCCCTTATTATTTGTGGGGACACTAATCATGTCCTTCTCCCTTTTTTGGATAAAACACCATTCTCCCCCGCGAAACAAGTCAAAAGAACCCTATCCACCTTGCTGGCTAAATATAATTTAGTGGACTCCTGGAGGGAAACGAACCCCACTAAACGCAAGTACACGTACTATTCGAGCCCCCATAAGTCGTCCAGCCGCATAGACCACATACTCCTGACGATAGGCATGCTGCCGGAGGTGTTGGATTCCGACATCGTGCCTATTCCATGGTCGGATCATAACGCGGTTCTCACTACATTAGCCTCCATAATCCCCAAAAAACAGGACCCAACATGGTATCTACCAGACAAAATTCTCAAACACCCCATGTACAGGACTATAGTTGAGCAAGAGTTAAGTGAATATATAACATTAAATAAGACCCCTGACGTCTCCCCGTTAACTCTTTGGGAAGCCCACAAGCCAGTGCTAAGAGGGAAAATACAGAAGCACGCTGGGACTTTTAAAAGAGAACGAAAGCAACTTTCCTATAAATTAGAAAAAGAACACGATTTGGCCTTTGAGGCCTTCCAATTCGATCACTCACCTAAAGCAAAAGCCCGACTAGATAAAGCTCGTATGGAATATGACCTATTCCTCTCGGACTCGGCGGACAGGGCGATACTCCGGACCAAGCACTTTTTTTACAAAAACGCAAATAAATCAGGAACTCTTCTTGCGAAGTCGCTCAACTCCATTAACAAAGCATATAAGCCTATCCAACTTAAAACGGCAAACGGTATAATCTCTAGTAACCCAGTCAAAATAGTACAAAAATTCAGCTCTCACCTTAAAAAACTGTACGCAGAAACTAACACATTTAGCAAACAGGACACGGAAGACTTCTTTTCTGATTTACATTTGCCACAACTAAACACGTCTCAAAGTGCTCTAATGGATGAACCGATCACGCAAGAAGACGTCCTACAGGCTGTCGCTGAACTAAAATTAAATAAAAGACCGGGTCCGGACGGGTTCACTGCCCGTTATTATAGATCATACAAAGACCTACTTTCTCCCATGATGGTGGAAGCCTTTAATGATCTACTAAATCGGAGGTCCTTTAGACAAGAGTCTCTCACGGCCACTATCTGCATGATTCCCAAACCGCACTCCGATTCCACCTGCTGCGACAATTACCGCCCTATATCCATGATAAACACAGACGTAAAATTACTAGGTAAGATCTTAGCCAATAGATTGAACAAAATCATAGGAACCCTGATACACCGTGACCAAGTGGGCTTCATGCCCAATAGGCAGGCAGGGGACAATATCAGAAGGGCATGCTTACTGGCAAATATAGCTAAAAAGAGGAAAATTCCAGCCTGCTTTCTTTCCCTAGACGTCAGGCAGGCCTTCGACTCAGTCTTATGGTCATATATGGAATTTACTCTGAAGAAATGGGGCTTTGGCCCCAACTTTACAAATTGGGTCCTGCAATTATACCAGAACCCTAGAGCGTACGTGAAATATGCGGGCTACAAATCTGAAACCTTTAATATACAGAGGGGAACCAGACAAGGCTGCCCACTTTCCCCATTATTATTCGCCCTCCTGATAGAACCCTTAGCCCAAAAGATTAGAGTGGATCCTAAAGTACTCGGTATCGAGTTGGGCGGCGTTACTCACAAACTTTGCCTCTATGCTGATGATATACTGTTGTTCCTCTCCTCTCCACAAGTAACGGGTCCAAACTTACTCCCAATCTTACACCAATTTGCGTCCATATCAGGCTTGGCAATAAACCCCAGGAAATGCTCGGCATTGAACATTTCTCTTTCTAGTACGGAACTGTTGGCAGCAAAAGTGGGCCTCCCTTTTGAGTGGCCAACTAGAAGCATTTCATACCTGGGAATACATTTGACTGCAGACATTTCAGATCTCTATGCGCATAACTATCCAGTCCTCCTGAAACATTTGACGACTTTATTAAAATCCTGGGCCCTACTCCCTCTTTCCTGGTTTGGAAGAATCGCGGCTGTGAAAATGACCTTACTACCCAAGCTCCTATACCTTTATAGAGTGCTCCCTATATCCATACCGGCCCACTACTTCAGGATAATACAAAGGAGAGTTTCATCCTTCGTATGGGGTACCTCCAGGCCAAGGATCAAACCACAAATATTACATCGGCCAAAGTCAGCAGGAGGGCTAGGATATCCTAGCTTCGTAAATTATTACTGAGCAGCACAAATGGCCACAATAGTCAAATACCATGCTAAGCAAGAGGCACCATTATGGGTGTCTATCGAGGCGATGGAATGCGACCCAATTTCAATTTCGAACCTATTGTGGATCACCCCTAAACAAAGAAAGCACATAACTAATCCCATCATGAAACATTCACTCTCCCTGTGGGACAAAATTAAAAATAAACACCGCTTGATGTCTCCTTCAGCCCCCCTGCTGTCTTTTATTAAAAACCCTGCTTTTTACCCAGCCTGGGTCTATCCTAACTCCTTTAAGGAATGGACGGATCGAGGCTGCATACGAAAATATCAATTCTTCGATTCAACAGTAGTGACCCCTTTCCCAACCTTAAACAAAACTCATGGCATACCCCCGAAGGAAATTTTTCGATACCTCCAGATAAAAAACTTCTTTCAACCCTCAGCCGATACGACAATAGTGTCAAACCAATTATCCGCCTTTGAAACTATTTGTAACGGTAATCCTCATGCCAGAAAAGTAATTTCTATCTTATACTCCCAGCTACTCACGCACCCGAGGTCAGGGAAGTTGTCTTACATGAGTAAATGGGAAGATGATTTAGGCATTGAACTGGCACAAACGGAATGGGATCAAATATGGAACAATACCAAAACGGTATCCACTAATATAATAGCAGCAGAAACAAACTACAAAGTACTCTCCAGATGGTACTTAGTCCCGACCAGGGTGGCAAAATTCTCGCAGACATATTCTGATTTATGCTTTAGAGAATGCTCAGACAAAGGAACTTACTTCCATACCTGGTGGTCGTGTCCAAAAGTGCACGAGTTTTGGCTGGAAATTTTCAAATTAATCAAAGTCCTCACGAATAAAACAATCCCCATGGACCCCAAAATTGCCCTGCTCAATTTTAAGCCAGACGGTATTTCACATGCTCGATTCACTTTGACAAGGCAGCTTTTAACAGCAGCAAAACAAACCATTGCGAAAGCTTGGAAGTCCCCAAATGTGAATCTAAACGAAACTATCAACAGAATGAACACAGCTATGATATACGCCAAGATAACTGCGATAGAGATGGACACGATCGCCAGGTTTGAGGATACATGGAAGCCCTGGTTGGAATATGTCACGAAAAAAACGTTTAATGGTGATGTTTTGATGCCATGGTAGCCCAGCCATTACACAGGTATCCTGTCAGAAACTTCTGCTCTACTGAAATGTCCCCGATCTAGTCCTGCAGACTCCCTGACCCCACCCTTCCCTCTCCTTCCTCCCCCTTTCAGTTCTCCTTCTCCCTTTTATTTTATTTACTTATTTGTTTTCTGTTACTTATATTACTTTCGAATGTGTTTCACCTTATTGTGTAGTCTTTCTCATAGCACTAAGTACCTAAATAATAAGCCATACCTCTTTGATCGACCTGAGGCTTTGGTCAAGATGGAAGTTCCATGAGACGCATAGAACCGAACCACAAAGACTAGCAACAATTGCTAACAATAACCAGAACGTTTTTGGACTATAAACTGTACTGTTGGTTCCCTCTTGATCCCTGTTTAGTTAATAGTTAAGCTATTGATGCTAGAGAAATGTAATGAGCTAAGTAAAGACACCACTCTTTATTAGTTAATTCACTTGTAAAAGCAGGACTTTCTTTTCGCCTAAGGTCGATTTTGTTTGATAACATGCTTGTACAAATGTCAACTACACAATAAAGATCTTTTGACAAGGAAATGTGCAGAACCAACTGGAGAATTTAAACTCAAGTACACCATCTTCTTTTTGCAAATTAGGTCTTCAAGGAACATACAAGGCTGCCACACATAAAGAACAAGCATATGATTAAAATCACAACTGAATGTTCCCACATCACATACCCTCAGATAGAGGGAAACTGGACCCTAGAACATTTTACATCATACCTCTAGATACAGGGAAACTGAATCCCAGAATAAGATCCAACTGGGTTGTATAACAGCTGTTAGGTAGCCTATTAACAAACAACTTAAAAAGTTAACAACAATGATTAGGGAGAGGTGGTAGGATTCACCTACAGAATGCAATATATTCATGAGATGGGAACAGGAAGTAAAGCCAAGTACATATATATTTTTTATGTTCATTTTTTACTACACATGTATTTTTTATTCTTTACACCTATTATATATTTTATTACCTATCTCCCCTAAATGTATGAAAACCAACAAGCTGTGTACCACATGAATCAATCCCACATCTATATCAGAGATATAAGATATTAGGATTCAGGGAAGGTCACATAAACATTTGTATCCAGGCTTACTCTTTTACCTGGGGACCCCCTTACCCTATAAACAATTCAGATAGGAAAATGTATACATGACTTCTACATGGTGGAATGCCTAGACCAGGCAACGTATAACCGTACAGGGGTACCTCTCTCCTGTGGAATGATGGCATTCCGCTCATGGAGCAGGATCTCCATATACATAGGGGAATGCATTATAAACACAATATGGCCCTCTTCACAGACAATTATTTATAATATTGGGTTTCCATAGAATCAGGGTCAGGAGTCTGACGCTGAGTCATTGGACACAATCTGACCAAAACCACTATTTATAGGTTTTCACAGTTTGGCATTTATTCCCCTACAAATCTTGAAACCCCTATATGTCCGGGGAAACTGTAGAACTTATATTTATTTATCTTTAAACTTCCCTTTTTTTACATCAACCATCTCTCGATCCTATATATATATATATATATATATATATATATATATATATATATATATATATATATATATATGTTTGTTTCTAAATGTTTCTTTGCCATCTAAGTGGGACAAAGGGATATACACTTTGTTTCAGTATCAATTCTATTGTTTGCCTTTGTAACATTCACAAAATACAGAGAGCAATTTTTATCCCTGGCGCCGGCTGTGTCAATCCCCTCTTCACAATTGGACTTAACCAAGGGTTAATAGGAGGGAGGCTTCTAGGTCGGAACTAATAGTATAGCCAATAACAGATTACCTCACACCTGATTGCAGGCGGGACACATTCGATGCCGTGTATAAAAATAGCAGCGTACGTCTGATGCTTGAATCACCTTTGAGAACGTCATACGACGAAACGCGTCAGGTGACCCAGACGCAAGCACGCACGCACGCCCTCTCAGCTGACTCTAGCGCTGTCCATCCAAACCGTGATCTGCCTGGACGGAGAGCCACGGACGCCCATTGCTGACTGCACGGCGGTACCGTGAGGCACAGGCATCGTTATACAGCTCGTGAGCACAGACGGCTAGTAGGGCTACCTGCGCCTTTGTGGCACAACTTTTCTTTTTTATTCCTTAAACGGTCTTTTGCAAAATCGTTTTCTGGAAATTTATTTTAAGTACCTAGTACAATTCCCTGTAAATATATACATTTTTCCCATTTGTATCTGGGATTAGCAGTGGGACTGTCTCACAATTTTTAAACATATATATTTTTTTAATAAAGACGATCGGTCTTTTTCCTATAAACGCAGTGTCACACTATGTGGATTCCTTTTTTCTTTTTATATTGATTATTACCTACTGGACACCTGGGAGCTGATTGGATTTTCTCCCCCCCCCCCCCTGGAGAGGTGAGAAAGATACTCTCTGTTGATTTGGATACAAGCCAGCACAGCAACATCAACCGAGGTACCACAACCCATTGCCCTTTGCCCCTAGGGGTGCCAACATCTAGTGAGTGGGGACCCAGAAGGGGGAGCACAAAAGTCACGATAAAATCCATCAGGAAGAAACATCACTTGAAGTCACTACATTGTTTTTTCCCTTTTGTATGCACTTCCCACCAGTGTTACATTGTTTTCATACTGAACCTTAGATTGGTTTTCTTTTGGAGACCTTGGCATATTTGAGAGAACTTGTAACAAATATTTGGTTACACCCTGTGAGGGTTTCCAGTATATTTTTGACATCACCTGTTCTGATCTGGACGCTCCAATTAATTTCATCCAATTTTTGATTCTTGATACATTCATGTTTTTTTACCCTAATTGAGGTCTCCATTTATTGTTATTTTTACCCCCTTTGAGTTACACTAAGGGACGGCATCCATATATATTTATAATTTTACTTTTGCTGTTTTGCACATATTTTGGATCACAACCTATCTAGGTTTTTCTGTCGTTTAAATTCACTTTTGTGTTTTTTATTGATTAGCACGTATTTGGCTAGGGCTGACCTGCACAGTGGCTCGGAGGACACAGCACACTATTAGCCTGCACAGTGTCCTGGAGCACACACCATTATTTTGTATTCATTTATATTTTTCATTAGCACTTTGTTCTTTTGAAAACATAAGTTTACAGGGCAATAGGCTCTGAACCACTACCCGCTTGCACAGTGTCCTGGAAGACACTCAAACACCCCCTATTATTTATATATTCTAAATATACATTTTCCTCTCAAACACGTCCATTACTGGGGAATAGTCTTGGATTTTCTAGAATTTATGCATTAATTGCACTCAGCACTACTTAGTGGTTATAAACTATATTTGTATAATAGCTATTTACACAACACTCTCTGATGCAATCATTTGAATAGGAAAGGTTTACACAGGATACCATTAGATCAGAAATTTAACCCATTAGCTGTCTTCTCATTTTTTGGATATATATATTCTCTCACCGGAAGAACCAATACACCATTGGGTCACCAGTGTCTATTAAAAGCAATAATAGAGGGCAGCACCTGCACACTTGGACGCAACAGTGTGTAGGTTTAGGAGACCCATCTCTATTGGTCCCTCCTAACAACTGAAGCTCCCCTACAAATACTTCACATTATATAGGACATCTTGTGGAACTCACTAATAAGCAAAAGCAGCGCCACCATCCCTTCACTTTTTCCTGCTATTTCCAGGTCTCTTTGAGGCCCGTCAGGGAGGCAGCAGCTTACCATTATTTACTCCTAAGCGCGGATCCCCCCCCTCTTTAAGCTAATATCTATAATTGCAGCATTGTAACAAAATATAAAACAGAACAGATATTTTAGTTCACTTGCCCAAATGCTAAGCCTGAATTGTGCTAAATGCTAACTATAGCAGTAAAAGGGCTACTTGTAGTAATTATAGAGTGAAAGGTCTAATGGTGCCTTTTGTTGTTGCTTCATTGAAATCCTATACTAAACCAAACCAAGAAAATACTGTTCTGTATAAAATATAGTATTCTCAGAGGTTGCAATAGTTTTGTTTTCATAAAGTGACTGAAAAAAATGGAAATTGTATTTTCTTGCCTTTGCTTACATTTCCATCCTTTAAACCACAAAGGTTTAAACCACAAAGTCCAAAAATATGTTTCTTTCAATGCTCATTGCTGCATGTCTCAGCCTTGCATCTAATAAAGACTCAAGAAATGTTTTGAACGCATTTCAAAAGACTCAGATTTTATTTAATTGCCAAAGGTAACTTTGAAATATTAAATGTACCTATCTTTCATTCTTCACTCTCAGCATGACCAGCTTCTCCCATTCAAGATATGGTTTGTAAGCTGTCAAGGTATGGATAGTAAGGAAGGGTGCAAACTTATTTTGAATACTGATTTACATATCAAAGAAAACAATTACTGCCTCTTGACATTCCTTAAGCAAAGTCATTATTTTGGCCTGTTGTGATAAAATAGAGTGCAGCAAATGTTCATATTAATACGTAGATTTTATGTGATTCAAAATACATATATTTTTGCGCACATATATACAGTATTTTCACAGTTTCAAAAATCACACTACAGTATGTATAAAGGTATCTGAAAGAAACATCCCTATTATATAGAGCAAGGGTCTCCAAACTTTTTACTTCGAGGGCCACATTCTATATTTTACACATATTCGCGGGCCGGAAAAATCATTTATAAATAAATCCACAGTAGAAGAATATAATATAATTTTACTTACTGCTGACAGCAGGACTGGATGGTGGTCCTGAATAGTGTTGCTCACGAATATTCGCATTGCGAATATTCGACTCGAATATAGCATATTCGAGAAATCGCGCTATATTTCGAATTTCGCGGTGAATATTCGCAATTCCGAATATTCGCATTTTTTCAATTTGATTTTTAAAACAGATCACATCCTATCGACGTCTAAAAGCATTGCTGGTATGATTAGAGACCCTGGGCCGAGTAGCTAAGCTGAGGCGATCCTATTATGTTGCCAAATTGAAAAAAAAAAATTGCGATTTTTCGCTATTGCGAATGCGAAAATGATTGCGAATTTTCGATAACTGTGGTAGGAGAACTCTGATTGTCTCTGATGCAAAAGGGGGGGGCTTTGTGTATGTGTATGTGTATGTTATGAATATTTGTATGTTTGATATTATTATTTTTTGTAAGAAGGAAAAAATTGCGCATACCTTAAAAAAGGGGAGAATACAGCAGCAACTCAAAAATGTTATACAACATAAATTAATACAAGACAGAAAATGGAGTCGCTCTACAAGAATAAAAAATATGTCTAGTGACAAGACATGTGGGCAAATTATAAAATAAGCAAGCGCAAATAACTTGTGAAATACACAGTGAAACAAATATATAAAGAAATATAGTCCCAATAATAGAAAAATAATCTTTCATAAAAATGTCTTTGATATGTGAAGTGAAAAAAAGTCCAAAGCATGCAGCATGAACGTGTTCAATCTTTAAGGTGTTTGATTGACAAACGGCTGTGACAGATGGATAGAGTAAAGAATCACCACCAATGCAAAACACTTTTTATTTTCTATTGTAAAATATCAAGAATATTCTGAGCCAATCAGAGTGCTCCTTCCGCATTTGCCGAATATTCGCAATTATTTTGTATTGTAAAATATCAAGAATATTCTGAGCCAATCAGAGTGCTCCTTCTGCATTTGCCGAATATTCGCAATTATTTTGTATTGTAAAATATCAAGAATATTCTGAGCCAATCAGAGTGCTCCTTCTGCATTTGCCGAATATTCGCAATTATTTTGTATTGTAAAATATCAAGAATATTCTGAGCCAATCAGAGTGCTCCTTCCGCATTTGCCGAATATTCGCAATTATTTTGTATTGTAAAATATCACGAATATTCTGAGCCAATCAGAGTGCTCCTACAGCATTTCTCGAAATTGCGCAATAAATATCGCATTCGCATGTTGCGATATTTCGATAAAATATCACGAATATTCTGAGCCAATCAGAGCGCTCCTCCAGCATTTCTCGAAATTGCGCAATAAATATCGCATTCGCATGTTGCGATATTTCGATAAAATATCACGAATATTCTGAGCCAATCAGAGTGCTCCTACCGCAGTTATCAAAAAATCGCAATTATTTTCGCATTCGCAATAGCGAAAAATCGCAATCATTTACTTTCGATAAAATATCACGAATATTCGAATTTAGCGAATATATCTCGAATATTCGAATATATATTCGAGATATATCGCGAAATCGAATATGGCATATTCTGCTCAACACTAGTCCTGAATTCTTTGCTGGCACCTAAATGCTGGAGCATCATGCAGCGGGGCTAAACTTCCAGTGTGCATGATGTTTTACATCCGTGTCCCCATCAGTCTCCCCATTCATCTGTGTCCCCATCAGTCTCCCCATTCATCTGTGTCCCTATCAGTCTCCCCATTCATCTGTGTCCCCCTCAGTCTCCCCATTCATCTGTGTCCCCATCAGTTTCCCCATTTATCTGTGTCCCCATCAGTTTCCCCATTCATCTGTGTCTCCATAAGTTTCCCTATTCATCTGTGTCCCCATCAGTCACCCCATACATCTGTGTCCCCATCACTCATCAGGGTATACCCACAAATTGGTGTCCCCATTAGAGCACCCCCCACATTTTTGTGACCCCATCATTCATCCCTGCACATTTGTATCCCCATCACAGCCCACCCCGCCTGCATATTTGTCAGAGACATCACCTTCCCTTCCGCATATTTGTGTCCCCATCAGCCATCCACTCCTCACATGTTTGTGTCCCCATAAGAGCCCCCCACATTTGTGTCCCCATCAGAGCCATCAGCCCCCCCCCCCCACATTTGTGTCCCCATCAGAGTGATCACCCCCCACATTTGTGTCCCCATCAGAGCCATCAGCCCCCCCCCCACATTTGTGTCCCCATCAGAGTCATCACCCCCCCCTTACATTTGTGTCCCCATCAGTCATCAGCCCACCCCCCCCCAAATTTGTGTCCCCATCAGAGTCATCAGCCCCCACATATTTGTGTTTCCATAAGAGCCATAATCCCCCAGATGTTTGTGCCCCATCAAAGCCATCACCCCCTCATTTGTGTCCCCATAAGAGTGTCACAAACTTCGGTGAATGGGAGTGAACCACAACTGCGGTCAAGGAAAGATTTCAATGCACCTCTCTATGTTATGTGAAATTTCAGTACTGGACCCCAGGCGTCACTCCAATCAGAGAACAGGAGTTTGGGGGTTCACTACATCATCTATCTCACATATAGGAATGCGTTGAGCTACTTAGGGTGCAGGTATTACAACATGCCTCCAACCTCTAGCATTGAAAGATTACAATGAACGTGAATGAGCACAACTGCATTAAAGATTCCAATGCACTTCTCTATGCAAGTGATTATCAGTACCGAACCTTAGGCGTCACTCCAATCTGAGAACAGCAGTTTGGGGGTTCTCTACATCATATCACTTAACATAAAGGAATGCATTTTGCCACTAAGGGAGCAGGTATAAAATACCTTCAACCCTTAGCATAAAAAAGTTAGAGCGAACATGTTCAATATTTTAGGGCAAAAGCCCGTATACATTTAACAACACATGTCGAGCACGTAGCATGTGAGAATACTGCATGTAACTAGTATTTGCGTTGGAGAGGCAAGTCTAGCTCAGTTGGTTTGAGAGTGTATATTGCTTTAAGATATTGCAGAGTTTTCAGCTGAAGGCATACGAAGTAAACTCAAGCAACAGGATACTATTAATTACACCAGATCCAAATACAGCACTTTGTGAAGGGTTTATAAGAATTTAGTAATTCTAGAGCACTAATAGTACTTATCCGTTTGCAGGGATGAGTGTCTCCAGTAAGCTAGCAGCAGTCCTGGGATTCTGTAGTGCAGGATCTCCTGAAGGAAGATCTGTTTAGGGTGTCCCAGCAATGGTAATCTGCATTAGCTTGATTGAGGTAGGCATCCAGCGTGACTTGGTTTGCAAATTAGGGATTGATGGTACCCGTAGTTATGTGTCCCCGGTTACGGCTAACAATAATAGAACAGCGTGTGTATTTACACGCTGTTCTGTTTATAGCTGAGAGGCATGTGTGCCGAATGGAGAGTTAATTACGCTCGGCACTTCCACGTTCCAAGCTGGAACGCACGCGGCACCGGGCGATGACGTCATCGCGCGGTCGCCGTATGCGCTCCAGCATGGAACGCAATACGGAGAGAAGCGCCGATTACAGTACCCCCCTCTTGAGGGATACCCTCCTGGGGATCTCAATAGGTGAAGGCTTATCAGGGTATCTAGAATGGAATTGATTACATAAAGTGGGTGCATGTACTTTAGTTGAATCTTCCCAAGAGTCATCTTGTATACCATAATCCTTCCATCTAATCAAGTATTGTAGAGGTCCTCTTCTTCTTCTAGAGTCTAGAATACGTTCAACCTCATAATGTTCTTCACCCTGAACTAAGATAGGGGGTGCGGGAGGAGGATTCCTACCAGAAAATTGATTGGGTAGGTAGGGTTTAAGGAGCGAAACTTGAAACAATGGATGAATCCTCAGTTCCGGAGGGAGAGAAAGTTGCATAGTATTTTGGTTGATGACCTTAGAAATAGGAAATGGACCGAAAAACTGCTTGGCCAATTTCCTAGCTGGTATATGTTAACGTAAGTTTTTTTGTGAAAAGCCAATCTTGATCCCCAACTTTATAAGATGGTGAAGGTCTATGTCTAAGATCATATTAGGTTTTTTGGCGATCTTGTGCATGTATGAGATTTTGTTTCAAAACTTGCAAAACAGAGGAAAGGGTAGACTAATAATCATTTGTTAAGGGTACATTCGTAAGTAATGGAGACTAATGCAGAATATTGGGATGAAATCCATAGTTTGCATAAAAAGGAGAGTAACGAGTATAAGAGCTAGTTGAAATATTATAGGAAAATTCAGCAAGAGGAAGCTGGGGAGTCCAGTTATCCTAAAGATGAGTGCAATAACATCTGAGATATTGTTCAAGACATTGGTTTACACGTTCTGTCTGTCCATTTGTTTGTGCACTGTTATGCACTGGAATATCTATGGTCTATTTGGAGGATATGACATAGAGATTTCCAGAATTTTGAAATAAATTGGGAGCCTCTATCAGAAACCAGACATGAAGGAACACCATGTAATTTAATGACATGATCAAGTAGAGTTTTTGCGCTGTTTCTTTAGAAGAAGGTCATTTTTTAAGGGGGACAAAATGAGCCATTTTTGTAAGCATATCAACTGTTACCATAATGGTGTTATAACCGTTGGAAAGGGGTAATTCAACAATAAAATCCAAAGACAATGCTTCCCAAGGTTTAGTAGGAATAGGTAAAGACATTAGCAAGCCATAGGGTGGTCTTCTCTCATGCTTAGATCTTATACAGACCTCACAGGTCGATACGTAATCTTTTATGGTGGTTGTCATATTGGGCCACCAGAAATAAAGTTGGATGAAATCAGTAGTTTTTTCTATTCCAGGATGAGCATCATGCAGAACCTTTAATATGTAGATAACCATAGAAGGAGGAATATAGAGTTGAGTATGCTTGTAAAAAAAAACGTCTTCATCTTGCGTTAAGCACTGAGGAATGGTAGTATCTTGCGTATTCAAACTTTGTTTAAGTAACTGTTTTAAATTAAGATTAGCAAGCATGAACTTATGAGAAGCAATGAGAAGAGATGGAGAGGGAAGTTCTTCAGTGGGTTCTGATGCCGCGTACACACGATCATTTTTCAGCATGAAAAAAAACATTTTTCAGCATGTCCAAAAAATGAAGTTTTCCCAACTTCATCATTAAAACGATGTTGCCTACACACCACCGTTTAAAAAAAATTATCTAGAAAAGCGTGATGACGTACAACACGTATGACGGCACTATAAAGGAGAAGTTCCATTCGCCTTTGGGCTGCTTTAGCTGACTCCGAGTTAGTAAAAGACGATTCTCGCTTTTCTGTCTGTTACAGCATGATGAATGTGCTTACTCCATTATGAACGGTAGTTTTACCAGAACGAGCGCTCCTGTCTCATAACTTGCTTCTGAGCATGTGCAGGTTTTTTACGTTGTTTTAGCCCACACAAGATAATTTTTTACATCCTGAAAAACGACATCGTTTAAAACGTTATAAAATGCAGCATGTTCAAATTTTTTTTTGTTGTCTTTCAGAACCTGAAAAATTATGTGTAGCCCACACACCATAATTTTAAATGACGTTTTTGAAAAACAACGTTTTTTTCATGCCGAAAAATGATTGTGTGTACGCGGCATGAGAGTCTAGAAAGAGAATCTGCTTTACCATTTTTTGCACCTGGCCTGTAGGTGATCAAAAAATCAAATCTATCAAAGAAGAGACTCCAGCGTACTTGTCTAGAAGAAAGAGTTTTGTTGGACTTGAGATATTGTAAATTACGATGATCAGTATAAATCATTATTGGGTATGTTTATTCTTCTAGTAAGTGCCACCAGTTCTCTAAGGTGCATTTAATTGCACGCAATCCTTTTTCACCAATAGGGTAGTTACATTCAGCTGGATTTAAAGTCTTTGAAAAAAATGCAATAGGATGAAGTGGTAAATCGGAAAGCAGGGCGTTGAGAGAGTATTGCACCTAGAGCAGTGTGTGAAGCATCAACTTCCAATACGAAATGATAATTAGAATTGGGAAGCTGGAGAATTGGAGCAGTAGTAAAACCATGTTTTAATTGTTCGAAAGCCACCTGGGCAGCATTTGACCAGGTACATTTTACCGAGGAACTAGTAAGTTGGGTGAGGGGCTTCAGTAAGTAAATTTTACCAAGGAACTAGTAAGTTGGGTGAGGGGCTTCAGTAAGGAGATTTTTTTAATACATTTTCTATAGAAGTTAGCAAAGCCCAAAAAGCTCTGTATGGCCTTTCTGCAAGTAGGTGTAGGCCAATTTAAAATGCAAGTCACCTTGGACTGATCCATATGTATGCCTTTTGGAGTGATAACAAAGCCAAGAAAGGAAATAGTGGTTTGTTCGAAGAGACATTTCTAAAGTTTAGCAAAGAGGGAATGAGCTCTGAGTCTTGCGAGCACCCATCTGACATGTTTTCGATGTTGCATTAAGTCGTCTGAGTAAATGAGTATGTCATCAAGGTACACAACTACACATATGTCGAGAAGATCTCTGAAAATATCATTCACAAAGCTTTGAAAAGTTGCCGGAGCATTGCACAAGCCGAAAGGCATGACAGTATATTCAAAAAGTCTGTAACATGTGCAAAAGGCAGTCTTCCATTCATCGCCGGATTTAATACGAATAAAATTATAAGCGCCTCTGAGATCAAGTTTAGTGAATATGGTAGAAGCCTGCAATCTTTCAATCAATTCGGGAATGAGCGGAAGAGGGTATCGATTCTTCACCGTGACTTTATTCAAGGCACAATAGTCTATTATAGGTCTGAGACTAGCATCTTTGTTCCTGACAAAAAAAATTCCAGCACTGGCAGGAGAAGTGGAGGAATTAATAACACTCTTTTTTAGGTTGTCCTGTAAATATTTCTTTAAATGTTGAAGTTCAGGTTGGGAAAGAGAGTAAATCCTGCCCGTAGGTATAGGGCTACCTGGCAATAATTCAATAGGAAAATCGTATTTCCTATGAGGGGGCAATGTTTCCGCATTCTTCTCACTGAATACATCAGTGAATTTGTGGTACTGATATGGTATCTCTTGCGGAGCAAGATGAAGCAGAGGAGCAACTTGATAACACGTCTTTTTACAGTAAGGAGAATGCAGCACTACAGTTCTTTGGTCCCAGAGAAGAGTAGGCATATGCAGCTTAAGCCATGGTAGACCCAATACAATGGGGAAGAGAGGAGATGGGATAACGTCATAAGACAGGAATTCACTATGATTATCTCCACAAGTTGTCAATAAAGGTTGAGTTTGGTATAGGATAAGCCCTGATGCAGATGTCGTTCCATCAATAAAACTCACAGAAAGAGGAGAAAATGTCTCCAGGTGTGGATTTTTTTCTGAGGCAACAAGGCCTGAATCAATAAAGTTACCACAAGCGCCTGTATCCAACATAGCTTTAACAGGAATTCTAACATGGTCCCACTGTAAAATAAGAAGTAGAAAAATGTAAGGGGTCTGCTTGGAAACAAAACGTGTCAATTTGCAAAGGTGAATTGGCTTATGTTCGTCCTTTTTCTTTTTTACAAGAGGACATTAAAAAATTGCATCGACGGGCCCTCTCGGATAATGAGAGTGGAGCACGCACAGTGCCAATGTCCATTTTTTCATCAAATGAGGTCAAACTCAATTTTTGAGGTTCAGGGACAGGTGCTGTGGAACTTGATTGATGTTCAGCTCATCTCTCTTAACCTACGTACGATCTATAGTGATAGAACGTTGTATAATGTCATCGAGAGAATGAGAGAGATCTGCTTTAGCCAACTCATCCTTGAGTGGTTCAGAAAGGCCAAGGCAAAATTGGTTATGGAGAGTAACATCATTATAATTATTTATAATTATTTATTAAATTATAATTTATAATTTTGTTTTTCAAACTTTTTCATACCTGGGATGCCTACTAGACTCTTGTTTGGTCAGATTTAAGTGAGTTATTCCTAAGAATTACAGGTCTACAATATAAAATGCCAAATTTCCTCGCAAAATAATGGTACCGCTTTCAGCACCTAAAATCTGAAATAATCATACCGCCAGGGAGGTTAATAGGTCTTTGGATCTGGTAAGAAGAAATTTTTTCCTAAACCTGTTTAAACATTGGGGCCCAGATTCACAAAGGAGATACGACGGCGTATCTCCAGATACGACGGCGTATCTCTGAGTCTGATCCGTCATATCTATGCGCCTGATTCCTAGAATCAGTTACGCATAGATTTCTATTAGATCCGACCAGCGTAAGTGTCTTACGCCGTCGGATCTTAACTGCATATTTACGCTGGCCGCTAGGGGCGTGCACGCTGATTTACGCCTAGAAATATGTAAATCAGCTAGATACGCGAATTCACGAACGTACGCCCGGCCGACGCAGTACAGATACACCATTTACGTTAGGCTTTTCCCGGCATAAAGTTACCCCTGCTATATGGTGGTGTACATGCGGCGTACCAATGTTAAGTATGGACGTCGTCCCTGCGTCGAATTTCGAATATTTTACATTGTTTGCGTAAGTCGTCCGTGAATGGGGCTGGACATCATTTACGTTCATGTCGAAACCAATACGTCCTTGCGGCGTACTATGGAGCAATGCACACTGGGATATTCCATGGACGGCGCATGAAAAACATCAATCACGTCGGGTCACAAGTTATTTACATAAAACACTCCCCCGTGTTCCAAATTTGAATTAGGCGGGCTTACGCCGGCCTATTTACGCTACGCCGCCGCTTATCCACTTATGGAGCAAGTGCTTTGAAAATACAGCACTTGCCCGTCTATGTTGCGGAGGCGTGAGTGCTGCTGTCTTATCATCATTTATTTGAATTTATTCACACACACTAAGCGCAATATATATATTTTTCTTTACCTAGATTTGTTTTGTGCCTGTTTTAATTTGTTTTTTAACCACTTAAGGACCTTGGCTGTTTTTCAGATTTGGCGTTTACAAGACTAAAACTGTTTTTTTTTGCTAGAAAATTACTTAAAACCCCCAAACATTATATATTTTTTTCTAACACCCTAGAGAATAAAATGGCGGTCATTGCAATACTTTTTGTCACACCGTATTTGCGCAGCGGTCTGACAAGCGCACTTTTTTGGGAAAAAATTCACTTTTTTGAATAAAAAAATAAGACAACAGTAAAGTTAGCCCAATTTTTTTATATATTGTGAAAGATAATGTTACACCGAGTAAAATGATACCCAACATGTCACACTTCAAAATTGCGCCCGCTCGTGGAATGGCGTCAAACTTTTACCCTTTAAAATCTCCATAGGCGACGTTTAAAAAATTCTATAGGTTGCATCTTTTGAGCTTTAGAGAATTATTGCTCTCACTCTAACGATCGTGGTGATACCTCACTTGTGTGGTTTGAACATCGTTTTCATATGCGGGCATATGCGGGCGTTACTTACGTATGCGTTCGCTTCTGCGTGCGAGCTCGTCGGGACGGGGTGCTTTAAAAAAATGTTTTGTTTTGTTTTCTTATTTATTTTTATTTATTTTATTAATTTTTACACTGAAAAAAATAAAATTTAAAATGGATCACTTTTATTCCTATTACAAGGAATGTAAACATCCCTTGTATTAGAAAAAAGCATGACAGGTCCTTTTAAATATGAGATCTAGGGTCAAAAAGACCTCAGATCTCATATTTAGACTTAAAAAAAAAATTGTCATTTGAAAAAATGACAACAAGAAAATATTGCTTTAATTTAGTTTTGACGTCACTTCCGCCCTGCTATGGGGACGGGTGGGGTCCATCTTGCCCTCACTCGTATCCCAGCCAAGCAGGAGACAGCACCCGATCGCCGCGGCCGATGGCTCCAGTAAGCGGCGGAGGGCGCGGGAGAGCGGGCCCTCTCCTGCCGCCGATAAGGGTGATCTCGCGGCGAATTCGCAGTGGAGACCACCGTTATCGTTTACAGGGCCGTTCGCAGGAAAGATGGATATATCGGTTGTGACAGCAGCTGCTGCCGTTACCGAGATATCCATCTTTAAAAGACAGGACGTATATAGTCGTGAGCAGGTCCTTAAGTGGTTAAAGCAACTTGCATGTGAGGTCAGTTTGAGATGTTTCTGAGATCCTTCCATTTTTTTAACCCCTTTTAGAGCTGAATCAAGTTTGCATCCCCATTGAAATGGGGGAAAAAAGCAGGTCAAATGCAAACTAAAGTCTATCTACACAAGCGCTATAGCTGCCATAGTGGAGTTATACACTATGCCCATATTAAATGTTGGGAGAGAATTTGTGATGTGACACCCCACACATTCTTTCTTATGCTGGCCATGCACTAGTAGATTTTTGGATGAGAATATTTGTATATGGAAATTCTTTGCACATTTGATCAATTGCCAAATGTTAGTCCAAAATTTCACTTTTAACATTTGATTTTAAAATGAATGTAACCACCAAGGAAAAAACACATACACTGATCAAAAATTCATTTATTCGAGAACAAAATTATGTTCTGCTCCTTCAAATTTTCCTCACTGTGGCTGAAAATGAACGCTGATTTGACCCACTAACAATTAGAAAATAAAATGAACGTTCTAAAAAGGAAAGATTTCAACTTAAAATGTATACATGTATGGTATGCATAAATCATGTCTCAATGTCTGCCGGCACCTGCCATTCATCCTGTACAGAGGCAGCATGGTGGTCTGCATATGTAAACAAGGCAGATTGCAATTCTGACATGAGGAAAGGCATGGATCCTGTGTCCCTGCAAAGCAAGGACATAGATCCATGCCATCCGCCACAGTACACTAAAACACACACTAGGAACACAGTTAACCATTTGATGCCCCCTAATGATTAACTCTTTCCCAGCCAGTGTCATTAGTATAATGACCATGCATATTTTTAGCACTGAACACTGTATTAGTGTCAATGGTCCCCAAAAAGTATCAAAAGTGTCCGTTAGTATCCATCTGTCCACCACAATATTGCAGTCCTACTATAAATCTCTAATCGCCACCATTACTAGTAAAAAAAAAAAAAAAAAAAATGTCCCATAGTTTTTAGATGCTATAACTTTTGCGCAAACCAATCAATATATACTTATTGGGATTTTTTTTAACAAAAATATGCAACAGAATACATATTGGCCTAAATTCATAAAGAAATTATTATTTTTTTCAATTTTTTTATTTGTATATGTTTTATAGCAAAAAGTAAAAAAAAATATATTTTTTTTTAAATACCACCAAAAGAGCAAATGAGCAAATATCACCAAAAGAAAGTGTTGCATGTCCGCGCAATTGGCAGTTAAAGTAACACAGTGCCTTATCGCAAAAATGGCCTGGTCGGGAAGGAGTGGTAAATCTTCCGGAGGTCAAGTGGTTAAAGGGCATGGTTTTGAGCAAATTATGGTTGTAAGTCAATTCTATTTTTTTAAACTTAGATTTTTTTACGATGTATGTATTTGTTTTACAAATAGACATGTAATGCAGGTAATCTATACATTTAGTACAATTCTAACAAAAGATTCACAGAGCATTGTGGCTCTTCTCAAAACATAGTACAGCAGAAGCTGTTCACTTTCAGTCTCTCTCTCTCAAAACATTGTGGGGAAACTCATCTGAACAAAGAAGAAATAAATGGAGGATATGATCACTCATTGTGTTGTGTAAATAAATTACACAACAGAAGTTACATTTTTTTGGGTGGGGGATACAGCACCATACACATTAGTTATGATGTGTATTTCATTACCTGCAGGCGTCTGCTAAAAATGCTGCCTGCTGTGTCTCCAATGTTCTGGTGCTGTGAAAGGTAACTGCAATCGCTGCTACAGAGAAAAAGTTGCACCACTCACCCACCCCCTTCTGCCTTCTCTGTCATTACTAAAACTTCTATCACTATATGGCCTGCACAGCTGTTTTAGTTTTGGATAGAGTGCATAGGTATTAGAATGCCTCTCATCCATCCATTGAATGCATGTGCTCCCACTGTGGAGATGCTCATAAATTCAGTAGCGTTTGGGACTGCAAGCATACACCGGGTGCCGTGAAGAGGCCTTGCAGTTTACACCTGTATTTGCAAATGCATGCTGACTAAACCCCTGTTTTTAATGCTGACTGTTGGACAGGTTAACTCGTTTTGTCAGCAGACTGGTTGGTGAGTTGTTCTGTTTTTGTCTTTTATGCGTTTGCCCTTCCATGTGCACCTTGCTGCGAAGGCCATTTGTTTGGTATTAAAATTCTTGCCAGTTTGTATTGCTGTCTGTGCCCCCGTTAAGGAGATTCACTCTCTCTATTTGTCCTGTTTAACATTAACATTAAAAGTAAAAATAAAGGAAAATCCCACATTTTGGGTTGTCCCCAGAAAGGTAATAGATGCAAAATATTCTAATAGGGGCACTAGTTCTTGTAACCTGGGGGTCCTCAAGGAATTCCATTAATTTTACAGGGATTTTCACTCACTTCCTGTTTAGGTATGGGACAGGAAGTGAAGTGAAATCTCTGCAATAGGATAGAGATGGCAAAAAGAAAATTTGACAGAAATCCCTTGCTATATCCTAAATGGAAAAAAAAAGTTTTGCCTATAATTCTACTTTAAAGAGTAACTCCACTTTGGTTGAAAAAACAACAACATTCCCCTCTAGGTGATCTACAGTGACTTGAAAAGGTATTCATACACCTTGAAATGTTCCACATTTTGTCATGTTACAATTAAAAATGTAAATTTATTTTAATGGAATATTATATGATAGACCAACATAAAGTGGCACATAATTGTGAAGTGGTAGGAAAATGATCAATGGTTTTCAAAATCTTTTACAAATAAACATCTGAAAAGTGTGGTGTGCATTCTTATTCAGCCCCCTTTACTCTGATAGCCCTAATTAAAATCGAGTGGAACCAATTGCCTTCAGAAGTCACCTAATTAGTAAATAGAGTCTACCTGTGTGTAATTTAATCTCAGTATAAATACAGCTGTTCTGTGAAGCCCTCATAGTTTTGTTAGAGAACCTTAGTGAACAAACAGCATCATGAAGGCCAAGGAACACATCAGACAGGTCAGGAATAAAGTTGTGGAGAAGTTTAAAGCTGGGTTAGGTTATAAAAAATATCCCAAGCATTTAACATCTCACGGAGCACTGTTCAACCCAACATCCGAAAAATGGAAAGAGTATGGCACAAATGCAACCTACCAAGACATAGCCATCCACCTGAACTGACAGGTCAGGCAAGGAGAGCATTAATCAGAGAAGCAGTCAAGAGGCCCATGGTAACTCTGGAGGAGCTGCAATAATCCTCAGCTCAGGTGGCAGAATCTGTTCACAGGACAACTATTAATCGTGCACTCCACAAATCTGACCTTTATGGAAGAGTGTCAAGAAGAAAGCCATTGTTAAAAGAAAGCCATAACCCAGATAGCAAGGATAACTTTTCACAAATTTGTAGCAGTGTTGAATTGTAAGTCTGTTAACTTGCTACACATTTTCAAGTTGTATACTTGCAGAGCACTTGAATCTCACGTTCTAGTAAGTGCTTTTAACCCCTTGTGCACTTGATTAAATTTGTAATATTGCACTTAGAGGCGCCTTTCTTCCTCTACAAAGTATTGACTCAGTGGGGGCTGAATGCAAATGCACGTCACACTTTTCATATATTTGTTTGTAAAAAAAAAATCGAAAACCATTTATCATTTTCCTTCCACTTTATGTGCCACTTTGTGTTGATCTATCACATTAAGTCCCAATAAAATACATTTACATTTTTGGTTGTAACATGACAAAATGTGAAACATTTCAAGACATATGAATACTTTTTCAAGGCACTGTATGTACATTACAAGGTTTTTAACAACATTTGTTGCAGATTCCTACCCTTTGCTATACTGCAGAAATCCCTGCATGTTTGTCTGTGTCCATGTAGTAAGTGAATCTAATGAGAGTGGTTTCATAGTTATCAATCAGCTGTTGCACCTGCAGGGCTCTAATGAGGTAAAATTGCAGGGTTTTACTGGAAGTATCTCACCAGGGGATGTCCGATATCAGACTTGTATCTTGGTGTAGACTTCTGGGAAAATCTGTGAGCCAATCACAAAAGCAAGGAATTTTGATTCTGGGGGGGCGCTCTGTACACATTCCGTGTACAGAACACCTTTAGGTAGCCATATTGCATAGCATTTTACAGATTGAAAAGTAAAGGTAATTTGTAATAACATTCAATTACAATAATGCCGCGTACACACCATCACTTTATGTGATGAAAAAAAATGACGTTTTTAAAAACGTCAATTTAAATGACCGTCTGTGGGGGAAAAAGTTGTTTTATGTCTTGTAAAAAACAACAAAAAAAAATTGAAGCATGCTTCAATTTTATGTGTCATTTTTCAAAACGTCATTTTTTACTTCACAGAAATTGACCGTGTGTAGCAAAAAACGTCGTTTAAAACAAAGTTTTTTCACCCGCGCATGCCCAGAAGCTACTTATGAAGCAAGCTTCAATGGAAAAATGTGGTGAACGTAACCTCGCTTTGCTAGAACATTGTGAGAAAAACGATGGTGTGTAGGCAACTTCGTCTTTGAAAATTGAAGTTTCAAAAACGTAATTTTTTACTTCACAGAAAATGTCGGTTTTTTTCATCACGTAAAGTGATGGTGTGTATGCGGCATTAGACTTGAGTTGCAATTGTATATACTATATTATTTTATTTGTTTGCGCTATTCCCCCCGAAAGTGAAGTTACCCTTTGAGTTTTCCTGTGTGAGTGAGGTCTTAAAGAAAAAAAAATGTTGCCCACTGCCCCTATTAGGGTTGCCACCTCATCCCTTTAAAAATGAACACATCTGAATTACACAGGTTCTGTGGCTGATTAAGGTGGTAATTAAACTCACTTGGTGCCTTATCTGCATTAAATTAGCCTCAGAATCTGTGTAATTCAGATGTGTTCCTTTTTAAAGGGATGAGGTGGCAACCCTAGCCCCTATCCTCTCCTCGATCCTCTGCCATGCCAGTGCATCTTGATGTCTTGTGTGAGCTTTAACTTGAATATCAGGCAGGCTATGCAGGCTTCCTATGTGACAGTGCCTTTGCACTGCATTGTAAGGAGACTGAAGGATTGCCACGTGTTCCCCCTTGTACCTGGATGAATTTAGGGCATTTGGGAAAGCAAGCGGAAGATGATTAAAAAATCTGTTTTGTTGTTTTTGTCTAAAGAACAGGTCCTTTTAAGGATGAATAACCAATAGTATTAAATGGTAGTTTTTGTAATATCTGGAGTTCAGCTACAGTATAAGAGATATAAAGTAGTAAACAAACTAAGAGAGGTGCATATCTAGAGATTGATTACCATATACCCATTTAAAAAAGCAGCAACATCTACTGTACATACTAAATATTAACAGTAATTTTTTAAATAATTGAGGAAGAAAGAGACATGTTGTGCCTTTATGTGAAAACAGTGTAATGATATCTTTATCTGGTTTCTATCCAGTTATGATAATAAAACCCTTGTGATGTCATATACTTTACGTTTTACATTGGAGTGAAATGATAATCTGCAAGCATGATTGAGAATCACAGATTCAAATACACACTATATAAATCACCATCAGTTCAGTTGCTTTGTTATTAATTGAGTTTACTGGTTGTGAGGCTGGAAATTTTCTTCTGCATAATTAATCTCATTTAAATAGGGTAACAGAAAAGGTGAACATGATTAGAATATGAAAGCCATGATTCACACACTACTTTGCCATTAATAATTTATGGACTAGAACAGGCTAAACCATAACATAATCATTTCAATTAAAGTAACAAGATATCTTCTTACTGTCTATATATGAACTGCTTGCAGGACCATCAATTAGCAAATGCTTTGCAAGCATAAAAAAATGAAGGTGACCCTTTTTTTTCCATTCCCATTTTCCCTTTTTGAGCTATCACACTGTAAAGTTTTAACATTCCGCAAGCTGCAGTAACACAGCCTCAGGTGTCTACATGCACAGTAATTATTCATTGAAAATTTTATCACAAAAACCTTAAGGTGTCTAATTAAGCAATACATCACTATGCAAAGTGTTGGAGAGGAGAAAAAGATAAGAGCTCAAATGTAAACATACTGTAAATGACATATTAATAGAAAAAGTCAAGGTTAATCCAACCATTCGTATAAGGATGTAGCCATGTCAACTACTGATAACAAAAATCTGACCCACCTTGTCTGCAGATTTTTTATAGCTAATGCACGGTGCTACACAGGGACTTAATTTATTTCCTCTAAATATTTTAGTTTATACAGTAAGTATAAATTCTATACTTGCAGCTTATGGGAATAGTTGAAATACTTAAAGTTAAAGTTAAGGTATAAACTATTTTACATAGGTACACTTATCCAGCATGGACCAATGAGAGTACAATGCTGTGAAAAAGTATTTGCCTCCTTTCTGATTTTTTTTTTTTTTTTTTTTTTGCATATTTGTCACACTTAAATAACTCAGATCATTAAAAAAATATTATTACATAAAGATAACCCAAGTAAATACAAAATGCAGTTTTTAAAAGATGGTTTCATTTATTAAAGCAAAAAAGCTGTCCAAACCTGCCTGGCTTTATGTGAAAAAGTAATTGCCGCATAAACCCTTGGCGGCAACAACTGCAATCAAGTGTTTGTGATAACTGGCAATGAGTCTTTCACATTGCTGCGGAGCAATTTTGGCCCACTCTTCTTTGCAGAATTGTTTTAATTCAGCCACATTGGAGGGATTTCCAGCATGGATGGCCTGTGTAAGGTCATGATACAGCATCTCGATTGGATTTAGGTCTGGCTTTGACTAGGCAACTCCAAAACCTAAATTTTACTTTGATTGAACCATTTGGAGGTGGACTTGCTGTTGTGTTTTAGATCATCTGTCCTGCTGCATAACCCAAGTGCACTTGAGCTTGAGGTCACAAACTGAAGGCTGGACATTCTCCTTTAGGATTTTCTGGTAGAGCTCAGAATTCATGGTTTCCTTCTGAACTCCTGACCCCTGTCTATTCTACCAGGGACTCCTGAGTCAGAGGCTTAGGAGAGGCCGCTCCCTGCACGTTGGGCTCCACTACCAGGTACATGACAGTACTGGACAGCCATGTCTGAGCCCACGCAGGGAGTGTCTCCTATGGAGGACTTATGCTGCCATCTGGATGGTCTCACTACAGCTGTAAGAAACCTGCAAGAAGGTTACACTCATTTGGAGGAACGCATTTAAACCCTGTCCGCATCGGCTCCTGCAGCATCCGGAACCTTCTCTGCCCCCTCAGTTGTGATGTTACCACCTGAGACTAGGGTCCCCACTCCGGAAAGATTTTCTGGGGATCGCAGCAAGTGCAGGGCTTTTCGCAATGCAGCGCCTTCTAAGCATAGCAAGTAAGTTTAATCGAGACAAATTGTTAAAAGCATGTGAAAAACCTACTCACATTACAAACGTAGGTACAAGCAAAAGTAAGGGTGTCATCCGCGGAGTTCCCGGGGACAGCACGATGTCCTGGTGCAGGCGGCGGCAGGAACCGAGGCACCCTTGGAACTCACAGGCTGAGGTCAGGTTTCCACTGTGGGCTGCAGTCGGCGTCACTTCCGGGCGCGGGAGGTGCGCGCGTTCGAGACTTTCAAGTCTCTTCTTCAGGCTGAGCTGTGGCCATTTTGCTGGAGACCAATATAAGACAAGCGAAGCCCGCCCCACATATATATTGGCTCATATTTCATTAGTCAACTACGGGACATCAAATGCCGCCCTGGAGACTATTATCACGGATTGCGGGTTATGTTAATATAAATAATACTAGATGGAGATAATAAACAAAAAGAAAACATTTTTTATAATAATGATGATAAATGCCACATAAGCGGGGGTATTATTATAGACTAGACTGTAAACGCCACAACACCATACAGTGTTATAGCGATGACACATAGGAGAAAGCTCGGTGGCCATACACAGAAGATGTCTATCAAAGATATATTAAAAAACAAATTAGGGGAAAAACTGAACATAAGACAAACGGGAAACTTACAAATGCTACATAATACATCATTAAAAACTGCTATAAGGGCCTCATAAATATTTTAACCATATGAGCGTGTAGCGCACATATATAATCTGATATATTGCTCATAACAATATAAAATATATAAAATATATTTGAGGCATTTGATGTCCCGTAGTTGACTAATGAAATATGAGCCAATCAGAGTATATGTGGGGCGGACTTCGCTTGTCATATATTGGTCTCCAGCAAAATGGCCACAGCTCAGCCTGAAGACGAGACTTGAAAGTCTCGAACGCGCGCACCTCCCGCGCCCGGAAGTGACGCCGACTGCAGCCCACAGTGGAATCCTGACCTCAGCCTGTGAGTTCCGAGGGCGCCTCGGTTCCTGCCGCCGCTGCTGTACAGGGAAGGACATCTCCACGCCGCCTGCACCAGGACATCGTGCTGTCCCCGGGAACTCCGCGGATGACACCCTTACTCTTGCTTGTACCTACGTTTGTAATGTGAGTAGGTTTTTCACATGCTTTTAACAATTTGTCTCGATTAAACTTACTTGCTACGCTTAGAAGGCGCTGCATTTTGTCTTTCTTTGTCCTTCTACAGATCATACTTCATCTGTCAGCTGGCTGCCATCTAAAGCAAGGCTATAGTCATATAGTGCTGTGGACAATTTGTTGGACTATAGTTTTTCCTCAAAAGCACTTTTCTCTGGGATTTTACCCTTTCCTCTCCAGTTCCCTTCCCCTACCTAATCCCATCCTATATATCCCAGGTAGTGACCTTGTAGACATTGATGGGGAGTGCGCTCAATTATCATGTTTTGTCTTGCTTTTCGCAATGCCTGTGAACTTTTCTTTGCTTTGCAGCCCAGGACTTTCTCTCTCGAATCCACCAAAGTGGGCTTCGTCATTGTATTATTATCAGGCGAACCCCAAACTTGGGCTCATCGTCTCCTGAACGCAAGGAAGACTGCCTGAACCTCCTGAGCACCTTCTTCTAGGCCATGGACCTCATCTACGAGGATACACAGCTAGCAGCCACCGCAGAAGCGGCATTATGTGAACTGCAACAGGGGCGCAGGGCAGTAGAGGACTATGTGGCAGAGTTTAGACAGTGAAGTTCTGATACCAACTGGAATGATGCTGCCCTGCGGCACCAATTTCGTATGGGCCTTTCTGAACCCTTAAAAGATGAACTGGCCCGAGTTGGCATTCCCGCAACACTTGATGCTCTAATCCTCCTGTCAGTCCAAATAGACAGGCGATTGAGGGAACGACGAGCCGAGCGTACGTCAGGCCCAGAGCGCCCAGTATGGATGTTGCCACGCGTACCTAGTTCTCCTCACCCGGCTCCTCCCAATCCTGTACCAGCCTCCGTCAATACCTCGGAACCAATGCTGTTAGGCCTGCTTCGCCGGTCCCTGACTCCAGAAGAGCGCCAGCGGTGCCGGATCAACAACCTCTGCCTGTACTGCTGGGAACCCAGGCACTATGTGAGGACTTGCCCCGCCAAGCTTCGTAAGTGCTCAACCCTCTCATCTGCTCTTTCCTCCACTTCATTTAACAATGCCACTCACTTGACTATCTCCATCTCTCTACAGCTTCCAGAAGGGAACATCCAGGCATCCACCATTATTGATTCTGGTGCCTGCAGCGGCTTCATGGACGCCTCCTTTGCCATCAAACATGGAGTTCCTCTATGACCCAGACGCCAGGAACTCTCCATCCATTTAGTCGATGGATCAGCCATCAGATCCGGCCCCGTTACACAAGAAACAGTCCCCTTGTGCGCTCTCATCTCCAACAACCATTGGGAGCTACTGTGTTTAGACATTATTGAATCCCCTCTATTTCCCATAATTCTGGGAATGCCCTGGTTGAGGGCTCACAACCCACAGATTGACTGGAACTCTGGGAAGATCCATTTCCCTTCTTGCTACTGTCGTCAGCATTGCCTTCAGGAAACTGTAGTCACCCCGTCCCCTCTGCTGTGCCTGGAAACTGAAGCTGAGAACCGTCAGTTAGTCCCGGAGGCCTATCACAGTTTTCTGGATGTTTTTAGTAAGAAGGGCGCTGAGACTCTACCACCACATAGGTCTTACGACTGCCCAATTGAACTTCTTCCTGGAGCAGAAATCCCATTCGGGAGAATATTCCCCCTGACTGAATTAGAACTGGGTACCTTAAAGTCTTTTATAGACGACAATCTAGAAAAAGGCTTCATACGTCCTTCCACATCTCCCGCCGGAGCTGGAATATTCTTTGTAGAGAAGAAGGATCATTCCCTACGTCCCTGCGTAGATTACCTGGACTTGAATAAGATCACGATTAAGAATAGGTACCCTCTTCCTCTGGTCCCCGAATTATTTCGGAAACTTGGGGCCGCTGTCATCTTCACCAAGATTGATCTCCGTGGGGCCTATAATCTGGTCTGCATTAGAGATAGCGACGAGTGGAAGATACCTGGTTATGCCCTTCGGTCTTTGTAATGCTCCCGCCACCTTCCAACATTTCGTAAATGATATATTCAGAGACTATCTCGACCTGTTTGTCATAATCTACCTGGATGACATTTTGATCTTCTCCTCCTCCCTGTCAGATCATCGGGAACATGTCCGAAAAGTATTAACCCGGCTTCGTCAACAGCTTGTACGCTAAATCTGAAAGATGCGAATTTGAACGAGAGAGCATTCAGTTCCTGGGATTTATCATCTCGGTAGAAGGTGTTAAAATGGACCCTCAGAAAGTCACTGCTATTATGGACTGGCCGGCTCCCACCGATTAAAAAAGCGATTCAGCGTTTTGTGGGATTCGCAAACTTTTATCGAAAATTCATAAAGGGGTTCTCCTCCATCATTGCCCCCATTACAAGTTTAACCAGGCAAGGCACCCAGTTCCAATGGTCCCCCGAAGCCCAGACTGCTTTTGCTACCTTGAAAGATCTATTCATCTCAGCCTCCATTCTGAAACATCCCGACCCGGTACTACCCTACATCCTGGAAGTGGACGCCTATGAGGTGGCAGTTGGAGCGGTGCTCTCTCAGAGACAGGGCCCCAAGGCCCTACTGCACCCAGTTGCGTTCTTTTCTCGCAAATTATCGGAAGCTGAGAGGAATTACGATGTCGGGGACAGGAAACTCTTGGCGATTAAAGCCGCTCTCGAGGAATGGCGCTACCTCCTGGAGGACGTAGCACACCCTATCCTGATCTACACCGATCATAAAAACGTAGACTACCTGAAGGGCGCTAAAAGACTGAAGCCACGCCAGGCCAGGTGGGCACTCTTTTTTACCCGGTTCTCTTTTCACATCACTTACAGACCTGGGTCGAAAAACACCAAACTGGACGCACTCTCTCGGATGTTTAATGGGCCAGAAGCCCCTTTATCTTCCGACACCATCCTAGCTCCCGGTAATTTCCTCATGTTACAAGGGGACCTCCTGTCTCTAATTAAACAGGCCTCCTCAGAGATTCCTCCATCATCGGATCCGGCCTTACAGTTAAGGGATGACCTGTTATGGAATAAGGATAGGATCTTTGTGCCCCAGCAACTACGGGTAGCAGTCCTCAAATCCTGTCACGACCATGAATTGGCCAGCCACTTTGGAGTACACAAGACGTCTGAGCTTTTCCAGCTTCTCCAGCGAACCCACAGTTACTTCGGGACTGCAGAATCTATGTGGAATCCTGCACCACCTACATCCAAAACAAGGGCAGCAGAACCAGAGCTTGGGGGTTATTGAAACCATTACCTGTTCCAGAGAAACCATGGAGGATGATATCCATGGATTTTATTGTCGAGCTACCTCCGTCAGAAGATTACACCACCATCTTCGTGGTGGTAGATAGACTTTCCAAAATGGCACACTTTCTGCCTATGGTGGGAACACTTTCTGCTTCTGAGACAGCAAAAGTATTCATCAAGGAGGTAGTGAGACTCCATGGCATACCCTAAAATATTGTATCTGACCGTGGGGTGCAGTTTACGTCAAGATTTTGGAGAGCACTATGTGGAGCCCTGAAAATTGATCTCTCCTTCTCGTCTAGATACCACCCGCAGACCAACGGCCAGACTGAGCGCACCAACCAAATGCTTGAGCAATATCTGCGTTGTTTTTAAAGTTTTTCTCAGGATGATTGGGCCTCTCTATTGCCTTTTGCAGAATTCGCCTATAACTCTGTCCATTCCGCTACCAAGCAGTCTCCATTTTTTGCTAACTACGGTTTTCACCCTCTGTTCCTATCTAATAACATTCCAGAATGCACAGTATCGGCTGCCCAAGAAACTCTGGACTTCTTTTCCACTAACAATAAATGACTCCAGGAGACAATGGCAAAAACCCAAGAATATAACAAGGAGGTGTTTGACAGAAGGAGGAGAGGAGAACTTAATCTAGCGCCAGGGGATCAAGTCTGGCTGTCCACCCTGAACTTGAAATTAGCATGCCCATCCAAGAAATTGGGTCCCAAGTTTGTGGGTCCCTTCCAGATACTTAGGAAGATTAATGAAGTAGCCTACAAATTAAAATTACCTGACTCTTTCCGGATTCACCCAGTCTTCCACGTGGCATTACTCAAACCTACAGTCTCGGACCCCTTCACCAACCAGAATACCGGGCCTCCTAAACCAGTACTTATCGATGGCGAAGAGGAATTCGAGGTGGAGTCCATCCTGGATTGCAGGAAGAGACGTAACCAGGTTCAATACCTGGTGAAGTGGAAGGGCCATGGCCCGGAAGAGAATTCCTGGGAACCAGAGACCAACATCCATGCTGAAAGACTGATCCTGGCCTTTAAGAAAGCGCATCCAAGTAGGATGGCCCAGTTGGGCATCCGGAGGCTGTCCGTAGAGGGGGGCAATGTCATGGAAGGCGTTTCAGCAGTGTGCCCATCAGCAACAACGGCAGTGGAATCCAGGTCCAGCGCGTGTGCGTTGGCGCGTGTCAGTGCGCACATGCGCATGTTGGCACGCATGTGCGTGCGGCGGGAGCGCGCGTGTGGTGGCGGCAGTTGGCACCAAAACACTCTATTTAAAGCAGCCAGGTCCCCCACCATCTTGCTGTCCAGTCTACAGCATGTCCCTGAAGTATCCTGTATCCATATACCTGTTTGCATCTGATTACCTGACCCGGCTTTCTCTGACCACTCCTGCCTTCCACCTGTCCCTGATCCCGGCTACGTCTGACCATCGCACCTGCTCTCCCCCTTGTCTCCCTCTTATCTCTGCCTGCCTGTTATACCGACCCGGCCTGGACTTTGACTACCCTTTGGATTCTGCCTTGGCTCCTGATCTGTCAGTCTGTATTTGACCCGGTCTGTTTCACCCTGCTTGGTTCCTGTCCCACGAGTGCCGCGCTGCTGCTCCAGCTTGCCGTTAGTATCCTCCCAGGATATCGGTGCAACCTTCTACTTCTGTATTCAGCCCGCTACTCAACTTACTAGCCAGGCGCTTGTGTCCCTCTGAACTCCTGACCCCTGTCTATTCTACCAGGGGCTCCTGAGTCAGAGGCTTATGAAAGGCCTCCCTGCACGTTGGGCTCCACTACCAGGTACGTGACATAGAGATAAACAAATAAATGAACATATACAAATTATATGAACACAAACAAATGTCTACTAGGCCTATAGATAAACAGTCTTTATCATACCAGCGATGCTGTCCCAGGAGATCAAGACCTAGGAAACATGTGGTGCAGGCTTAGCTGACTCCATGGACTGTCCAGTAGAAAAGAGATGAAAGAGTGGTGATAGATTTTCTAAAAACTACAATAAAATAGAATATAAAACAATAAAGCAATAGAATCAAAAAGAATAGAATAGAAATTAATATAATGTAATAAAATAGAACATGACAGTCAAATTCGAATGGTATAAATTTGAATTCTAGAATAGATTGGAAAATAATTAAAATTTATGGAAACTAAAATATAAAAGAATAGAAAAACAATAGAACAGAATAGAATCAATTATAATATATATTATATTTTATTCTATTCTCTTGTTTTTCTTTTCTATTCCATTCTAATCTTTTCTATTCAAATTTGAATTCATTTTATACGAAATTCGAATTTCTTATTGAATGAAATCGAATTTGAATAGAAAAGATTATAAAAGATTATTTTCGTATTAGAATTTGAAAAATCTTCCTAAAAAGTCGATCAAATCTGAAAAATGTAATTAGATTAGAAAAAATCTACTGCATTCGAAAAAATTCTACCGCATTTGAAAAAATCTACCGAATTAGAATAAAATACTGCATTTGAAAAAAATCTACTAAATTAGAAAAAACTACCACATTCGATTTTTTTTTACATATAACCATTTTCCAAAATTCGAATTTCATATAGAATGAAATCGAATTGGAATAGAAAAGATTAGAATAGAAAATAATACAAAAGTTAATAAACTAGAAAAACAATAGAACAGAATAGAATCAATTATAATATATATTATATTGTATTCTATTATCTTGTTTTTCTTTTCTATTCCATTCTAATCTTTTCTATTCTAATTTGAATTCATTTTATACAAAATTCGAATTTCTTATTGAATGAAATCAAATTTGAATAGAAAAGATTATAAAAGATAAGTTTCATATTAGAATTTGAAAACATTTTGACCGAATTCCTAAAAAGTCAATTAAATTTGAAAAATTTAATTAGATTAGAAAAAATCTACTGCATTCGAAAAAATTCTACCACATTTGAAAAAAATCGACTAAATTAGAAAAAACTACCACATCCAAATTTTTATTACATATAACCATTTTCCAAAATTCAAATTTCATATTGAATGAAATCGAATTGGAATAGAAAAGATTAGAATAGAATAGAAAATAATAGAACACTTAATAAACTAGAAAATTAATAGAACAGAATAGAATCAATTATAATATATATTATATTTTATTCTATTCTCTTGTTTTTGTTTTCTATTCCATTCTAATTTTTTCTATTCGAATTTGAATTCATTTTATACGAAATTCGAATTTCTTATTAAATGAAATCGAATTTGAATGGAAAAGATTATAAAAGATTAGTTTCATATTAGAATTTAATTTTTTTTAAAGAATTCCTAAAAAGTCGATCAAATTTGAAAAATGTAATTCGATTAGAAAAAATCTACTGCATTTGAAAAAATTCTACCGCATTTGAAAAAAATCTACCGAATTAGAAAAAACTACCGCATTTGAAAAAAATCTACTAAATTAGAAAAAACGACCACATTCAATTTTTTTTTACATATAATCATATAGAATGAAATCGAATTGGAATAGAAAAGATTAGAATAGAATAGAAAATAATAGAAAAGTTAATAAACTAGAAAAACAATAGAACAGAATAGAATAAAATATAATATTTTATTCGCTTTTGTTCTATTGTTTTTCTAATCTATTCTTTTATACTCTATTCTAATCTTCTCTATTCAAATTCATTGTATATGAAATTTGAATTGCGGAAGATGTTTTTATAAGTTCTGTTCTATTGTTTTTCTATTATTTTAGATTCTATCCTAATCTTTTCTATCCAAATTCGTTCTACAGTATATGAAATTTGAATTTTGGAAAATGTTAGAAAAAATTTAATATATATATATATGACATCTTCCAAAATTCGAATTTTGCATATAATGATTTCGATTATAAATACAAAAGATTAGTATAGAAAATAATAGAAAATAATAAACTAGAAAAACAAATTAAATTTTATTCTATTCTATTGTTTTTCTATTCTATATGTTATTTATATATATATATATATATATATATATATATATATATATATATATATATATATTTATATATATATATATATATATTTATATATATACATATATATATATACATATATATATATATATATATATATATATATATATATATATATATATATAATATAATATAAAACGAAATTCGAATTTCGTATAGAATGAATCTGAATAGAAAAGATTAGGATAGAAAAAAATAGAAAAGAATAGACTAGAAACATAATAGAACAGAATAGAATGAAATATAATATATGTTATATTGTATTCTATTATGTTCTATTGTTTTTCTATTCTATTTTTTTTCTATTTTCTATTCTAATCTTTTCTTTTCCAAATTAAAATCATTCTATACGAAATTCGAATTTTCGAATAATGGATATATATGTTTATATGGTTATATGTTTTTTTTTCTCTCTCCCCTTTTTGGGAGGGGGGAGGGAAAGGAGAGGGCAGAGGTAGAAGTGAGATGAAAAATCAGGAGGATGTAGGATTGGGTCAATATTGTTGTTATTTATGTTCATGTAATGTCGAATTCATTTTAAAAAGTGATTCCTTTTGTACGCTTAGAAATGAAATGTAAATTATATCTGTGTTTTAAAAAATCGAATAAAACAAATTTAAACACTAATGGATATATATGTAAATATTAGGGTTGGATTAAACCTAACCCTATATATATATATATATATATATATATATATATATATATATATATATATATATATACACATTCTATACATTTTCCGAAATTCGAATTTTGTATAGAATGAATTTGAATTTGAATACAAAAGATTAGAATAGAGTAGAAAAGAATGGACTAGAAAAACAATAGAACAGAATAAAATATAATATATATATTATATTTTATTCTATTCTGTTCTATTGTTTTTTCTAGTCTATTCTTTTCTACTCTATTCTAATCTTTTCTATTTGAATTCTAATTCATTGTATACGAAATTTGAATTTCGGAAGATGTTTTTTATATATATATATATAATTTTTATTTTTCTGTTCTGTTGTTTTTCTATTATTTTAAATTCTATCCTAATCTTTTCTATCCAAATTCGAATTTTGGAAGATGTTTATATATAACATCTTCCAAAATTCGAATTTCGTATAGAATGAATTTGAATTTGAATACAAAAGATTAGTATAAAAAATAATAGAAAAGAATAAACTAGAAAAACATATATTTGATTTTATTCTATTCTGTGCTATTGTTTTTCTATTCTATTCTATTATTTTCTATTCTATTCTAATCTGTTCTATTCTAATTCAAAATCATTCTATATGAATTTCGAATTTCAGGAAATGGTTATATATAGTTTTGTTTAAATATGGTAGCATTATTTCGAATTTGATATTTTTTTTCGAATTCGGTAGATTTGTTTTCGAATGCCTTAGAATTATTTTGAATGCGGTAGAGTTTTTCGAATGCGGTAGAATTTTTTTCGAATACGAAATGAATCACGAAAACAAATGTAATGAATGCAACAAACTTAACTAAACAAATTTAATTAAATAACGAATCGAAACGAAACAAAACAAAACTAATTTTTTCATCCTGCACATGTCTAAACACAACAGGAAATGTACATTACCATAGAACACTGCCCATCAACAGTCCTTTGTTAAGAGTGGCATTTAGTGGACGATATTTGAATTACAAGTCCAGAAGATATTACTGTATTTCCTTATAGGCCAAAGACATGACACTCCCCGCCTGGTATCATAAGATGCCACTATTTATTTCTCAGAGCACTGTCACTAGGCATAGGTTTCCTTTTCAAGATACAGTTGATCTCCTTAGCATAGGTTTCATGCTGTACAGTACGGATGATAAGATCCTGGGACTGCTGAAGCTCTAATGCTGAACTGGTCCTTTGACAATGATGCCATTCTTTGCGGTCACAGCTGTTTGAGTCACCTTTGAAAGAGTAAGCTATATGGATAAGACCAGAAATAGCTCGAACAAGCGCCTTTCATTTTAAGAATCTGGTAAATCTGTCAGATTTAAGCTGGCAGTCTGAAGTTGCAGTCTGAAATGTTGAGATCTCAGGACGGATGTCAGTATCTGAGTCTGGATCTACTAATTCATTAGTGTCGCTCTTAGGAACAGTCTGTTCTGCATTGTACAAGAATGCAGGTCCTGTAAACCATGTTGTGTCTTTAAGATTACACGCAGCAACAGCTCTTGTAACGTGGTCTGCAGGATTATGGTCGGTAGGTACATAGTGCCATTGTGTTGGACAATTGGATCTCCTAATCCTCAACACTCTATTGTTGAGGTAAACATAGAAACGTCTGGTCTCATTGTAGATGTAGCCTAGCGCTACCTTGCTGTCAGTGTAGAGCTTGATATCCTTGAGGTCAATGTCCATCTCTGAGGTTATAAGTTCTGCCAGTTCAACGGCTAGTACCGCAGCACAAAGTTCTAGCCTAGGTACAGTGTGCTCAGGGTGTGGAGCTAGCTTTGCCTTTCCCATGACAAATAATACTTGGCATTGTGCTGTAGTGTCGACAGTTCTTAGGTAGGCCACAGCAGCTATTGCCTTGATAGAAGCATCACAGAATATACAAAGGGTTTGACTCTGTGTCTTTGTAGAGGGTATATGGGCGTGAAACATGGAGATCAGATAAGACTGATAGAGAGTTCTTCCACCCTACCCAAGAGTTCCTCTTATCAAGGGGTAGTGGGGCATCCCAGTCAGATGTTTCATGAATCAAGTCTCTAAGTATGTAACGAATGTCAGATACGTTACACCGCCGTAAATTAGGGCGCAAGTTCTGTATTCAGAAAGAACTTACGCCCTAAGTTACGGTGGCGTAACGTATGTGGTATGGCGTAAGCCCGCCTAATTCAAATGTGGATGATGTGGGCGTATTTTATTTAAAATAATTGTGACCCCACGTATTTGACGTTTTTTATGAACGGCGCATGCGCCGTCCGTGAACGTTTCCAAGTGCGCATGCTCCAAATTACGCCGCAAACTGTCAATGCTTTCGATGTGAACGTAATTTACGTAAGCCGTATTCGCGAATGACTTACGTAAACGACGTAAAATACGACGCTGTTAGGTCGTTTCCGACATCCATACTTAACATGACTTACCCCTGCTTTATGAGGGGTAACTTTATGCCAGAAAAAGCCTTACGCAAACTACGTTAAAAAATGCGCCGGGCGGATGTATGTTTCGGAATCGGCGTATCTACCTAATTTGCATATTCAACGCGGAAGTCTAGGCATGCGCCCCTAGCGGTCAGCGTAAATATTGCACCCTATGATACGACGGCGTAGGAGACTTACGCCGCTCGTATCTAGGCAACATTGAGGCGTATCTGATTCTATGAATCAGACGCCAAGATGCGACGGCCCGCACTCAGAGTTACGACGGCGTATCTGGAGATACGCCGTCGTAACTGCTTTCTGAATCCGGGCCTCTGTACCTAGATCTAAGTCCCTTAGATCGTTGGAATGGTCTTGAGCAGGGAAAGCTTCCATTACCTCTTTGCTGTTGGAAGCAATCTTGTGAAGTCTGAGATTGGAACAAGCAAGCATTTCCTGTGCTCTTTTAAGAAGACAGATTGCAGACCCACTGAAAGGTAAGGATTTCAAACAGTCATCTACATAAAGGTCTTTACAAATTGTTTTGTATCTGAGCCATACTCAAGTTCACCTTCTTGGGCGAACCAAAGGAACCTTAGGAAGTTTCTGTCTGAGTCCGTAGATAGCGACTGCAAGTGAAGGGCTATTTCCAAAGATGTGTACCTTCATGCGATACTCTGAGATTTCTTTGGAAGGGTCATTGTCTCTGAACCAAAGCAACCTTAGGAAGTTTCTGTCTTCCTCTCTGACCAGAAAGCAATGGAAAATCTGTTGGATGTCTGCTATGAAGGCAATATAGTCTTTGCGGAAGTGTAAGAGTACTCCCAGGAGTTTGTTGTTGAGGTCTGGGCCTGTGAAGAGGACATCGTTCAAGGAGACACCCTTGAATTTGGCACTAGAGTCAAACACTACTGTTTTGACCTGGCTTTTTGGGATGGTAAACCCTGAATATAGGGAGGTACCAACATTCTTCAGAGTCTTTAAGGGTGGGAGTTATCTTGGCGTGACCGTTCTCAAAGATCTTCCCCATAAAAGAAAATGTTCTCTCAAAGTTGTCACTAGTGGGGCTTGTGAATGGACAAGACAAGTGGGTGGTGTAAGCCGATTCCTTAACAAGGAACTGGTTGTGGCATGGCTGGAAAAGAGAGGGACGGCCATTCTCTAGGGTATTTGTGAGCATGCTGCTAATGGAGCTAGGTTTGTGCACACTTCCTAGACAGACATCTCCTATAATGACCCATCCAAGGTCTAACCTCTGAGCATAAGAAGCATTGTTGGGACCATTAATTTGAGCTCTTGATTTGTGGACTCCCAAGATATCTCTCCCGAGGAGTAGAATAATCTTAGCCTGAGGATCAAGTTCTGGTATCAGATGCGCTGTGTGTTTTAAGTGTGGGTGATGAGCAGCCACATCTGGTGTAGGAATTTCAGATCTATGGTCAGGGATCTGGTTGCATTCGATAAGACAAAGACAAGCATGATTGTCCGTCAATGAACTCGACTTGATAGCCGGATGCTCTCCTCTCCGTTGTCTCCACTATTCCTGCACAAGTTTTAAGGAGTAGGGAATGCTGGGACCTTTAATGCCAAAGATGTCAAAGAAGTTTGAGCTGGCTAATGACTTGTTACTTTGGTCATCCAGAATTGCGTAGAGCCTAATAGCTTTGTCTTTTTTGCCTGCTAGGTAGACTCTGACTAGGCATATTTTGGAGCAGGACCTGCCACCTATGACTCCTTTGCAGACCTGTACATTGTGAAGTGATCTCTGGTGCAGTTGTAATGGTGTGCTTTTCCTCCCCACCATGCTCACTAGTGCTGAGAGTGTGTTGTAAAGTCCATGGAGCTGGCCCAGGATCTGAGCTGTCAGATTCTGTGCATTTTAAACTGACCTTACAGTCCTTGGCGATGTGAGATGTTGAAGAGCAGCACCTGTAGCAGATGTGGTTCTCCTTGAGCAAGGCCTTGAGGTCCTGTAGGGTTTTCTCTCTGAAGGCTCTGCATTTTAGGAGGGAATGTGGTTAACGATGCAAGGGACACTGTTTACCAGGATCTTTGACCTTTGTCTCAGAGTTGGAGAAGCTGGCAGACCTGCGAAAATAATTTTGGAGGTGTCACGTTAGTTTTGTGTACTGCTACTGGAGGTTTGCGAGGGTTATGTCCTGAAGGTGCAGCACATGACAATGTAAAATCAAAACTTGGATCATTTCTTGTTTTAGCTTGCTGACACACAAAGTCCACAAAAACAGAAAACGGAAGGAATGGAACATCATGCTGTCTTTTAAATCGAGATCCCTGTGTAATCCACTGCTCTTGCAAGTTATAGGGTAACTTTTGTACAATTGGGTTGACACCTCTGGCTGCGTCAAGGAATGCAAGTCCTTGTAAGTCCCCCTCTGATTTAGCTACTTGAAGTTCCATTAGCAAGTCACTTAGCTCCCTACATTTCTGGTAGGCTTTGTTGGGTATATTTCAAGTCATTTGAATAGTCATTTGAATAGTGCACTTTCTTCTGCTGAACCATAACACTCATCAAGTCTATACCAGATCATTTAAGACCAATGTCTGGGTGGTTTATATTTATTGTACTGATTCTCCTGGCGTGCTCGGGAGACTCTTTTCCAAGCCATTTGATCAGGAGGTCTATCTCTTCACTGCAAGAAAAACATAAGTCTCTGATGGCATTTTGAAAGGAAGACCTCCAGGCTCTGTAGCTTCAAGTCCTTTGTTGACTAGCTCACGTCGTGCAAAGAACCTTTCAAAGTCTATGGTTTGGCTTGGTTAACCTGCTGTGTGTTGCCATGGTGATATGACTGTGTATAGTCATACCTTTTGAGGGTGTCCAGCCGGCCTTTGTCATACCGTTCTGACTTGGACGTTGGTTTTGTAGGACGATTAGAAGGCTCTGTTACCTCACGTATAGGGAGTCTGTCGTAGGAGGCGTCACTTTGCGTGTATTTCTCCTGTTTGCAGGTTGGAGACTTGTCGCTGACTTGCGGAGGTACCGTTTAATGTCTTTGGCTTGTCTCTTTGATGTCATCTTTGTCACTGCTTGGCTTAAAATGTTGATTGATGTAATCTGAAGTTCGTTGTAGAGAATCTTGAGTTTCAGCTTCTGGGTTGAGAATATTGCTGCGTCTGCTGCATTCGCTTCTCGGGTATACAGCTAATTCTAAGGCCTCTGCTTCGGCTATGGCAGCTGCTGCTTCCTTCTCTATGGTAAGTTTCTCTAGGGCTACTTCTAGGAGGGCTTTCTCGGCCTCTAACTGTGCCTCTTGCTGCACTTTCTGTGCCTCTAACTATGCCTTCTGTGCCTCTAACTGTGCTTGTTGCTGCACTTTCTGTGCCTCTAACTTTAGCCTCACTTTCTCCTTTTTAATCTGCATTTCTTGCTCAGCAAAGGCTGTTCGGGTCTTGGCGGCTTTGGCTTTTGCATGTGCGATAGCGAGTGCATTGCTTGCGGAGGATGATCTACAGGAGCCAAAAACTTGGGACCTTGTCTTGAGTGAGGATTCCTGGCTATGTGACATGTTGCTTGCAGGAATGCTTGACTGTGTAGAGACTGCTGTATCGCTGTATGCAGGTGGCTGCGCCTACAGGGTAGCAAGCCTCTGTGTAGTCACTGTCCTAAATCCCACTTTTTGGATAGCCGCTGTTTCATTGTTCTGTTCTCGCTACACGTTTGCCCCTGGCGTATAGGTAGCTCAACATACACCTTAAACATTGCATCCTAAATAACCAGACTGTCTGTAACTTTGGATCTTTATTACGATGAACAGGTGGTGGCCATATAAGATGCGTATGAATAATGGTGAAACTAGAGATAAACAAATAAATGAACATATAAAAATTATATGAACACAAACAAATGTCTACTAGGCATATAGATAAACAGTCTTTATCATACCAGCGATGCAGTCCCAGGAGATCAAGACCTAGGAAACATGTGGTGCAGGCTTAGCTGACTCAATGGACTGTCCAGTGGAAAAGAAATGAAAGAGTGGTGATAGGAAGTGAAGACAGTTTTCAGTAACACAACAGGAAATTTACATTACCATAGAACACTGCCCATCAACAGTCCTTTGTTAAGTGTGGCATCTAGTGGACGATATTTGAATTACAAGTCCAGAAGATATTACTGTATTTCCTTATAGGCCAAAGGCATGACAATGACCTTGTTGTACTCCATGATACAGCACGATGCCCAAGTTGGTACATGAATCCACTAAGTGATATGGAAGCATCAGTATCTTGTCCAAGAAGAGATTTTAATTGGCATACAAGTGAATGAGGAGGCATGTTCTTTTTTTTAAGGTGAGGAGGCATACAATATAATTGGCATACAAGTGAATGAGGAGGCGTGTTCTTTTTGCTTGCTGTTTCTTAAAAAAAATATTTCGCAATTTCTGCTCTTTAACCAATTCAGCCCCAGAAGGATTTACCCCCTTAATGATCAGGCCATTTTCTGCAATACGGCACTGCGTCGCTTTAACAACATTTATTTCCTTTTTTTCCCCCAGAAATAGAGCTTTCTTTTGGTGGTATTTGGTCACCTCTCCAGTTTTTATTTTTATTTATTGCATTATAATCAAAAAAAGACCGTCAATTAAATAAAAAAATATATATTTTTTTACTTTTTGCTATAATAAATATCCGCCAAAAAAAAACAAAAAACTAATTTCTTCATCAGTTTAGACCGATATATATTCTACTATATATTTTTGGTAAAAAAAATAAAAAAATCGCAATAAGCATATATTGATTGGTCTGCACAAAAGTTATAGCGTCTACAAAATAGATATATTTATGGCATTTTTATTATTATTATTATTATTATTATTTACTAGTAATGACGGTGATCAGCAATTTTTAGCAGGGCTGTGACATTACAGCAGACAGATAGGACACTTTTGACACTTTTCTGGGACCAGTGACATTTATACAGCGATCAGTGCTATAAAAATGTACAGATTACTGTTTAAATGTCACTGGCAAGGAAGGGGTTAACACTAGGGGACGATCAAGGGGTTAAGTGTTCCCTAGGAAGGTGTTTCTAACTGTGGGGGGAGCAGACTGACTAATCACTAGGAACAGACAATCTCTATCTACTCCACTGCTATTGCTCTTAAAGCTTGACCTTGTAAAACAACCCATTCAGTTTAAAATAGTAATGAAAGGCAAAACATTTGTGAATAAAAAACATTATAAATACCTTTTTCCTCTGCATAAGGAGGTCAGAGAGCTAGGTGAGGTGAAACAGCAGCACACTGGTCTTTCCAGTGAATAGCTGTGCAAGGGGACAGGGCAATGGGAGAGGGGATGGGGTTGTCAGCACAAGTCTAATCATTGGAAGATAGACCATGCTGAGTTCCCAGCACACCAGAAAACTCACTGCGCTGTGCTTGCATGGCTTGTATGGTCAGTTTTTAATAGGAAAGGAGAGGGACTGGCAGGAACATCATGAATTTCACACAAAGGAAGCAATACAAAGATAATAGGATACTTTGTCATTCAAGCACATGGTACAGCAGGCACATATCTGGAATATGAAATGTTGGGGTAACATATTCTTTAAAATTTTGATTGGAGTTCTTTGGATTGCATAACAAATACATACAACGTACTATAAATAATCTATTCAAGATATTTAAAATCATATTATCTTATAACATGGTACATTTAATTTTTTTATCCTTTGTATTTTTCCATACTATTTTTATTGTCTGTCAGGTTTTGTTGTTATTATGTTTAAACAAATATAAGCCTTTTTTATGATTGATTTTTGCATCTCACATTTTGTAAATGTTATCAGACAGGCAATTTATGAGCATGAACTTTTGTAACAAAAGCAGTATAGCGTCTGAACATAAAAAATGGATGATTTTTTTTTTCTTTAAGGTCAGGTGATTGTCACATTTGGTAAAAGTCTTACATTTCCTTTGATCTATGGTGATTTTTTTTTAATAATACATAAATATCACTCTTTAATTTGTTTGTGTTGCTACAGTTTAATTAAAGCCAAAGACATTTTTAATAAAGGGCAAAACTAATCCTTTGCATTTCTTTGTCTTTGAAAGAAATATATAATTTGAAAACACATTAATCTGTTGACAGATACTGTATCCTTAATCACTTTAGCTCTCACACCTTTATATTCCTTATGGACTAAAGTGATTTTAACATTACAGAAAAATATATGTTGATCTGCCAGAAATGTACTCAGCTTTTAAAGTGGTTCTAAAGGCAAACGTTTTTTCACCTTTAACCACTTAAGCCCCGGACCTTTAGGCAGCTAAATGCCCAGGCCAGAGTTTGCGATTCGTCACTGTGTCGCTTTAACTGACAATTGCGCGGTCGTGCGACGTGGCTCCCAAACAAAATTGACGTCCTTTCTTTTTCCACAAATAGAGCTTTCTTTTGGTGGTATTTGATCATGTCTGCGGTTTTTATTTTTTGCGCTATAAACAAAAATAGAGCGACAATTTTGAAAAACATGCAATACTTTTTGCTGTAATAAATATCCCCCAAAAACATATATAACATTTTTTTCCCTCAGTTTAGGCCGATACGTATTCTTCTACCTATTTTTGGTAAAAAAAATAAGCGTAATAAGCGTTTATCGATTGGTTTGCGCAAAATTTATAGCGTTTACAAAATAGGAGATAGTTTTATTGCATTTTTATTATTATTCATTTTTTTTTACTACTAATGGCGGCGATCAGCGATTTTTTTTGTGACTGCGACATTATGGCGGACACTTCGGACAATTTTGACACATTTTTGGGACCATTGTCATTTTCACAGCAAAAAATGCATTTAAATTGCATTGTTTATTGTGAAAATGACAGTTGCAGTTTGGGAGTTAACCACAGGGAGCGCTGAAGGAGTTCAGCTTCACCTAGTGTGTGTTTACAACTGTAGGGGGGTGTTGCTGTAGGTCTGACGTCATCGATCGAGTCTCCCTATAAAAGGGATGACTCGATCGATGAAGCCGCCACAGTGAAGCACGGGGAAGCCGTGTTTACATACGCCCCCCCCCCCGTTCTTCAACTCCGGGGAGCGATCGCGAGGGGGCGGCTAGAAACGAATAGCCGCGCCCTCATCCCGGATCGCTCCCTGAGGCTTACCGACCGCCGCATGTACCGGGGGGGGGGTCCCGATCGTACCCCCGACCTGTGGAAAGGCAGCGACGTGCGGGCACGTCGTTCTGCCTGTCCGTGCCATTTTGCCGACGTATATGTACATGCGGCGGTCGTTAAGCGGTTAAAGTAAAACAACTTCTGGGTGCAGCTCCCCCCAGCCCTCCTTTATACTTAACCGAGCCCCATCTCGATCCAGCGATGTGCTCCTCATTGGCTCGCACAGCAGTGGGGGCTATTGTCTTCTGCTGAGCTCAATCACAGCCAGTGAGCCAATGAGGATAGAGGGGGGGCTGAGCTGTGCTTTGTGTGTGAATGGACAATGTCAGGAGTGAGCCTGCAAGAGTCTTGCTATTGGGGGCACTCGGTGGGGGGGAGGAGCAATGACCGTGCACCATCGCGAGACCCAAAAAGGACCTGCGCTGCTCTGGGCAAAACCATTACACAGGTAAGTATAACATTTGTGGGCTGAAAACACAACAGCACTTTTGTGGACTGAGTGGTGTCAGCTTTGCCTAGTTGCCCAGGTCTAATTACCCACCTTGAGTTAACACAGGATGTGTGCACAAGACAGCTCAGAATTTAACAATATTTAAACATCACCCTGCCCTTTCCTGACCTGCCAGGCTACATGCTCGGATAAGGGTTTGGTATGGATTTTGGAGGGGACCCCACATTGTTTTTTCAAAAAATATTTGGCGTGGGCTTCCCCTTACCTGACCTTTTTTTTCATTGCCAGCATATTTATCTACATTCGGCGGTCAGTGGGGAAACCAAATTAGAGATACTTATATAAACATATGTCACCTAACTAAGATATTCTCAAAATGCCTTTTGTTCCAAAATCCAGATATGCTCTCTGAACTGTATCCCTTTGCATAACTACGTTTTCTAACTTTCTGTCCTCCAGAATCAAATGTTAGTACTGATTCTCTTCTACAATATTAATTTTGAAATCACCATTAAAGGGTGTTCAACAAGAAGCAGAACAAAAAAAAGTTATTTAATTTTAGCATCAAACATTTTCATAGTACAGTGAACGTGCAGAATTTGGCACACCTTAGTTTATTTAAACAATATACAATTATATGCATTATCAAGGATGAATGAGATTCCATACAAAAGCTTGCTTGCCATTATCTTTTCATCATTCAGGAAGTAAAAGTGCTAGAGAAATGTTTATTAAACTATGATGCATACAATGAGTTCCATGGACACTTTAGTCTGAATGCTGGAAACAGTACATGAATTATAAAGAATCTAAAGGCAGATTAGAGAACTACTTATATGATAAGACCAAATTGTATCCCACTGGGATAGAATATTCCCAGAGAAACAGGCTTGACTCTATACACTCTAAAGTCATATTGTTTTAGGGTAAAATACTGAAGACAAATAATGTAACCCCTAGGGCGTGCATCCAACCCTTTACCATGTGATCCTCTGTGTCCAATCACAGCTGATCATATGTAAACAAACTTGCCGGCATTGGGCATTCCTTTCCTCACGCGCTGTCACAGCATGAGAAGAGGAGAGCTGGTAACTGGCAAGTGTGACAGGAGACACTGATTATCAGTGCATTCCCATCAGTTCCACCTATCAGTGCCCATCAGTGCCACCCATCAGTGCCCCTCCATGCAATTTAGCCTTCCACCACAACATTCCAGTGCTAGTTCAGGCCTGCATCTCTGCTAAAGGCACATGGGAACATTAACCCCAAACAAACCCCCACAGTGGCGATGGTCACTGCTCCCTCTGCACCGATGGGACCACTACAAATGTCTGCTGCATCTCCCAACTCCTGTTGCACTCACCTCTGGAGGTGCTGCCTTCTCCACCACCCCCTCTATGCTAATGCACCAGGCTCTCACTGCAATCCCCACTCACTCTCCTGCAGCCATGGTCTCCTCAACTGCTGCCACAGTCCCTTCTCCTCCAGCTGTGATCCCTTCTCCTTCAACCACGATCTCCTCTCCTCTAGCCACAATCCCCACTCTCCTCCATCGCTCACAATCACAGCCAAGATGTCCACTGAACACTGGCTGCAATCCCCGCTCTCCTCCTGTTCTAGTCCAATCCAGCCTCATTGTTTCACTGCTCCATCCTCGCTGCTCACTGCTCCGACACCTCCAACCTCACCGCTCAGCAGTCACAGCATACTATCAAAGGCCCTGGGACATGCAACCCAGCAGCCCCAGCTTGGTGTGCCCTATGGCCTGTCTAGGCCTATTCGCGCCACATTATTATCATCTTTTTCCTTTTTATTCATTAGTACCAAGTCTCTTGATGTCTCTGGATTTATAAAATGATCTAAAAAGATCTCTTTTGGGGTAACCCCTATCCATAAACTTTTCAAAAAGTGCCCTGCTTTTATCCAAAAAGGTCCCTGCGATAAGAAATTACATGCTCGTAAAAATAGGAATGCCACATTTTAGGGATTTAGCATGATGACAAGATCAATGCAAAAGATTTTTTGTAGCTGTTGATTTGCGATTGATTGTTGTTTCAATTTGTCCGCCTTCACCTCTACTTATCTTCAGGTATAAGAAATTAATGCTGTCTTATTGTGAAATACATGCCAATCTCGTTGGCATTAAGTACCCCAACAAAGTGATTGAACACCAAGATCCTGCCATCCCCTATAATATGAGCATGTCATCCAAGAGTCTTGCTCATGGCAAGATTCTAGAGGTATATTTATACATTTCCTCCTAAAATACAATCGTGTTCTCCCACCAACGTAAAACAAGTTAACAAGGTTAGCGTATGTTGCTGCACACACTGTGCCCATTGTTATGCTAGTTGTTTGGTGGTACATGGTGCCATTGAACAGGAAATAATTATGTTTGCATATAAATTGTAATAGTTCAAGGACAAAAGAATTAAGCTGCTTAAAGTCCCTTCCCCTAGTTTGTAGAAAGCATGCACTCGCAGCTATTCCAAGATGGTGTTTGATGTTACTATATAGCGCTTTTCACATCTAGGCTAAAAAATAGTAGGTCTAGCGTGATAGTAAGGTCAACCAAGTAAGGAGTAGCCTCTATAAATGAGGATAAAGAATAAATATGTGGGAGGAGTATCCTGTCAGCATATTTACTCGCTTTCAGTTAAATTCAGATTTCCTGATTAGAGTTGGGGCGAACAGTTCGAGCAAAGCAAAAGTTATGCCTGAACATTGCCTGTTCGTCTATTCAGGGAACACCTGAATTTGCAGGGTGCTCAGCAGGATGTTTGCCTACCGAGCACCCCACAATGCACTGCACGCTGCACAGTACATTGAAAGCCCTGATTGGGCAAAGCTTTGCCCAAACAGGGGACAGTGAATATCTGGGAAGCCGACCACGACTTCCTTAACAATGGATGAGTCATCTGATGTCAATGGGCTTCCCCGTTGACAGCTGAATAAAAATAAAAAACATTGCCAGCAATAGAAAAATGTAAAAAAAATGGCATGGGGTCCCCCCAATTTGGGTCTGGTATGGATTTTGAGGGGAACCCTCATACCAAATATGTAAAAAGAAATGGCGTGGGGTCCCCCAAAATTCATACCAGGCCCTTATTTGAGCATGCAGCCTGGCAGGCCAGAAAAGAGGGAGGATGAGCGAGCACCCCCCCTCTTGAACCATACCAGGCCACATGCCCTCCACATGGGGGGACAAAGGCCTCTTCCCCATAACCCTGAGCTATGGTTGTGGGGGGTGGCAGGCAAGGGGCTTATCAGAATCTGGAAGCCCCCTTAACCAGTTGCTGCCCGCCTGTCATCCCATTAAAATAGGGATTGTGCGCGATTGTGGATGCGCATCCTTGGTCACTGAGACACAACTTGTTACCGTCAGGGGCGAACAGCCATTTGGCATGGCTGTTTGCCATGTGATCGGCTGTGACTTGATCATAGATGGTACTGCCCCATTGCACACAGCGTGTTCCCAGGAACACTGCTCATCACCGACAGTGGTAAATAGCCATTGGCCAGAAGCTTTTACCATGTGATCGGCTGTGATCCATTCACAGCTGATCACTAAATGTAAACAGAGACCAGTAACTAACTGTTACCGGCTCTTCCCTCCTCACGCATAATTTCCATTGTGAGGAGAGAAGAGCCATGAGCAGTGAATTACAGATCTTTGTTCTGTAGTGTCTGCACCAAGCACAACACTTGTTACATCGTCCCCCTATTGTCACCTGTCACCCAACAGTCACCCCATGAAATGCACCTGTCACATAAGAGACTGCCATCAGTGACCGTGGCCTGTCGCCCATTACCCATCAGTGACCATCACCCGTCACCTGTCAGTGACCATCACCCATCAGTGACCATCACCGATTGTGGCCTGTCGACCGTCGCCCGTCACCCATCAGTGACCATCACCTGCACCCATCTGTCATCCATTGCACAGCCCATCAGTGACCGTCACCTGCCACCCATCTGTCACCTGTCGCACAGCTCATCAGTGACCGTCACCTGCTGCCACCCATCACATAGACATCAGTGTCATGTCCAAAAGAGTATACAACAGTGAGGAGGTGTTCCAGATCCTCTCCATGACTGATGAGAGCAGCAGGGAGTTCTCATCAGATTCCAACGCCAAATCTGATTGCGAATCAAATTCGACATTTGAACTGATCGAGAGTAGTGGATCTGCAAATGATTCAGATGAAGAATGGGTCCCTCTTAAAAGGGCACGGCGCTCTGGAAACCAGGCAGTCGCCAGCAACCAGGATTCAGTTCCCAGTCCCAGTACCAGCATTGCCGGCAGCGTTAGGCCCGAATAAAATATTCCCAGGCCTAGTAGCAGTGTTGCCGCCAGTGATAGGCCCCAGGAACAAAGGCCCAGTATCAGCAGTACCGTATGACGCCCATGTCCTTTGCCCTTTGGGTCTGTTATGGATTTGAATGGGAACCCCATGCCAAATAAAAAAAAAAATACGTGGGGTTCCCACCAGAATACGAACCAGACCCTTATCCAAGCATGCAGCTTGGCAGGCCAGGATAGGGGGGAGGAACAAGTCCTATACAAAAACAGGCCACATTCCCTTAATATAGGGGGGGTTTGCCCCCCAAAGCACCTTGTCCCTATGTTGATTAGGACAAGGGCCTCTCCCCCACAAACCTGGCCCGGTGGTTTTGGGGTGCGGGGGGACTTATCAGAATCTTGTATTATTTTAAAAAAAATGTCTCCTGGTGTAGATCCAGCATTAATCACCAACCAGAAAAAAAGTCCGCACCCAACAAAGGTTTCCTCCGTTTGACAGCTCTCACCGCTAACTAAAGTAAGAGGCGGGGCAACCGGGTGACCTCACCCTTGGGATTTGTCCATTTTTTTAGCGATGGGAGGTGGTGGAGCTGTCACATGTAAGCAACCTTCATCAGGTGGAGAAGGTTGTTTTTTTTTTGGGGGGGGGCGGCTGTCGGCATTCATCATGATTGACAATGGATCTACATGCCCACCCAATCACCCAACACCCACCTACACACCTGCCCCCTGGACCCTATTCCCTCTCAAATACTGCAGTCACTATCCTCCACTCTCTTACTCACATCTTCAATCTCTCCCTCTCCTCTGGCTTCCTTTCCAACTCTCTAAAACATGCACTAGTCACCCCCATACTTTAAAAGCCCTCATTTGACCCCACCAATCTTAACAATCTACACCCAATCCCCTTGTTCCTTTTTTCCTCCAAACTCCTTGAATGTCTGGTCTACAACCGACTGAGTGACCACCTCATTAAGAATAACCTTCTTGATCCCCTTCAGTCTGGATTTCGCCCTCAAGACTCCTACTTCTGGACCTTTCGACTTCCTTTGATACGGTTGACTACCCCCTCCTCCTCAAAAAACGTTGCTCCTTTGGTCTCCATGACTGTGCTCTTTGTTGATTCTCATCCTACCTATCCCACCGCATCTTCAGTGTCACTTACAATTCTACTTCCTCCTCTCCTCTTCCTTTTTTAGTTAAGGCCCCCAAAATTCTCTTTTTGGACCTCTTCTATACTCGATCTAAACCTCCTCCCTGGGTCAACTGATAGCCTCCCATGGTTTTCAATATAATTTCTACGCTGATGACACCCAAATCTATCTCTCTTCAGCTCACAACATCAGTCTCCTCACACATTACTAATTTACTGACCGACATATGTGGATGTCACACCTCTTCTTCAAACTCCACATGTCCAAAACTGAGCTCATAATATTTCCTCCCCCATGTGCTCCTTCCCCTGACTTCTCTGCCAAGATCAATGTCACAACCATAAACCCATCCACGCATGTCAAGATTCTAGGTGTTATCCTGGAGTCTGAACTCTCCTTTCGGCCCCACATCTATTCACTTTCCAAAGCTTGCTGCCTTAACCTCCTTTACATCTCCAAAAAATGCCCTTTCCAAACTAATGACACCACAGAGATCCTAATTCACTTCCTTGTTATTTCTCACCTTGACTACTGGAACTCCCTCCTCGTTGGCTTACCTTTACATAGGCTACCCCCCCCTCAGTCCATCATGAATGCTGCTGCCAGACTCATCCTTCTTACCAACTGCTCATTGTCTGCCACCTCTCTTTGTTAATCCCTCTATTGGCTGCCACTCTCCCAAGGAATTAAATTCAAAATACTAACAACTTACAAAGCCATCCACAACTTGGCCCTCAGCTGCATCACCAACCTCATCTCAAAATGCCAACCAAACCATTCTCCTGCTCTCTAGTTCCCTTGTCACCTCCTCCCATGCTCCACTCCAGGAATTCTTCTGAGTCCCTCCCATCCTATGGAATTTCCTACACCAATCTGTCCGACTAATTCTTATGCCGCGTACACACGATCGGTCTGTCAGACTGCGTACTCACCGAGATGCTGAGGGCGGCTCACCGTTGCGACCTGGCGCACTCCGTCCCCTGGAGTTGGGACAGGGGAGGAAGGCGCCAGGAGGCACCGGCACCAGCGAGGTACTGGACGGGTAGTAGGTGCTGGGCTGAAGACTGGGCAGGAGGCCCCTGCTGGTGATGGATGGTAGAGCAGGCAGCTTCGGCAACACAGAGCAGGTTGTAGAGCAGGTAGCTTTGGTAACACAGAGCAGGTTGTAGAGCAGGCAGCTTTGGTAACACAGAGCAGGTTTCTGGGAGCAAGACTGGAAGCAGATCCGGGGTGCAAGCCAAGGTTCAAGGGCAGGAGAGAGCAACAAGTCCAAAGACAAAAGCCAGAGGTCAGGGGTTGGAGAAGACAGCGTATCCAGGAACAAAAGCCAAGGTCAGGTTCGGAGGGAGAGCAGAGTCGTGCGGAAGTCCAGGTCGGTGATTCAGGCACAGTGGCAGAGAGTCCAACCACAAGCTGAAGACAAACCAGCAACCCGTCATGAGACAGGAGCTGGTTTAAATAGGCCGGCCAGGCCTCTAATTGGTTCCGGGGGGGTGCACGCGCCATGCCGTCAGACCGCGCATGCACGCGCCTTTCCCACACGGGTCCGCACCGGAGCACGGCTCCACCGCGCATGTGCGCCATTCGGTGACTGGCAGAGCTGGATCCCTGACAGTGCCCCCCCAAGGGGTGGACTCCAGACACCCAAACTGGCCATTAACTTCGGGTGTTCCTGGTAAAAAGCACGGATTAGCCGTGGGGCATGCAGATTCCTATACGGTTCCCAGGAATTGTCCTCTGGAGGGTACCCCTTCCATTTGATCAAATACTGGAGTTGCCTTCCCCTCTTCCTACATCTCACAATGGACTCCACTTCGAACTCCTTTTCCCCCTCAATCTCCACTGGTGGAGGTGGAGGTTCTTCCCTCCTGATGAAGGGGTCAGGAAGACAGGTTTAAGGAGGGAGGAGTGGAAAACAGGGTGGATCCTGTAAGAGTCAGGTAGGACAAGTTCGAAAGCCACGGCATTGATTTTCCGCTTGATCCTAAAAGGACCAATGAATCTTGGGCCCAGTTTCCGAGAGGGGACCGGTAATCTTATGTTGGTGGCGGACAACCAGACCTCTCCCCAACTTCAAAAGCCGGGCACTCCTTCTTTCCCCTATCGTATAATATTTTGTAATCCTCCTGGGCCTGTCGCATCATCTCCTGAAGTCTCAGAAAGTTAGACTGGATGGCAGTTATGTGCTCCTGGACAGCTGGAACAGATATTTACGGGAGAGAATCTGGAAGGAAGGATGGATGAAAACCGAAGTTGGACCAGAAGGGGGTCTGGTTTGTGGTAGAGTGAACAGAATTGTTGTAGGCAAACTCAGCGGAAGGTAACAAGGACGACCAATCATCCTGGGAAACTGAACAGAAGCACCGAAGATATTGCTCCGAAGTTTAGTTCGTCCTCTCCATTTGACCATTGCTCTGGGGGTGATATGCCGAAGAGAGGCAGATCTTAACTTCCAAGGCCTTACAAAGTCCCCTACATCATAATTCCTCTCCGGGGGACTCAGCTTCCGGCGTAGGCCACAGGATGTAATAGGGCCTTTAACACTTGTCTCTGCGATAAAATGGCCCCAGTGGCGGTTTCGGAGGCGTCTACCTCCAGGGTGAAGGGTAATGTCCGGTCCGGGCAGGACAGGTGCAAAGGAAAATACGTATTTGAGTCTCTCGAAAGCTTCTTGAGCCTCTTGTGACCACTGAAAGCGGCTACCCTGACAAGTAAGCTTAGTGATGGGAGCTAAAATGGAGGAGAAGCTGATAATAAATCTTCTATAAAAGTTGGCAAAGCCAATGAACCGTTGCACCCCATTTTTGTCCACCGGAGCTGGCCACTCTTGAATGGCCTTGACCTTTTGCGGATCCATGGCAACCCCACTGGTGGAGATAATGAATCCCAGAAATTGCACTGAAGTCTTCTCAAATTCACATTTTTCCTCTTTTAGGTACAGTTTGTGCTTTCTGAGTATGGCAAGAACCCTTTTGACATGGCACCGGTGTAGTTCAATTGAGGCTGAAAAAAATGAGAATGTCGTCCAGATACACAACTAAGAAATCATCCAGATGTTTGCGGAAAATATTGTTATCCAGATGCTGGAAAGTGGCTGGAGCATTACAAAGTCCGAAAGGCATTACGAGGTACTCGTAATGCCCGAATCTAGACCTGAAGGCAGTCTTCCACTCATCTCCCGCCCTGATCCAGATGAGATTGTAAGCGCCCCTTAAGTCTAGCTTGGAGAAAACTTGGGCTGACTGGAAACGCTGGAATAATTCCTGGATGAGAGGCAGCGGGTACCTGTTTTTGACAGTGATCTTATTGAGTTCTCGATAGTCAATGCAAGGTCTTAAGGAGCCGTCTTTCTTCTCCACAAAAAAGATACCTGCTCCGGCTGGGGAGGAAGATGGGCGGATAAAGTGCTTTTCGAGATTCTCATCGATATAAGCCTTAAGGGTCTTTAATTCAGTCTCAGATAGTGGAAAAATGCGGCCGAAAGGGACCTCGGAACCGGGTAGGAGGTCGATAGGGCAGTCATACAGCCGGTGAGGTGGGAGGCAATCGGCTTGCTGTTTATTAAAAACGTCCTTGAACTCCAGATAAACGGAAGGGACATGCTGAAGGTTCTCCGGTGGGGTTGTTATGGCGGAGCAAGTGGCAACTGAGGGTGCAAAACAATGTTGAGAGCAATATGAGGACGTAAAACTGACTTCCTTTTTTAGCCAATTAAGCAGGGTTGGTTTGCCTGTAACCAGGGAAGGCCCAAAATGATAGGAAACAGAGGGGATGGAATGAGGTCAAGTCGTAGAAACTCTTGGTGGCCAGAGTCAGTAGTGGCACAAATGGGTTCAGTCTCTTGCGTAATGAGTCCAGAACGAGGGAGAGACCCATCAGCCAAGTGAATTTGTAAATGATGGTCCTTAATGCGAAGTGGTACATGCAGCTTCTGGGCCAAGGTGGAATCTAGAAAGCAGTTGCATGCTCCTGAATCAACAATGGCCGGTAGGCGGGTTGCCCCTTCCGGTAACTGTAAGGAAATAAAAAGGACAACGTGGGTCTGTGGGACATTTGTAACATGGTAATTGTAGGCAGGTTGCGGCTTTGAATTACTAGGTCTTACAGGGCAACTGCGGAGGAAGTGGCCAGCCCCTCCGCAGTAGGTCTTCACAGGTGAGTATAAAGTGACTGTACAAGCTCCCAGAGGAGCTGGCTCCCAGTTGATGGTGGCTTCACATGTGGACTCTCTGACCAGAAGTGCATTCTTTGATCAAAAGTGCCTGAGTTTAAAACCAGGAGTTGGCTATCATCTGCTTCTGCTTGCAGATTTTTTTCCCCTCTTTTTCTCTGACACTTTTTAAACAGCTTTTTTTTCTTTTTCCTTTCTGCTAATTACGGGGAGGGTTTAATTGTTCACAGGTGTGTGTTTGTTCACAGGTTTTCACAGGTGAGTATAAAGTGGCTGTACAAGCTCCCAGAGGAGCTGGCTCCCAGTTGATGGTGGCTTCACATGTGGACTCTCTGACCAGAAGTGCATTCTTTGATCAAAAGTGCCTGAGTTAAAAACCAGGGGCCATATTCTGAGTAAAGTTACGATGGAGTAACTCAGGATACTCCATCGTAACTCCCTTTTTTGACCCGTGTATCTATGCTCCTGATTCTCAGAATCATTTTTGCATAGATACACTTAAGATCCGCCATCTGTAAGTGACTTACACTGGCGGATCTTAAATGCAATGACGCCGGCCGCCGCTAGATGGCATTTACATGAAGGAGTCATTTGCATATGCAAATGATCCTTCTACGCCGATTCACGAACGAGTTCGCGTCGCGTAACCGTCGCTAACGTCGTTTGCGTAAGCGGAAACTTACCCCTGCTATATGAGGGGTAAGTTTCCACAAGTCTCGCGTAGGCCATGTTACGGATGGCGTCGGGTCCCCGTCGTGTTTTTTCGTCGGATACGTCGTTTACGTAAGTCGTTCTTGAATACGACTTTACGTCAATGACGCACACGTCGGCGTCATTGACATTTTCCGCCGAGAACTGGAGCATGCGCACTGGGCTTTTTGCAGCCCGGCGCATGCCCAGTTCTTTTGCATCGGGGGCGCGCTTCATTTGAATAGAAGCCGCCCCCTTGGAGATCCGCCAGGCTACGCCGGGACACTTACACTCCGCTGTCCCAACTTATGGAGCAAGTGGTTGGGGAATACAACACCTGCTCCAGTAAGTTGGGACAGCGGAGTGTAAGTGCCCTAAGCGAAGCAGGCGGATATTTAGAGAGAATATGGCCCCAGGAGTTTGAAACAGGAGGTAAGACAGGAGTCTTCATTATTTTTTATTTTTTTCAATCACTGTTCCAGAACAAGCTTGCAGCTAATAAAGTTGGATTAATTAATTAATAAAATTGAAAAAATCCGTGAAAGTATTCAGCAAAATGGAACCGTCACCAACTCCCCCCCAAATCACAAACCTAATAACCACATAAATCCGTCGCAACCACCAAAGTTCACTCTAAAACCCATTTCCATCGATGCCACTAAAAACATCATTGGGTGCTGTGCTATTACGCAGAGTCCCGATGATATCACCCCCACTAAACTGCTGAAAGAAAGTGCCGATATACTGGCACCAGCTATCACGCAGCTCATTAACCAATTATTCAAGGAGGGCATGGTGCCCACCTTGCTAAAACAAGGTACAATAAAACCAATTCTAAAAAAAACTACCCTCGACCCCAAAGACCCAAACAACCGGAGGCCCATAACAGCTCTAAATGTCTTCTCCAAGGTAATGGAGAAAGTAGTTGTACAACAGCTGCAACTGCATTTAGACACCCATAAATTACTCGATCCGTTTCAATCAGGCTTCCGTCCGGGTCACGGAACAGAAACGGCGCTGCTTAAAATATGGGATGACGCTCTAGAGGCCGCAGACGAAGGAGAATCTTGTCTCCTGATACTGCTGGACCTAAGCGCGGCTTTTGACACTGTAGACCATGGACTACTACTGGCTAGGCTAGCTGAAGTAGCCGGAGTCGCTGAATGTGTTTTACCCTGGTTCTCCTCCTTCTTGGAAAACCGATCACAAATAGTGAAACTGGGGTCTTTCACTTCTAAAAAACGTACGGTGTCATGCGGAGTCCCTCAGGGATCTCCCTTATCGCCCGTATTGTTTAATATCTATCTTCGCCCTCTCTTTGAAATCATCAGTAACCAGAAGTTACTTTACCACTCCTATGCAGACGACACACAACTGTATTTCCGCATCTGCAACAAAAAGGATCATTCTCTTGGACTAGAGAAATGCCTCACTCTAATAGATAACTGGATGACAAACAGTTATCTTAAACTCAACGGTTCGAAAACAGAACTTCTCCTGTTTCACGCTAACCGGAAAAATCACTCCGCGTCAACATGGACTCCCCCACCCATTCTGGGTAAAACTATCACCCCTAGCACCAAAGTCAAAAGTCTCGGAGTCATTTTCGATACCTACATGACAATGGATGCACAAATAGGGTCAGTAGTCAGCGGATCCCACCATCTGCTGCGCCTACTACGCAGACTCACGCCCTTTATCCCGAAAGAGGACATTGCAGTCGTGGTGGGAACAATCATCAATTCCAGACTCGACTACGCAAATGCCCTCTATCTAGGACTCCCCAAATACCAAATCACTCGTCTGCAAGTCGTTCAAAATACGGCTGCTCGACTAGTGACTGGGAAAAAACCATGGGAATCAATCTCACCTTCGCTGAGATCCCTTCATTGGTTGCCAGTAAAAGACAGAATCACTTTCAAGGCACTCTGTCTAATACATAAGTGTATTCAAGGCAACGCCCCCCAATATCTATGCGAAAAAATAAAAGCCCATAACCCCAATCGCATTCTGCCATCCACCAATCAAAACCTCCTCCAGATACCCAAGGCCAGATACAAGTCCAAAGGAGATCGAAGATTTGCAGTCCAGGGACCTCGCCTGTGGAATGCACTACCAACCACCATCCGACTGGAGTCGGACCACTTGGCCTTCAGGAGAAAGATTAAAACCCATGTCTTCTGAGGTCAAGGGGTTCCTTACCCATGAAATGGATACAGCGCCCAGAGGCGATTCAGTTCGCATGTGTTGCGCTTTACAAGTCTCTCTCTCTCTCTCTCTCTAAAGGCACAGGTTGGCTTGGCGCCTCCGTTGTCTTTCCTCGGTGGTAAGAGGGGCTCAGACCAGCCCGAGCTGCATCGGCTCAGGATCAGGAAAAGAGGTATTTTGAGGAGCCGAGAGAGACGGTGGAGCTGGAGAAGGCCTAGGAGGTATCCAGGTGGAGCGTGCGGCTTGGAAACGCTCAGAGCGCGAGCGCGCCCTGTCGGCCTCAGACATCTGGCTGGTTTTTACTGTGAGACTGCGTACTCACTGAGGCTGAGATGCTGAGGGCGGCTCACCGTTGCGACCCGGCACCAGCGAGGTACCGGACGGGTAGTAGGTGCTGGGCTGAAGACTGGGAAGGAGGCCCCTGCTGGTGATGGATGGTAAAGCAGGCAGCTTCGGCAACACAGAGCAGGTTGTAGAGCAGGTAGCTTTGGTAACACAGAGCAGGTTGTAGAGCAGGCAGCTTTGGTAACACAGAGCAGGTTTCTGGGAGCAAGACTGGAAGCAGATCCGGGGTGCAAGCCAAGGTTCAAGGGCAGGAGAGAGCAACAAGTCCAAAGACAAAAGCCAGAGGTCAGGGGTTGGAGAAGACAGCGTATCCAGGATCAAAAGCCAAGGTCAGGTTCGGAAGGGAGAGCAGAGTCGTGCGGAAGTCCGGGTCGGTGATTCAGGTACAGTGGCAGAGAGTCCAAGCACAAGCTGAAGACAAACCAGCAACCCGTCATGAGACAGGAGCTGGTATAAATAGGCTGGTCAGGCCTCTGATTGGTTCCGGGGGGGTGCACACGCTGCGCCGCCAGACCGTGCATGCGCGCCTTTCCCGCACGGGTACGCGCCGGAAGGGGGGCTCCACCGCACATGTGCGCCATTCGGTGACTGGCAGAGCTGGATCCCTGACACGGTCCATCCGATGAGAACGAACCGATGGACCGCTTTCATCGGTTAAACGATGAAGCTGACTGATGGTCCGTCACGCCTACACACCATCGGTTAAAAAAAAGATCGTGTCAGAATGCAGTGACGTAAAACACAACGACGTGCTGAAAAAAATGAAGTTCAATGCTTCCAAGCATGCGTCGACTTGATTCTGAGCATGCATGGATTTTTAACCGATGGTTGTGCCTACTAACGATCTTTTTTTTCCCATCGGTTAGGAATCCATCGGTTAAATTTAAAACAAGTTGGCTTTTTTTTAACCGATGGTTAAATAACTGATGGCGCCCACACACGATCGGTTCGGACCGATGAAAACGGTCCATCAGACCATTCTCATCGGTTTAACCGATCGTGTGTACGCGGCATAACTCTCTTTACTTTTAGGTGATCCCTAAAAAAAATTCTCTTCAGAGAAGCCTATCTTGTCTCCACCTAACAACTGTACTTTTATTTTCTTCATCAGCTCCCCCCCCCCCCCCCCCAATTATTACCTTTTCTATCACCTCCCTTTTAGATTGTAAGCTCTAGTGAGCAACACCCTCTGATTCCTGTATTGAATTGTATTGTAACTGTACTGTACTCACATTGTACTGCGCTACACAAACTGTCGGCACTATATAAATCCTGTATAATAACAATAATAATAATACAAAATCAGCTCCAACTACAAAATGCTTCTCTATGTAATGGAGATAAAGAGAGGGAGGTGTTTGTTGTCCAAACCAGGAGACCAGACTAAGATGACAATGCTGCTCATTTATAGATACAGTGCAGTGAGTGAGTATTGTCACCTTGGGACAGAAAGTATGTTGGTGGCAGCATCACTTTAAAAAGCCTGAAAAATAAACTAATACAGCTACCACACCTAAAGACTGGTAATCTGGAATTGATTACATTTTTGTTTTTAGGTATAGGTACATTTTAAGGTACATCTATCATGAAAAAATATTTGGGCTACCGTCAGGGCCAGATTAAGAACATCATGGGCCTGGTGCTAAGGATTTTGGTGGGGCCTTTTATAAATAATAAATAAATGCGCGGGAATGACATCAACGCAGCCTGGCCAAGGCAAGTGACCAAAGGCACAGAACCCAGAAGGAAGACCGGGTGAAGATGGAAGTGCCTGGGCCCCGCCGGATTCATCACAGCGCAGCACTGGAGGGCTCAGTCTGAAAATTTAAGTGTACCCTAATGTGCTAATATGCTGTGTATACTTACTTACCCAGTGGGCGGTGGCCCTTGGGCAGTGCCTAAGTGCATAGTTGCCAACATTTAAAAAATATTTTCAGGGACACTTTTTTATACAAGTGTTATATTTAGAGTATCTGAGATCCCGATGTTCCTCTATACATCACAGTAGTAATCACAAAATTAAATGAGTACTAATAATGGGACAAATATGAGAACTGATATTTCCTTTAGTTGAACTATCAAAAGTGTGTCCATTCTAGAGCTGGTAACATTGACGGTATTCAGTATAATTTTAAAGAACTGTTTTTGTGTGTAAGCGACATAGGGCCGGAGTATGGATGGTATATAAGTGGGAAGTATGTGCAGGTGAGGGAGAGGAATGTGGAGGGTCTAACAGTGGGCATTATGTACAGGAGAGGAGTGCAAAGGGTACAGCAAAAGGCACTATGTACAGGAGAGGAATGTGAAGGGTATGGCAGTGGGCGCTCTGTATAGGAGAGGAGTGTGGAGGGTATGACAGTGGGCACTATGTACAGGAGAGGAGTGTGTAGGGTATGACAGTGGGCACTATGTATAGGAGAGAAGTGTGGAGAGTATGACAGTGAGCACTATGTACAGGAGAGGAGTGTGGAGAGTATAACAGTGAGCACTATGTACAGGAGTGGAAGGATGTTTAGGGACTGCGTATTGGTTAAGCGGGTCATACATGGATTGAAATTACGCCAATTATGCAGAGTCCAGCCATAGTCGATCTATGTATGGGCTAGCTGGTTTTACACAAGTCAATCTTTTAATCAACTTGAGTACAACCAGCCTGTTAGATTTTTCCCAAATCAATCAGTGCTGCCAGCTATAGTTAGCAACACTGATCATTGTACGCACTGGCAGAACACAATAACACTGCAGGAGTGATTCCCCCATCCACAGGTCAGCAGGTGAGAGGGTGTGTGGGGACAGGCTGGGGAGAGATACTAGTCAGTGGCTGGGTAGGCACTGGCTAGTATCAGAGCCAGATACACACAGGTTTCATACGCCACGATCGTTGGAGCGAGAACAATAATTCTAGTACTAGACCTCCTCTGTAACTCTAAACATGTAACCTAAAAAAAATGTAAAGCATCGCTTAGGATACCCAAAAAAATTGTGCTAACTTTAGTGTTTTTTTTAATGAATGAAACAGTTTATTTAAAAAAAAAACATGTTTGAAAAATTGCTGCGCAAATACCGTGCTAGAGCTGCACAATTAATCGTTAAAAAATCGTGATCTCGATTCTTACCCCCCTGACGATCTCCAATGCAGAGTTTGCTGATTCTTTCATATAACAAGTGGAGAGACTTTCAGCTGTCAAAAGAAAATATCTGGGCAGCTTGCCTAGTTTTTAACTACTTGCTGACCGCGCACCGCCATTCTACGTCGGCAAGTTGGCTCTCCTGGGCGAGACCACGTCATTCTACGTCCTCTCTTTCAGCCGCCACTAGGGGTGCGATAGCCACCGGGCACACGCGATCGCTCGTTACAGAGCGGGGACCGGGAGCTGTAAGTGTAAACACACAGCTCCCGGTCCTGTCAGGGGGGGAAATGCTGATCCTCTGTTCATACAATGTATGAACAGAAGATCAGTGTTTCCCCATGTGAGGCCAACCCCCCCCCCCCACCACAGTAAGAACACACAAGGGACATACTTAACCCCTTCCCCGCCCCCTAGTGTTAACCCCCTCACTGCCAGTGGCATTTTTATAGTAATCCAATGCATTTTTATAGAACTGATCGCTATAAAAATGCCAATGGTCCCAAAAATGTGTCTGAAGTGTCCGCCATAATGTCGCAATACCGAAAAAAAAACGCTGATCGCCGCCATTACTAGTAAAAAAAATATATTAATAAAAATGACATAAAAATACCCCCTATTTTGTAAACGCTATAACTTTTGCGCAAACCAATCAATAAACGCTTATTGCGATTTTTTTTTACGAAAAATAGGTAGAAGAATACGTATCGGCCTAAACTGAGGAAAAAAAATGTTTTTTTTATATATTTTTGGGGGATATTTATTATGGCAAAAAGTAAAAAATATTCATTTTTTTCAAAATTGTCGCTCTATTTTTGTTTATAGCGCAAAAAATAAAAACCGCAGAGGTGATCAAATACCACCAAAAGAAAGCTCTATTTGTGGGGAAAAAAGGACACCAATTTTGTTTGGGAGCCATGTCGCACGACCGCACAATTGTCTGTTAAAGCGACGCAGTCCCGAATCGCAAAAAGTACTCTGGTCTTTGGGCAGCAATATGGTCCGGGGGTTAAGTGGTTAACAGAAAACATTGTAAGTAATGCTTCCTTCTTAGATCAAAGGGATACACTTCTGTTTGTAAAGAACAAATCCCCCAAGTTTGTTTACAAATTGAAACATTGTAACCAACTATCTTCTTAGATCAAACTTCTGTGTGTAAATGCAGGAAATTTAACCACTTCAAGTCCAACACTTGTTTCTTAAGTTAAAAAGCAATATTTTTTGCTAGAAAATTACTTGGACCCGCCAAACATTATATATATTTTAGCAGAGACTCTAGGGAATACAATGGCAATTGCTGCAATATTTTATGTCACACTGCATTTGCCCACTTCAATGAATAATACAAACCATAAAAACAAAACAGTAAAGTTAGCCCTTTTTTTTTTTTTTTTTTTATGTGAAAGATGGTGTTACCCTGCAAGAATCGTGAGAGAATCGTGATCTATCTTCTAAGCAAAAAAATTGCAATTCTCATTTTAGCCAGAATCGTGCAGCTCTACACCGTGCAACATAAAAAGTGCAAAGACCACCATAGAGTAATTTTCTAGCAAAAAACAAATCATGATTTTTACATGTAGTAGAGAAGTGTCAGAATTGGCCTGGGTGGCAAGGGGTTAATTACCATGAGTAATATACAAATAATTGTTATAAGCCCTGTGATCCTATCAGTCTGCTGCAGTGTGTCCGCTTGTATTTATATTGGCCACTCTGAATGTAGCTTCTGACAGGCTGTGCAAGCAGGCCCGTATCCCCGGAACCATAAATGATAGCCATTCCATATTTTGACCAGTTGTGGGGTAGGTCTTCAACTGCCTACCCCCCCCAAATGTGGTGTTTCTGTGACCTCTGGTCGTCGAGCTACAACCCCAAAGTCGATTTTTTTTTTCTGATTTTTTTTTTGGGCAAATGGGCCTATCTTGAGAAAGGGGCCTGGAGCTGCAGCTCCATCAGCCCCCTTGTTAATCCGGCCCTGGCTACCGTTGCTTACCTCCTTCTGAAAATGCTAGATGCCTGGCTGCCCCATGTTTCAATGCATACCAAATCAGAAAAATATGCAGAAAGAGTTGAGGTATAATTAGAATTTCTACTCTGTAAACATGGTTAAGGCAAGTTACTTAAAAAAGTACCAAAGTGAAAAGGTTAATATGCTTGGCAGAAAATCAGCAATTATAAAAGACCAGCAAATGGAAGTCTGTGTATTTCTTTGATTTCAGGTTTCCCTAATTAACTATTGACAGTCTACCACCAAGCAAACTGAACTGGACAATTAAATTGAACATTATGGGTGCACCTTCTTTTGAATGTTTGTGTGTCAAATGAATATCATATACTTATAGTTAAAAATATATTGAAATCTTGTTTCTAAATTTGTACCCCCAACTCTTTCCTGGCAAGCTGGTTTTAAGTGTCCTTTGGACCAGTAGATTCATTGTGAATGTGGGTCAGCAAAAGTGATAATAAACAAAGACCCAAATAATAAAAAATTGCAGTGTTATTAATTTAAGTAATACTTCTAGATCTTAGCGGTGTCTAAAAATGTCCCTCAGCACCGAATCCCAAAAGATGGAAAATAGCTCCCATTTTACTACTATGTTAGGGGAATTCCGACACTACAATAATTTTATACGCACAGAATATTCTGAGGTTGTCTTTCATGGAGATTCTCTGTGACAATAATAAGTCAATATTTGGTATTACTACAAATGTGGACAATGATGTAATGATGTCGTCTGCATGATGAGATGCCCAGAGAACTCTTAGGCCGCGTACACACGATAGTATAGCCAGAGGACAACGGTCTGAAGGACTGTTTTCATCGGTCAAAACCGATCGTTTGTGGGCCCCATAGGTTATTTAACCTTC